>NC_092822.1:55730000-56030000 GCF_023375885.2 Dermacentor andersoni
TCCAAGCCTCCGCGCTCCTCGTTTCCCCCCAACCTGCGGTCAGACAAACCACCTTTTCGCTTCCGGAGCTGTTTCGGGCGGGCTGCGACGTGCGTGGTACTAGTTAGTGTCGCCATAACTCCGTGACCTGTTTCGTTTTTATTGTCCTTTCGGTCGCATGTACTTTCTCTGACTACTTTTGCATACCTTATGTGGTGACGCGGGATAACGTTTGTAAAGGGCAGACTGGTCGGGCTCTTATTGTTCCTGTGGTAGACAGACGAACTTTTTTTGCCTACGTAGTTGAAATCACGGTCATTGATTACTTCTCTAGCTCATTATGCTTTAGCGGTAACGCTGGGGAAGGAAGTCGGTTAAAAAAAGGAAGAGATTGGGGTAAGCCTTAAATCAGTGAAACGTTATAGTACGACAGGCTAGCAAACTATGCCGCCTATGATTTTCATCATTGCACTTGTATAACTATAAGCGTTATAAAATTTCGTTTTCTAAATGTTACGCTATTTTCATTGCTCTTTTAAGACGATTTATACGAGTTTTCTCAGAACTTTCCCGATCAACGAAGGAAGAAGGCTATCATTTTATAGCGGTAGCTGCTGAGGGAGCTTTTATGGCGTCTTTCAGAGTTACGACATCACTTTTATCAGGATCGTGTTTCCTGGTAAAACATGCCGCTTAGAAAGGCACCTGTCTCCAACCAGAATTAGATCAAGACAATGTGATTGGAGATCACTGAAAGAGGCCGTCATCCCGCATAGCATTATCATTATGATTATCCGAATAGGATAATGCTGATCATGATGGTGATGGTCATCATGATGGTGACGATCACGATAACGGCTACAGATTCCTGATTCGCGATGTCCGAGTCATCATCATCATGTCGCCGTCGCGGTGCCAGGCATCGGTGATTTGTGTGACACTCGGTCAGTACATCTGAGTAGACCCCCCCTCCCTCCCGATGTTTTGTGCAACACATATTCTGTGTGTTGTAAGTAGTCAAAGCACCAAAACTATGCTTGCATTGTCAGCACAAGTCAAGCCCTTTTGATCTTTATAGCTGTGATCCCTGGTCACAGCGCGAGGCTCGTCTACGTGACTTGCAGAGGCCTAAGCGATATTTTACCAGGTTTGGTGGTGAAATGTCCACGTTAATTCTTGTTGTTATTGTGGCCTCAAACCACGGCTCATCGTCACTAGGGGGACTCGTCAATTGGAGGCCCAGAAAGTAACCTTTTCTTCCACGAACCTGCTGGTAGACGAGCTTTTAGAATCTCCATGAGGGAGAATTGATGCTCTCACAGGGACGAGCGCTGCAGCAACTATAAAAGGAACCTTGGCAAGTAAAGTAGGGCCCAATGTCACACCATCAAGCCTCGAAGGCAGCGGTAATTAAGCCGCTGTAATGTTTATACCTCTGTAAATTCCTACAGACGTAGCCTTCAAGACGGAAAACGGCTCTGTGTTTAAATCTCTACTGCGATAATTTAGTGGAGCAGAGAGGCAACCTTACGTTCACCAACACACGATCTTAAAATCGCGTATTATGCTGTAGCCTCTCTATTTATTTATTTATTTACTTTTGTTTCACTGAAGCCTACGAGCAGTTCGCGACATTCTGGTCCTAACTGCATTGCAAAACGCTCGTAAGAATCACACTCACCATGTTTGCCTGCATCTAGTTCTGCCTTTTTCTTTTCAGCTATTCCTTTAGCCGTTCTTGGTTTAAAAATCGTGACATGAATTTAGTTGCTCGCTGAGGGAAGAAGCACTTCTTCTCCTTGTGCTATTCTGTATATTCTGTATGTGAACGGTGCACCTAGCACCTGCAGGCCGCCCATGTGTCTGCTATAGACTTAAGTCCACGAATGAATTTCCGTCAATAGCTAGTTCGTAACTAACTAGTTCACACATTCATAACGGCATCTATTCACACCATACATCGAATAATTATTTTTCAAAGCCCCGCCACCTCTTGCAATCGTCACTACCGCAGGGCCACGGCTCCTCTAGACAAATTTGATGCGGTCAGCTCGAAAACATTGTATCCTTTCTCTTGCTCACGTAGCATGATTTTTTTAGGCACTTGCATTGATCCAGCGCCACGTCTCACACATTACTTGACAGCTTTGAGAGCAGGCAGGCCGGTTGACCAGACCGCATGGCTGACTGTGAGCGAGTGAGTGACGTACAGAACGAGCGTATGCATGAGTGAGTGGAGAGTTTTACGGGCCCTATAGGTAGACTTCGGGAGCCTTGCAACTTTGGTAGGTCGGCATATACGCGGCATGTTTGGAACCATACACAGCAGGAGAACGCAGGATGCGGTAAGGGAATCGCAACATATAGGCACGACTGAAAGATACAAACAAACAAGAGATATATCAGACGTGTTCACCGTGAAAGTGCAAAAAGGAGTAAAAATGTGGTAGCGACGCATGCGTCGATCTGCCGGATAGGCATCTTCACTGTCGCGCGAAGTTCTAGAAGGACAGCTTACCCAAATATCCCCTGCCTCAGGGATAAGAAGGGCACTGGAAGTAGCAGGAAGTGTTGGAGGCGGCGTGAAAAGATAGCCGGCGCAGCCACGGTTTATCCTTGCAGGACAGCCATGGTGCTGTGGGATCTCGGAAGTGGCCGATACCACGGCTGCTCGGGTCGAACGCGTCAGCGCGTTATTTATTTATTTATTTATTTATTTATTTATTTATTTATTTATTTATTTATTTATTTATTTATTTATTTATTTCACATACCCTCAAGCGCCAAGGAATTATAGAGGGGAGTGCATGGGGTACATGCGAAAAACAATAAGAACGATTAACTACAAGTTTATATAATGCAAGCGAAATGTGCAGTGGACGTAATTATTAAAAAAATCAAATAACAACAATACTGTGGCATTCAAATTAGATAAAATTAGCGACATCAGAACTGAACAAAAGCAAAATACGGCGCGACAGCGCTTGCGCAGGACAGCGCATGTGGCCACGTGCATGGTCCCAGTTGAAGAAATGCAAACAAGCTTCGCCGGAAAAGTGCGCTGTCTTCGATTGGCACTCGCACTACATGCTTGTGAGCCGTCTTCTTCTTAAGCGGCTCTGGAGGCGGTAGCCGCGTCACTACAGGAAGCATTTCCGGTCCGAAATCTTGATGGTTGCGGCTGTAAGTCAGAGCTGCGTGTCTGCGTCCTTTTGCCACGTCCATGGATGGAAGCGGCCAACGAAGTTTTTGGAGCAGCTCTGGGAGCAGCAAATTTGGCACTTGGAAGCAGGTTTGGACCATGAACTGTCCGTTTTGGAGCAGTAAATATGCGTTTTGGAGCAGCTTGGTAAAAGTAAATATGAGCGAAATACAGGCATACAAATAAAAGGTATCCGTTATTTCACTTTGCAGAACACTCTTAGGTTACGGCAGATCAGTTCTGGGAAGGACGGCAAGGCGAACGAAATTCACGACAGGGGAAAATTTTCCTCCACCTGAATGTAGTGCTCACTCATCGAGTGAGTGTGAATCGCGCTCACTCAATGTTCATAGGCTAATGGTAATGCTAGTCGAGTATATTTTTTTCCGTTGTGAACAAGCAACTAATAGTTCATTTTAATATGTTAACATTTATTTCCTTACTTATTCAATAAGGTGCCAATGCAAAGGCTGCCGAATAACTCGAGAAATGACCGATAGCATCGTATATAGCAACCTAGGTCTTGTTTGATCCTTTTTTTTTCGACAGAAAGAAAATAAACAAGAAAGCTTGCGAAATTTAAAAATAAAGATACAATAGGAAGTGCATGTGACAACGCGTCCCCGCACCAGTAATGTAAGTGCTCTCAGACGTAAACATCGTCATCAGTGCATTCTGTATATTACGAACTTGCAAACCCGAGCCCCGCTCTTGTAACGGCTGGCAAAGCGAACCGCTACAAAATCGTGCTACTTCACTTTATACTTTACATATGATACATACTTATACGTATATACTTCTTACTTATACTTTGTATATGATACTTCGCTTCGCTACACCGAAGAGGCACGAAAAACTGCTGACATAGCTCGATAAAAAAAAAACGCTGCCTCTCGTTCCCAGTGCCCCTATTTGACGAGGTTTGTGTACAGATTGATTCAATTTTTGTTGAGCAGCGCTTTTCTTTCATTTAATTTATTTCACAGGCTTTCATTCTCGATAAAATATGTCCTAACGAATTAAACTAGAATTAAACTCTGGCGTTTTCCGTGCTGTCAGGATTGGGGGCTCAATCCCATCGCTCGAGATCCGTTGCCAAGATTGGAGTCCGGCATGAATTCGAAGGTAGCTGGCCCATGCCGTCGTCCAACTTAAACACGCTGAGGACGTTGATGAAGGGAAGAACTGCTTCTCATCGAGAACGAGGAAAATGGGTTTATTTACAGAAATTAAATCAGTCTAACATGACTGCTTAAGAAAAAGAGTGTCAGTCCAACATGACTGCTCAAGAGAAAATGTGTCAGTCCAACCCGACTGCACGAGAGAAGTGTGTCGAGCCTCCGCACAACAGCCGTTTTTAAACCCTCGGTCCTCCGGCGATGCAAGGCAGCGAAAGTTCGTTTCGTCATCGCAAAACTAGCCGCCTCCCGAGACAAGGTGACGCACACACACACGCAAACACACAAGTGCGAAGGACTGGGGCCGACGACAGAGGGGAGTCGTTCCGCAGTATCGTTTACGCCTACACACACGCAAACACACAGGTGCGAAGGACTGGAGCCGACGACAGAGGGGAGTCGTTCCGGGAAGCTCGGAGACATTCTGGGTAGCTCGTTGTCCCGCCGCGGCTTGCTCATGCGTAGCAAAATCAGGTTCGCGCCGGGGACCTCGGGCACAATAGTTCGTCCGTCGAACCCGTTTCGTCACAACGGAGATGGGGCTCGTGGATGGAGGCGGTTTCCCACACAAAGCCCGCTTCTTCGAACGCAGTCTAGCTGCAGCGATGGAGAGTGGGGGATGCGCGCCTTGTCCCCCAGTCGTAATTGGGTGGCAATTTTTCCTTGCAGCTCGCCATTCTTAACAGTGCCAAAACCACTATATGATTATGAGGCATGCCCTAATGGGGGACTCCGGGATGGATTCGACCACATAGTGTTCTTTTATGTGCATCCAATGCACAGTACGCGGGGGTTCTTGCCTTTCGCCCCCATCGAAATGCGGCCGCCATGGCCGGGATTTGGATTTGGCTGAGCAGCGCAACAGCAAAGCCACTACGCCACCACGGCGTGTTCTTCACGAATCCTAGGTTGCTTTAAATGCTGTCCTCGGTCACTTGTAAACGTGATCTACAACTTTTTCATTGACATCTTATCGATTAGACAAATTTATAAATTTAGGTAACTAAACGCACTTGTGTACAATGAACGAGAAGTATTCACAGAGGCCACCATGCATGAATAACACCCATCAAGGTACAGTGGTACTTGTGTACAATGAACGAGAAGTTCATTGTACATAAGTACGTGGCCATTATGAACAACACCCATCGAGGTACAGTGATCGCCGTTCGCGTAATGTTCTCAGGTAATTTTTCATTCTTGGCGAATTTCAATTAAGACAGCAAATCACTGTACAATAAATGGGAAGTGACGTACTTGTTATTGCACGTTCGCCAGTATTTCACATCGCTTGCAGAGAACGAGCTCCAAGATATTTTTTGAAAATAATAAAGGCATAAAAATTTTCACTGGCGTCTGCGTCGTCGTCCAATATTTCGAATGAGATCGATTATTCGGGCTTATTCGCGGTTCCGCCACAGCCTCCATAAAGCCAATGTAAAACGGCAACCGATATTTCGTTCGCCGAGCAATGGCTTATTAAAATTTCGGACTCCCTCTGCATAAGTCGCGTCGTGAACATCGTTGCCGCGAAAGCAATTTCGGAGGCTTGCGGGTTCGCCGAACGTTTAATTATGAGCACAGTTTAGCCGCTGAGGTTGACTAAATATGAAACATCCTTGGCGAGCCTGATTTTGTGTGGTGCGGCCGGGCAGATGATAGCTTGGCCTGAGCGCCGATTCGAGTGACGATTGTAGGTTGCCATTGTATATTTGCGACCAAGAAAATTCACGAAAGCAAGAAAGTCGTTGATCGGCATGCCGCAACCGGACGTGTGAAATAGATTTAGAACGTCACACACATGGCGTTCGCCCATTAATCGATGCAGATGTACCAACAGAGTCAAAATTAAGTGCTAAAATTGATCACGAAGCTAATGAGTTACACACTGAGCAGACTGTACGACCTCATTCATGTAGTGCGGCTTTCCTTTCCTACCGCCTCCATGAAATGAGTGCCAGTTCAACTCGTCTGTACAGCTGGTCCGCATATAGGCAAACGCGCAACGCTATTATAAAACATTGGGAATGCACTGTATGGCATAAAACGGTTTTTATTTTTTTGTGGCCTAGTTACAATTATGCCACCAAACACACCTACACTCCAATGGCGCCAACAATGAAACATATTTCTTAGGCTTGGATTGCAGGGCCAAGCGCTAGCCAACGCATGTCTATGGCTGTCCGGTTTGCCGCTAAATTTGCTAAATTTGGCAACTTCATTCGAAATTACTGTTTTGGCGCAGGTTGGCGCAGCTCAGCGGTTTGGCGCAATTTGGCGCAGCACTTACATACTTGCATGTTCTGTGTTCTTGCGCGGTCCTAGTTATTCTCATAATAGACGCCGTAATGTGGCTTCTTAACCCTTTTTGTTTATATAATTCTGGGAGAAATTATGACGTTAACAACGAGTATCTGACACGGAGTTAAATAAAACAGCAACAGAACTAATCTTATAAATGTAAGCGTCCGCAACTCTAGAACATAACTTGTCAATTTGGTGCCGCAGGTAAATGTGGTTCTGCCGGATATTTCGAAACTTTCCTTGCGTCAGATCACGCGTAGGTTAGACTTCTGCGCGGTATCTTTGCAGCCGGCAGACTAAGACATATCGTTTGCCTTGCGCGCCCAAAAACAGTCTTCAAACATCTTTTGTCCATAATTCACACTGTGATGATTCTTAAATAAGAAGTTCGAGGAACCAATACACCGCCTCCAACGGCTTGATTCTGGTGGCAACTGCTGAGAAAAACCTCTGAGTGTCCTGTGTGGAACGCTGCCTTTTTGTCTCTGAGAATTTGAAGCTACTTTGTGGGAGACGCCGCTCCCTTAACTACGGCGATGGACGTGGAGTCATCTGGAGGGGTTCCTGGTCCTTCTACGTCAACAGCGGCCGCACCGAGGAAGCGGTCTAGTCGTCCGAGTGACACCGACAGCGAGGACACTGTGATCTACTCAGGGACCAGTGATGAAACCTCGGATGACAGCGACTTCGTGCCCGTAGCGAAGCACAAAGCAAAGATAAGACTCGTCAGGACATCTCCTTCCACAAGTAAGGCAAGTGTGATCCCGACGCGAAAGCCATCAGGCCTAACAATTTTATTTGTGCCTGTGGCTGCTAGCGACAATCTAAACTGGATCAAACGCCAAGCCACATCTGTGTCGCTCGAGGCACTTGTTCCGGGTCAGATCAAGGATGTAAGGATCAACGCCCGTAAGAACATCCTCGCTATAGATGTCACAAACCGCAGCGCGCTAGACATTCTGAGCAACGTCAAGGTGCTGGATAGCATTAACGTACGCTGCTATAAACAAGACGATCATGACTCCACGGCCGGCGCTGTGTATGACGCGGATAATTCCATAAGGGATGCTGGCCTGCATATACTCATCAAGCCGGCGACAGAGGGAATTGCCATATTGAAAGCCCGTCACATGGGCAACTCGCAGTGTGTCAAGTTAACTTTCAAAGGAGACAGCCTACCGCCCTACGTCAAGGTCGGTCACTTCCGACACATTGTTAAGCTTTTGTGTCAAAGCCGCTTCAGTGCATGAAGGGTCAAAAGATAGGGCACGTTAGTGCGGTTTGCACAAAAGCTGCCGTGTGCTCACGGTGCTCTGGGTCGCACAGCTCCGACGCCTGTCGTGCAGAAAACCAAAGTGCGCCAATTGTCAAGGCTCTCACGATGCAACTTCAAAGAATTACCCACATATGAAAAATGAGGCGAAAGTCATGAGGCAAATGGTCAGGGATGGTTCCTCGCACAGGGAGGCTGCTGCTAAGGTGCGACGTCGACGTTCACGTGACCGGAGATCTAGGAAACCCACTGCTATTGCTAAGGGTGCACCGCGTCCACTGGTAGTCCACAAACTTCCGCATACAACTAGCAATAGTAGCAATGAGGTTCCTCAGCAGAAAGTCTCCACTATCATTGCCTCATGCGAGGAGTGGCCGCCATTGCCACGGCTAGATCCACCAGCGGAGCGACAAGATGTAGCACGCTCGCCGAATCATGCTTCACCTTCTGGCAGCAACCAAGACGACGGCAAACAAGTTGTCACCATGATAAGGGCCCTTATGAACATGCTACGAGTGCCACTGACCGCCATACACACTCCGGCGGCTCGAGGCGCACTTCAAATACTGGATGCCCTAAATCCGGTACTGTCCGGTCTTGAGAAGCACCATGGCTGCTCCTCTACATTCGTTCCTTAAAGAGGCCAAGGAAGCGCCTATCTTCCAATGGAATGTCAGATGCATTAAATCCCGCGTTTCGGACTTTCGTCCGTTTGTTTTTTAGAACAAATTTCCAATAATCGTCATTTGTGAACCAAACGTTGAGAGCGCCATCCGCCTATCAGGATATGAAGCTTTCATGTCTGCCACCTGTACCGACCGCAGCAAAGTCATCGTTTATATCAGATGCGATTTCACGTATGTTTTACACCCAGTGGCACCTGATGACAGTCAGTACGTATGTTTGACTATGAAATGCGAGAACGTCGCACTCACGCTCGTAGGTGCCTACATTTCACCTTCGAGTCGATTTGACAACGCGTGATCAAATTCAGACGAGAAAATATTAAATGTTAGATCATCCCACATACCTGCGATCTGAAAGCTGGCCAGCGTTTGTGTGACTTCGTTAGCTTCGCCCGCGCTAGTACGCATTTTCTTATCACTGTTGTTAATAACTCGCCGCATCATCTTCTCATTTTTCGTACTTTCCTGCTTTGTATGTTTTTGAGAGCAAAAATGTGCTCAAGCCAACATTTATTTAACGCCCTCGGAACTCCTTTAGGGAGAAATAAGTTAAACGAATTGAACGTGCGCCGAAGTCACAGTACATTAAACGCCTTCGCGCTAAACCAAAGCAGCCGTTACACCGGGAGACGAACCCACGACCTCACGCTCTGCAGCAGGACGCCCTAGCAACCGGCCCACCGCAGCAGCTCGCACACCATGCTCAGGTCACGCTGCCTTGCGCGATTGGATCACAGTTCGATCTGTGACAACGCCTCCCTCGGCAATGTAGGGATTCTCGGCCCGTTTCGCGCGTGCTATAACCCCCGTCCTGGGTAGGGGAGGGGAGGGTGGAGGGAATCCCAAACTAACACACGTCCCGAGAGCCCGAGCTCGAACGCGGGATGAAGTGTGGTGGTGGCATTCATTCGGCGCGAGCCATAAATGGAGCGCCGCGCGCAATTTTCCCTCGGGGTGGAAGCCCGCGGAGAGATCGTAATCCGAGCGCTAGTCCCGGCACGTGACAGCATTCCCAGCCGCACAGGATGCCTGAAGCGCGCCTCTGATGACACGGCACAAGAGCCATTACCTATATGCCGGCGGGGAAAAAAAGGCGTTACGTTGTCTGTAGTTTAGTACGAACTGTCGCTGATTCCCCGCTATACAGTTAGGTGCCCACTGGGATCAGGCCTCGTTTCACACTACTCGCATCTCCCCGCCCCCTTTCCCCCATCCCTGCTTTTTCGCCACAATGCGTTCGTAAACAAAGTCATCACACACAAGCGGCCGTGATGTAGACTCAGATGAGCATATAAACAGATGAGGAATTACAGTGTCAAAATAATTCAAGCACAACAAAAAAAAACGTATAACACGTAATATACAAGGAATAATAATTACAAAATATACAAGAATGTTTTAGTGACATCGTGTGATTATTCAATGTAATACCTAGTATTTGTTGAGGATGTCCGTGTCTTCATAAAAATGTTCGATTGCGTTCAGTGCTTTTCGCTGTGCTATTTTCGATGGCCATGGGCCCAGCAATTTTGCGAGTGAGAAAGGCCGGTGAGGATGGATGGAGTGTAGCTCTTGTTCTAGCTGCTGTCTTTGTATCTCGTATATGGGGCATTCGAGGAGTAGATGGCGAACATCCTCATCGTGGTGGCCACAGGAGCAAGCCGGGGAAAGAGCCCGTTTGATGCGATGCAGGAAATGTTTGGTGCATGCTGTCCCAAGGCGCAGTTGGTGAATTAGTGTCCCGGTACTTTTAGAAAGTTGTACATCCAGTTGGTATTCGAGTTGAAGGTCTACTTCGTAAAGTATTGATTCCTTTGTGTTTTCACTAAACTATGTTGACATACCCAAGTCCTTCTTTAGTACTCTCAATATTCGTTTTGTGTCCATTGGTGATAAAGGGATGAGTTCAATTTCTGCATCCTTATGGGCTGATTTTTCCAATAAGTACGCTAGTTTGTTGCCTGCTATACCAGCATGGCCCGGGACCCACTATAATATCACTTCATCTTTTCTTTCATTAGCATAAGTTAAACTGTTCAGTACTGCGTATGTTACTCGTGTGTGTGGTTGGCTGTCATCAATATTTTCAAGACATGCTAAAGCCGATAAGGAGTCCGTGCAAATTACCTCCTTTGTTGGTGTCTCACATCTTTTGATAAAATGAATGGCTTGGAGAATCGCCACTAATTCCGCTATTGTTGGTGACGACGTGTGTCCTAGTCGACAAGCGTACTCTACTTCTAAGGATGGTATAACATAAGCCGCAGTCGCACTTTCTTTGACTACAGAACCGTCCGTGTAGACGTGAATAGATTCCTGGTACTTGTCAAATAGGTGATGTAACGCTAATTGTTTTGCTGCTAATGTGGAAATGTCGCTTTTATTTTTAAGTCCTTCGATCGACGTTTCTATTTTCGGCGCTTGCAGAAGCTATGGTGGGTAGCAGAGGTCGGAGTGCCAAAAAAAATTATTGTGGGAGTCGTGATTTATGCTCTTGAAACAAGGCGTGTATCTGTGCACCCGGACGGTTTTCTATCAGAGAGAGAAGGAGGTGTGCAGAATGCTGAGTAGAAATTCCGAAGAGATGTCGGCATGTTTCCAGGCTCCGAATCACCGTGAAATGCGGTTCCCGCACTTCTGCAATAGTGAGGTGACTGGACGTAGTTTGCGGGACTCCTAGGCACACTCGTAAACTCCGAGCCTGTAATAGCTGCAGCCGATGGAGGAACGTCGCAGATAATTTGTGCAATATAGGGGCGGAGTAAGCAATGTTCTGACGCACAAGTGCTCAGTGGACGTGAAGCAGGGATGCAGTTGATCCACCCCACATTGTGCCTGCGATTCTGCGGAGAATGCTTATAACACAACTAATTTGGTCCTCCAGGGCGGTCAAATAATAAGTCCATCGAAGCTGGTGGTCTAAAACCACGCTGAGAAAAAGATGTTTCCGAACCAGCTCGACCACATGGCCATCTGTTGAAAGACCAAAATTTCTAACCTTTTTTCTTGTGAAAGGCAGAACCGCTGATTTGGCATAAGATATCTTCATGCCCCGTTCTAATAAATAATCACCTATTGCGTTCAAAGCTTCCTGCAACCGATGCTTGACAACTTCTAGAGACTTGTTCGATGTCCACATGCAAATGTCATCAGCTTACCTAGATATGTTTTTGTCTGCTGGAAGTATTGCTGGTCAACCTGCTATTGCTGCATTGAAGAGAAGTGGACTTAATACACTTCCTTGCGGAACTATTTATTTATTGTGTATTCGTCGCTTTGGCCGTCATTTGTATTTATATATATCTTTCTGTCTTTCAAGAAGTTAGCGATCCATTTGAGGACTCGGCCATGCACTCCGAGAGTTGCGAGTCCAAGCAGAACGTGAAGGTGACTAACCGAGCCAAAGGCCTTCTTAATATCAATAAAGACAGCAACAGCAATGTTCCCACAGCTAATCTCGTGGTCAACAAACGTTACCAAGTCAAAGATGCGGTCCATTGTACATGTACGTTTTCTGAAGCCAGCCATTTGATCTGGTAGACAACTGCTGGATTCTATCCACCATTGCAGTCTAATAGCGATTATATTTTCCACCACCTTATTCAGCATCTTTAGGTATCATACCCCACATAATAAATATGATATGTTGGAGTTTCCTTGGGTTAAGCATCCTTTCTATCTTTCTCTACTCCCACTTCCCGTGTTGGGAAACTGTTCTAAAAGAAACAAACGCACCTATGCGAGCTTGCGGAATGACGATCCAAATTCCAGAGAAGCAGAGTTTGAGGGAAGAAAGCGGTGGCGCTCGCTTCGTCTCTTTTTATAACCTC
Organism: Dermacentor andersoni; assembly: GCF_023375885.2. Taxonomy (NCBI): domain Eukaryota; kingdom Metazoa; phylum Arthropoda; class Arachnida; order Ixodida; family Ixodidae; genus Dermacentor; species Dermacentor andersoni. The sequence continues at coordinate 55,742,453 of NC_092822.1, forward strand.
CGACTGTGTCGTATGTTTTTTTTTTGTTGTTGTTGTTCGGCAAAGAGACATTTTCGGTTCTTCCGGAACTTTCCTGCACCCCGCGTGCACATATAGAAAAAAAAAGAGGGAATGAAAGAGAACAGGTGACGATGATAGAGTTCAATCAACTCTGCAGACGGGCCATGTGCTTACGTGTCCTGAGCACTAGCACAACGTTATTGCGCCAGACCGAAGCACTTGCCTCAAGGATTGCTGCATTCAAAAGTGCCGAGAGTGTTGAAGCGTATACTGTGTGATAAGAAAAGGTTAGGCAGGTCGCTGAACGACCAGGGCGGGGCAGAATTTTTGTTTTTTTTGTTTTTTTTTCACAGTGGAGACAAGGCTGACTTGATGCGTTCCTGCAAGCCACTGCAAGCATGCAGAACGTGGCCTAATTTCTGTAAAAGTTCTAATTCGTCTCTTTTTGTCCAGCCACACAAATTTTCACGGGTCCCTGTCACATTCTTGCAGTCGCTGTCGTCGTCTCTCGATTCCATTGACCTCCTTCAATGAATCCACCGATTCCTGCGTTCCGCGGCGTTCCCCGTTCATTCGTCTCGTCGTCTCTGGCGGTTCTAATTTCCTGTCTACCTTTCCCCCTTTATTGCTCTTTTCATTCCTGGATTCTTTTCTCACGGCCATCTCGTTTTCCCCACATTTTTTTTTTCTGTCTTTCCTTGCTCATCTGCTTACCGCCGCAGCACTAACCAGACAAGGGCACGGCTCCATTCATCCGGCGTGCGCAATCCGCTGGCCCCCAGTCCAACTCGCTCCTTTTCACCTCGATTCCCTGCGAACACTGCGCCCTCCTCCTCGTCTGCTGTTGTTTTCCTTATTTTCCCTACATTCTTGCCAATTCCTGGCCTTCTGGGCACCGCCGTCTTCATATCCCGTTAGTCGCGGATCTCTCCTTTCTCGCGCGGTCCCGCTTAACCACTCTGCCACGCTAGCATGCTGTTTTGTTGCTCCCTGCAGATCCTCTGCTCCCCCCGCCCCCACGTCCTCATCCCAGTAGAACCACCGGCGTGCCGTTATCCCGTTTGGGGAGCCAGCTCCCGAACGAACGCCACAGCGATGACGACGCTGCCGGCGGGAGAGGGAACCCGAGAGGACAGGAGCGAAGGGAGAACTGGGAAAGCCTGTCGGCAGCGCCGAGTGCCTATATACGAGGCTCAGAGACGGGAGGAAGGGGAAGAACTCTCGGGAAGGGGGGCGGGAGGTGAGGCTAGCACCGCGGCCCTTCTTATTACCGTTCGACCATTGCGATTCGCAGTCACGCCCGGCTTGGCGCCGGATGACGAGTCGCGCAAGTAAGCAGCGCAAGCAAGAAAGCGGTTCCAGGAGCAGCGAGCGAAGGCGGAGGGAACGTGGGGAAGCGCTAGGGAGGACGGAGGGGGAAACACACGGAGGCAGGAAAAAAAAGAGGAAGGAACCCGGGAGCCGCTCGGTCGGTCGGTGCGTGAAACCAGGTGAAACACTCGGCTCGCTCTTCTCTCGCCCTCGGGCGCAGCGCGGGGCCGCCTCTGTTGCCGCTCGCTTGCCGCGCAACCTGGTCTTTGTCCGGGAGGTAAGCGCCGACGGCAGTCGCCGTGGGAGCTGCCGTGTGGCGCTGTTCACATCGGTCCGCAGAGAATCGCGAAAGCACCACGTGGGGAGCTTACAAGTGCAACCAGAGACAACATTGCGCACGGGACGATACGTCCTCTTTCTGTTTAAAACTGATTGTGGTAGTTATTCGTGCGTAGATATGTTGGCATCATTAAACGGGAATCGCTAGAACGCAAGTTGAATGCGATTCCAACGTCAGTTTTGCGCATGGGGAAGTGAGAAATTACACTAAAACCCAAATTTCGAAACATCTCAAGGTATGAATGAATATAGTCGACACTCACAAAGTGCGCAACTAAGCTTACCGATATCACCGAGACTTTCCAGCGTGGGCGCGATGCCCTTTGTCTACATGGAGCGTTGAAGCATGCGCAGGACAGTGCTATCTCTGGAAATCCCTAAACATGCCAACTCTTGCACCTTTTGCCTTTCTTTCCTTCTTTCTTTCCTTTGCTCTTCTCAAATAAATTTTCTTATTAACTTCATTCTCATCCCACTATCTTCCCTTCTATTCCGTTTAGAATACTCGTTGCGCTCACGTTTTTGTTCTATCCTGCGATTCCGTTTCCTTTGCCATCATTCTTGCCATCCACTTCGTTCCCCTTTCTTTCTCCCCCTCCGTCTCATTCGTTCTCTTCGCTTCGCTTAGCTGTCCATTTCCTTTTCTCTCCCTTCCCGTTTCCCTAATCCTTTCCGCCCGTTGCATTTTCTGCCGAGTTGCGGACCAGTTGCGCCATTGCTCATCCGGGCAAGAAAGCACGACCAGCGGTTTGCGGTCGCGACGAGTACCCAGGCACAAAATTAGGCACAGTCGATGAGAGCGCAAGTGTGGGCACCGGGAATTACCACGGGGGCAGTTCTCGGTCGCCAGTGCGGGGAGCGGTGTCCCCTGTGCCGTAACGAAGTCGCCGCCTCGGGGGAAGTGAGAACGATTCCAGAATCGCTCTGAGCTTTCCTATCGAACGCAGTTCAATTGAATTTATTTACCAGGAAGTAAACTGTGGGGAAAGAGGGGTGGGGCGCCTTACAAAAAAAAAAAGGAACGATCTCATATCAGCTTGAAGAAAGGCCCAGCGTGCGTCAGGCGGCAGCAGACATGAAGCATAGAGTACGGCAATTTAATAATGCACGATTACATACAGAGACATACATCAACACACGTTGAAAAAAGAAACATAAAGTGAAGCACGCTTCTCGGCAGCATTTTAGCACCAATAGCTAGGAAAATTTCACTCATTTGTTTTTCATGAACGAAAATATAGAATTTTTTTTATTTTGCTCTTTATTGATAGCCCAAGTCTTTAGATTTCAATAGATAAACAATACCCCGATTTGTTTGACTCCCAAAACGCTCATTGTAGTCATTTTCTTTTCATTGCGATAGAAAAGTGGGCGTATCCAGCGCTTCATAGGAATCTGTCACAGAACACGATCTTAGAACTTTTTTGTACCTTTTTTAAGAGAACGGCTAGGTGTATTTGAGTTGCAACCGCATTATTTGCTGGTATACTAGAATGAAAAGCCGGCAATAAATTATGTTTTCTTTTCTTTGCTTCGCGCTATCACTTTCCCCCACGAACATGTGGTACCAGCTAGTCCAATGCACTACCCTTCTTTGTTAATGCCAGTTCTGGCAAAAAATTACCGATAATAAGCATGTGTGAGTGGCAGCTGTAGAATGAGAAGAAATGAAAATACCCTGCTTCATTTCTTTTACTTTATCTATTAGGGTTACTACAACATATGGAACAGCTATTGCCCTTTTTTGTGTAAAGTTCGAAGAATTTGAGACAAATTATTCAGTAATATCAGGTAAATAAGTGAACAACATAAATAACAAAAATATAACCATGACTATCAGGGGATTCCAGACTTTACAGAAAGACCAATTGTTAGTAACATATGTAGTATTCAAAACGTCTAATTGTGCTTATGCTTGCTATGATTGCAGTTCAACCATACATATTAAAGTCTCACCCCATCTTATGGGGCAACTGTATCACCTAAATATTTATTAAATACGTTACTACTGCACAAAAGGTGAGATGCAATGTAATAGACAAACTCAATAAAAAATGGTGAAAATTATGGCGTCAGAAAGTGGCCGTGTAGCTGTTTTCCCTTCGAATAAACTTTTCTTTTCATACATTAAGTTCCATCGCGATATTATGTGATAAAGAACTTGCACCAAAAATGAATGCATAATACCTTCCATGACTCTTGATTATTGGATGGATGTTGATGTTAATCAAAACAACACTGCAGCCAACCGTTACACCCAAATTTCTAACCGACCCCCTTATTAAACGAAAGTGGCATTGAAAACGCATAACGTGTTTGGCACAAAGACGGACAAAATTCTGTTCGAAACAAGTGGAAGACGAAACTTTGCAAGCTACAAGAAACTCGACTGAGCAAAAACATCTCCTGAGCCTACGAAATCACACAATATATATATATATATATATATATATATATATATATATATATATATATATATATATATATATATATATTTATATATATATATATATATATATATAAATATATATATATATATATATATATATCCAGACTTTCTTTCTAGGGTGCCTTGAATTTTAATGTGGATGCAAGTTTTAAGTCAGTGTTGTTCTTGATGATTTATTTATTTATTTATTTATTTTCATATATACTGCGAGTTGGAACGGGTATTTTACCAGGAAGGGCACACACCCATAACAAACATTATAAACATTCGCCATAGATACTTAAGACTGTTTAAGTGTGGGAATGCGAAAGCTTTATACAATCGGCAGCCCTCAGAACGTCACGAACGCGCTCATTTTATACAATCATGACGTGGCGCCACCTCCTCCCCATTGGCTGATCCGTCACGTGCCCAATGACGCACGCACTGGGCCACGCGTTTAGTCAGTCAGAACCGTGGAGACACCGCGGCGTCGGCGAAGCGTGCTCGTCTCCCACCCCGTGGGTTCGGGTTCGATTCCCACCCTAGACAGAAATTTACCAGATTTGCTTTTGAAAGCCATTAATTTAATTTGTTTATAGGAACCTCACTGATAAATTTGATGCAAGTCCGAGCATTTTCGAGGTGTTCTTACTCTTTGCACCGTCGGCCATTTTTGGAACCATCGCTCGGTCACGCCGCCGACGCCGCCAGAATTTAGCGTAATTGGGCAAATAATACTTTCGCATTAAAATCAGTGCGAGTATAAAACACGAACAAATCATGTATAGCTTAACAGGAAGCTTTAGCTCAGGCCGAGCTGCGATCCCGCCTATTCAAATGCATGTAGAACGCAGGAACTCTTTCATGAATTTCGCAAGCTTTGATGAAACAACTCATAGAAAGATTTTAGCGAAATTTGTTGCAATTGAGAGAAAACGTTAAATTCTAGTGAATGTTGAAATGGAATTTTGATATATGCTTGATTCTTTTTAGGAAAATTGCCGAAAATCGGAGAGTTTGAGAAGATGTACCAAGTTCACCAATGGGTAATTTTGCCTGCATTATGAACAGATGTTGCAGTTCTGGAAACTGCAGCCCTTGTAACGTACAAAGCGGACGAATTCCTTCATCATCATCATCATCAGCCTAGTTACGCCCACTGCAGGGCAAAGGCCTCTCCCATACTTCTCCAACTGCCCCGGTCATGTACTAATTGTGGCCATGTTGTCCCTGCAAACGTCTTAATGTCATCTGCCCACCTAACTTTCTGCCGCCCCCTGCTACGCTTCCCTTCTCTTGGAATCCAGTCCGTAGCTCTTAGTGACCATCGGTTATCTTCCCTCCTCATTACATGTCCGGCCCATGCCCATTTCTTTTTCTTGATTTCAACTAAGATGTCGTTTACCCGCGTTTGTTGCCTCACCCAATCTGCTCTTTTCTTATCCCTTAACGTTACACCCATCATTCTTCTTTCCATAGCTCGTTGCGTCGTTCTCAATTTCAGCAGAACCCTTTTCGTAAGCCTCCAGGTTTCTGCCCCATATGTGAGTACTGGTAACACACAGCTGTTGTACACTTTCCTTTTGAGGGATAGTGGCAACCTACTGTTCATGATTTGAGAATGCCTGCCAAACGCACCCCAACCCATTCTTATTCTTCTGGTTATTTCAGTCTCATGATCCGGATCCGTGGTCACTACCTGCCCTAAGTAGATGTATTCCCTTACCACTTCCAGTGTTTCGCTACCTATCGTAAACTGCTGTTCTCTTCCGAGACTGTTAAACAGTACTTTAGTTTTCTGCAGATTAATTTTCAGACCCACCCTTCTGCTTTGTCTCTCCAGGTCAGTGAGCATGCATTGCAATTGGTCTCCTGAGTTACTAAGCAAGGCAATATCATCAGCGAATCGCAAGTTGCTAAGGTATTCTCCATCAACTTTTATCCCCAATTCTTCCCACTCCAGGCCTCTGAATACCTCCTGTAAACATGCTGTGAATAGCATTGGAGATATCGTATCTCCCTGTCTGACGCCTTTCTTTATAGGGATTTTGTTGCTTTCTTTGTGGAGGACTACGGTGGCTGTGGAGCCGCTATAGATATCTTCCAGTATTTTTACATATGGCTCATCTACACCCTCATTCCGTAATGTCTCCATGACTGCTGAGGTTTCGACTGAATCAAACGCTTTCTCGTAATCAATGAAAGCTATATATAAGGGTTGGTTATATTCTGCACATTTCTCTATCACTTGATTGATAGTGTGAATATGGTCTATTGTTGAGTAGCCTTTACGGAATCCTGCCTGGTCCTTTGGTTGACAGAAGTCTAAGGTGTTCCTGATTCTATTTGCGATTACCTTAGTAAATACTTTGTAGGCAACGGACAGTAAGCTGATCGGTCTATAATTTTTCAAGTCTTTGGCGTCCCCTTTCTTATGGATTAGGATTATGTTAGCGTTCTTCCAAGATTCCGGTACGCTCGAGGTTATGAGGCATTGCGTATACAGGGTGGCCAGTTTCTCTAGAACAATCTGACCACCATCCTTCAACAAATCTGCTGTTACCTGATCCTCCCCAGCTGCCTTCCCCCTTTGCATAGCTCCTAAGGCTTTCTTTACTTCTTCTGGCGTTACCTGTGGGATTTCGAATTCCTCTAGGCTATTCTCTCTTCCACTATCGTCGTGGGTGCCACTGGTACTGTATAAATCTCTATAGAACTCCTCAGCCACTTGAACTATCTCGTCCATATTAGTAACGATATTGCCGGCTTTGTCTCTTAACGCACACATCTGATTCTTGCCTATTCCTAGTTTCTTCTTCACTGTTTTTAGGCTTCCTCCTTTCCTGAGAGCCTGTTCAATTCTATCCATATTATAGTTCCTGATGTCCGCTGTCTTACGCTTGTTGATTAACTTAGAAAGTTCTGCCAGTTCTATTCTAGCTGTAGGATTAGAGGCTTTCATACATTGGCGTTTCTTGATCAGATCTTTCGTCTCCTGCGATAGCTTACTGGTTTCCTGCCTAACGGCGTTACCACCGACTTCTATTGCGCACTCCTTGATGATGCCCATGAGATTGTCGTTCATTGCTTCAACACTAAGGTCCTCTTCCTGAGTTAAAGCCGAATACCTGTTCTGTAGTTTGATCCGGAATTCCTCTAGTTTCCCTCTTACCGATAACTCATTGATTGGCTTCTTGTGTACCAGTTTCTTTCGTTCCCTCCTCAAGTCTAGGCTAATTCGAGTTCTTACCATCCTGTGGTCACTGCAGCGTACCTTGCCGAGCACGTCTACATCTTGAATGATGCCAGGGTTCGCGCAGAGTATGAAGTCGATTTCATTTCTAGTCTCACCATTCGGGCTCCTCCACGTCCACTTTCGGCTAACCCGCTTGCGGAAAAAGGTATTCATTATACGCATATTATTCTGTTCTGCAAACTCTACTAATAATTCTCCTCTGCTATTCCTAGAGCCTATGCCATATTCCCCCACTGACTTGTCTCCAGCCTGCTTCTTGCCTACCCTGGCATTGAAGTCGCCCATCAGTATAGTGTATTTTGTTTTGACTTTACCCATCGCCGATTCTACGTCTTCATAAAAGCTTTCGACTTCCTGGTCATCATGACTAGATGTAGGAGCGTAGACCTGTACAACCTTCATTTTGCACCTCTTATTAAGTTTCACAACAAGACATGCCACCCTCTCGTTAATGCTATAGAATTCCTGTGTGTTACCAGCTATTTCCTTATTAATCAGGAATCCGACTCCTAGTTCTCGTCTCTCCGCTAAGCCCCGGTAACACAGTACATGCCCGCTTTTTAGCACTGTATATGCTTCTTTTGTCCTCCTAACCTCACTGAGTCCTATTATATCCCATTTACTACCCTCTAATTCCTCCAATAACACTGCTAGACTCGCCTCACTAGATAGCGTTCTAACGTTAAACGTTGCCAGGTTCAGATTCCAATGGCGGCCTGTCCGAATTCCTTATATCCCTTTAAAGTTCACTTCAACTGGTTGCACGTTTGCAAGGGTTTTGCAAAAGTCCTACTCGCATAGTAGCAGTGCATTTAAGAGCACTGTATAATACATCAAGTTTGCCCACTTTAGACGTACCATTAGTTGTAATTTGCAAAATTGTGATATCGCATTTGACCGCTTAGTTACAGAGTTGTAAACTTGATAGTTCCATTTTTTTTTTTTAATTTGCGATTTTCAAGAATTTTCATTAAAGTTCGACTGCCTAAATCAATATTCCGCTTTAAACAGTCACTAGATTTTAACTCTTTTTTTAATGCAACAAACCTCGTCAAATTTATTGCACTGGCTTCCGAGAAAAACAATTTGTCCTTTCCTATGCATTTAGATAGAAGCCCTCGAGCAATAAGACAAACAACAAACATTATAAGAAATTGGGAGTGTTCAGAAAAGGAATGAGTTACTTAACCTATTATTTGAACTTTATGCGAAGCGAGGTCAATATGTTAAAGACAATAGTAAAGTGTATGATGATGTGATTTTTTCATGGGAATGTAGGCTACGTTAGAGCCGGCTATATTAAAATCTCAAATTCGTTACTCAAATAACAATAAGAAGAATAAGCGCTGCAATAAATTATCAACAAGCACTATACACACACAGACAAAAAAAATTGTCTGTGGTCATCAGCACCGAAAGCACAGTCCAGTACCTCTAGGACATAGTGGGGAAACATCAGTGGGGAAACAGTTTCCACAAGACCTTTGATGTACGCACATACAGGGGGACCATTATTAAGTTTTAAGTATTTTGAGAAAAGTCGCCTGTGGCAGACAGCACAATTATTGTCCTTGAGCTGGATTATTCGCAGAGGTGGAGATTACTGGCACGCAAAATCGAAAGGCATATTAAACTAATTAAAATAACTTCCCTAATTAGCTTAATTAAGACATTACGGCACATATTGCAATTTATGAAATGTGGCCAGGGGTTTTGCGATGCGTATCCATTTGGAAGGAAAGTCCAGAATGACACCAGTATAGAGATAATATTTCCCAAAACATGGGACGAAATACACAAGCGTTCCAGTTACTTTCCCCGCAGGGGCGTCTGCGTCAGCAGGCGTTTGGTGTGTGGCGGCACCACGTACCCGAGTACATGAGGGTTCGAGCCTCCCGCGTGTAACCGTGCGCGGCGTAGCCGTGTCTGGGGAAAGGGGGATAGTGGGGGTTGAGTCGATGCTGCGTGTTTGGACTCCTAAGGTCCCCCGGCAGAGGCAACACACCTCTTCGGCCTCTGGTTCACATAGACGGCACTTCGGGACTGACCAAAATGGAGGAAATCGGCAGTATCCTTTTCCTATCCCTCTATTCAATCTTTTGCTTTCCCTCTCGCTATCACTTATTTCCTGTCTTCTTATCACTTCTTCTCACTTCCGAATTTCTGGGCGGCAAGGGTTAACCTGGTGTATGTGTCCAACCTTGGGTATGTTATATTAGGTTATAGTAGCTACGTACAGCTGGCGTCAGCGTTTCCTCCCAGTCTCGTGGCGTCCCCTTGTTGGACTCAGGAATGGATGGCTGGCGTAGCTACCGAAATTAAATGAATTTTGTATGGCTAAGACGTCGTTCCCCCTCTTTCCGATCGTTCTCTTTCCAAAAGAGGGCGCACTGAAGAAACTTTCTAGCTGTTCAGCCAGCGCAAAGGAACTTTCCCACGCTTCCATGGGATACACAGTCAAGATGCCGAAAAGACAGTAAGAACCATTTCACCTTTCATCGTAGCTAAATGTCTAACCGACACACTAGGTGCTTTGACAAAGTTACGAAAATGAGCAGCGGCGACCTTCTTCTTGAGGTCCGCGACACTGAACGGCATGGCAAACTCTCAAATCTCTCAGTATTCCGTAATGTGACAATCGTCGTTACTCCTCATCGATCATTGAACACATGTAAAGGAGTTATCTCCGATAAAGATCTCTTGAGCCTGGTCGAGGAAGCGCTCCTGGAGGGCTGGAAAGAACACAACGTGATTCAAGTGCAAAGAATAAAGATCAAGCGGGACAACCGGGCTATTGCTATCGAACATCTAATCCTCCTCTTTGCGTCGACCGTGCTACCGGAAACCCTAGAAACGGGATATACGAAAGTTTGAGTCAGACCTTACATCTCAAATCCCCGAAGATGCTTCAAGTGGTCATGGTTCGCAAAGCTGCCGAGGCCGACTGACCTGTGCAAAATGTGGCGAACAGGAATACGAATTCGACGACTGTAGTGGTACACTCCGCTGTCCCAACTGTGATGGTGGACATGCAGCATACTTTCGAGGTTGCCCCACATGAAAAAAAGGAGAAGACATAATCACAATGAAAATCAAGGAGAACACCTCATTTCAAGAAGCGCGGAAACGTGTTTCCTCTTTCCATACCACAGGGTATTGATGCGACGCGCAAGGGGGCAACGTCGCAGCAGACTCCGGTACCGGCCCGGCCCACAAAGAGTGCGGTTACGGCCGTGCCACCAGCCCCCTTGGCGTCGGCAGCCAGCGCTGCTGCGCCGTCCCTGAAGGAGGGCTCATCGACCTCTGGGTTAGTGGCCTCCGAGGCCCTGCTTTTCGAGGCAAGGTAAAGTTGAAAACACTCTGCTCGTGTGAGCGGAAGTCCAGCGGCTCCCAGGAGTCGATGGACACAACCCTGAGCCAGACGGCACATCCAGCGCATCGGGGGCGGCGTGGATCTCGCGACCGCTCCAAGAAAAACAAAACCCGAATCACGGGGCCTAAAAAGGCTCTGTACGCCAACTTGCCAACTTGACTCCTCTTGACACACATCATAAAAACGTGAACAATATGACTACACAAATACTAATACTCTGAAAAGTTAGAGGTCTTATCCACAACCTCGATGATATTAAAGAAGTATTTCACAAATACAATCCAAAGGTGCTGTGTGTTCAGGAGAGACATCTTAAATCTACACAAACAAACTTTCTTCGTCGGTACGCCATCTATCGCGAAATCGCAACGAGACGAATGCCTCGTTTGGCGGTGTTGCAATAGTTGTCGACAAGTCTGCAGCTTGTCATCATGTCGTCCTTCAGACGCCCCTTTAGGCAGTGTCAGTTCGGGCAATTGTTTTTAATAAGTTGATCACTGTATGTCGCATCTATGTACCCCAAATTATCATCTCGGAAAAAGAGAGATATTTTTATGACCTAATTGATCAGCTTCCGGACCCCTACATACTCGTAGGCGATTTTAATGCCCACAACACCATGTGGGGAGACTTGCGATGTGACGCGAGAGGTCGTTTCATTGAAACTCCTCTCGTAAACTCCGGTGCGTGCCTCTTCAAGAAGGAGCCAACCCATTATATTATTCACCATGATTCATATTCATCAATAGACCTGTCGATTGGCTCTGCTTAAATTTTCCCTGACTTGCAATGGCATGTAACCAAAAATTCCTGTGGAATTTCCACTTCCCTGTAATGTTAAATTTAACACATCAACGTGAATGCCCTCCACCTGCCCCCCGGGCGGAAAGTTGCCTCCGCCAAATGGAATCATATTAAGGAATCAAGTTACTCATCACGACATCTTATCACTGATTTTAGCATAGATGAAGCAGTAGCGTATTTTACTTGTTTTCTACTTGACGTAACAGAAAAATTCATTCTACAAGCACAAGGACTCTCATGTAAAAGACGGGTCCCCTGGTGGAATGAGGAGCGCAGACTGACACGAAAGAAACAAAACAAAGCGTTGGGTTTGCTGCGTCGCTCCCCGACTGCAGAAAACTTCATAGAATTTAAACTGGCAAAATCGCAAGGAAAGCACACGCGGAGACAGGCAAGGAGGGCTAGCTGGGAGAGGTCTCTCGGGCATCACTTCTTACACCCAAGAGTCTAAAGTATGGAAGGGAGTAAGAAAGCTAAAGGGACAGCAAATCCAGCCATTGCCCTTAGTTGATGACCAAGGGACTACCTTGGCAGACCAGGCCAACGCTCTGGGTGAACACTTCGAGCATGTATCATTCTCCGCACATTACATAAAATCATTCCTCATATATAAACGATTAGCTGAACTAAAGGCACTGGATCGTAAATACCATCCTAATGAACCATACAATCGTCCTTTTAATAATGCCCAACTTAAAGCTGCCTTGAGCACATGTAGGAGCTCTGCACCGGGAGCTGATAGAATCATGTATGACATGATTAAAAAATTACATAACGACACACAGGTGACACTTCTGGCACTTTTCAATTCTACCTGGGCTGCCGGATACCTCCCTTCCCCATGGAAGGAAGCTATTGTTATTCCTGTCTTGAAGCAGGGTTAGTTAGTTATCGTCCGATAGCTCTTAAAAGTTTTGGGTGTAAGCTATTTGAAAACATTACTAATCGTGGACTAATACATTTCCTTGATATGAACAATACGCTTGATCCCTATCAGTGTGGCTCATCTTCTGAGCATTGAGGATCATCTTGTGCGCATTGAGGAAAATATCAGTGATGCATTTGTACATGAACAGTTCTTGTCAATATTCCTCAATATGGAGAAGGCGTATGATACAACGTGGCGATACGAAATCTTGCGAGACTTGTCGGGAGTCGGCCTTCGTGGAAATGTTAAACATACTCGAAAGCTATTTGTCCAAACGTACCTCTCGCGTGAAAATCGGCAATGTCTTGTCGCGACCTTTTATGCAAGAAACTGGTGTACACCAAGGAGGTGTGCTTAGCTGCACGCTCTTTATCGTGAAGATGAACATGTTTCGTGCCTCCTAACCGCCAGCCATTTATTATTATGTTTACGGAGCCGACATACGAATAGGTTTCAAATACTGTAGCATTGCAGGGTGTTAGAGGCAAATACAACAGGGCTTGAACAAAGTGTCCAAATGGGCAGATGAAAACGGATTTAAAGTGAACCCCAACAAAAGTTCTTGTGTGCTTTTCACAAGAAACAAATGGCTCATTGCAGATCTTGATATCTAAATGTATGGGCAACAAATACCCGTGAATAAAGAGCACAAGTTCTTAGGCATTATACTTGACTCTAAAATGACTTTTATTCCACACATAAAGTATCTCAAGGTGAAATGCTTAAAAACAATGCACTTACTGAAACTTTTATCCCACACAACATGGGGCAGCGACAGGAAGTGTTTATGAATCATTACAAGAGCCTGATTCGATCATGATCTATCATTCTGCCACCCCGAGCGCGCTAAAGGTGCTAGATTCCGTCCACCATCTAGGGATCCGACTGGCCACTGGCGCTTTCAGAACAAATCCCACTGAAAGTTTATACGTCGAATCAAATGAGCGGTCAATCCTTCTGCAGAGAGCATACATCAGCCTAACGTATTTTCTGAAAGTTCACTCTAATCATCAACATCCGTGTTCTAATACCGTTAAAGATATGACATGTGCTACACTGTTTCGTAATCATCCCTAGGTAAGACAGCCCTTTTCACTGCGTGTGAGGGAGCTCAGCGTTGAAATGGATGTCCCACTCCTCAAACATCGCTTAATGCCTCCAGCTGAGCTGCTACCGCCTTGGGAGTGGCAGCTGATACACTGTGATATACCCTTTCTACAAGTTAGAAGCTACGCTCCAGAGACCGAAATCTGAATGCATTTTCTGGAACTCCAGTACAAGCACTCCTGCACGGAGTTCTAAGCCGACGCATCGAAGTCACATTAAGGGGTGTCCTATGCCGCCGTCGGGCCATCCTTCTCGGAATCCGATGTACTGCATCCGGAAACAAGTATCTTTACGGCTGGGGCCTACGCACAATTGTCGGCTGTGAACGATATAAGCAAATCAAAACTCCAAAAATCAGTTATATATACAGACTCCCTAAGTGTCGTGAAGGCCTTGGTGTCATTCTGTGCTCATAAAAATCCAGTACCTAGTGAAGTCTATTCTGTCCTGTGTAAAGCGTATATACCTAACCAACATGTCATCATATGCTGGGTGCCTGGCCATAGGGCCATATGGCCACGTCAGTTGCATCGCATGCTGTTAATCCTACCGCTGCAGTCCCTGTCACAGATGTGAGGCCTTTCTTACGAAGGAAACTGCGAAACCACTGGCAACGCTTGCGGGACGGGGAAAGTAATAATAAACTGCATGTAATAAAGCCACCATTAGGTTTGTAGCCCTCTGCAACAAAATCACACCGAAAAGATGTCCTATTCTGTCGTCTCAAAAAAGGATACACATTTGGCGCCCATAATTTTTACTCACTGGAAATGAACCTCCAACCTGTGGTAGATGCGAGGAGAGGCTGACCGTCCTCCACGTCCTCCTGGAGTGTCGGGAAGCCGAATCTGAGAGAAAGAGACATTTTCCCCTAGCGTACCGGCAGCACATCCCCTTCATCCCGTAATGTTCCTCGGCCCAGAACCGCTCTTTGACACCAACACAGTCCTAGGTTTCCTGAAAGATGCTGTGTTACATGTTATTAGCCCCACACATTTGTAGTGCTTCCTCTCTCCAGAGGATGCCGCTGTGATAGTCGTTTCGTATAACACATGCCTCTAGGTCCTTGTGCTTCAAGGGCTCTGGTGAGGCAGTAGGGCTACAGCCAATTTTAGCATCTTACATATGTTGTACATCGTATCATTCTTTCGCACTGCATCTTAATGCTAATAGTATCCGTCATTTGTCCATCGCCATAATTTTACTGCACATAGATTTCACGCACTTTATATCGACTATAATTAAGGCCCCTTTACAGCCACGTCGCATCATCTTCATAGAAGTCATAACTCCACCGCAAACTCAATAGCACTGACGTGGCGCTCTTTAATCAGGACTGCTGGCCCTTGCGCCACCAAACGCCACACATTCATTCATTCATTCATTTCAGTTACTTTTGGGCTTCAATGCCTAAAAGAGTGTTTTGTTAAAAAAGTAAGCGGAACAGCAGTGCATTTCTATGTTGTCATTTTGGGATTTCATTCCATATGGAAAGGCCCCGCAAAACCACCAGCCACATTTCGTAAATTCCAATACGTGCCGTAAAGTAAATAATAAGGAAGTTAATTAGCGGAATTTAAAAATCATAAATATGTTCCTTGATTTTTCGTGCCACTAATGTCCGATTCTCTGAATAATCCAGCTCAAGGACTAGAATTGTGTTATCTGATACAGGCAATTTTTTGAAATTTTATAAAGCTTAATAATGATCCCCCCGCAAAGAGACAACATGGCCCCGGCATCAACACATTAGATAAGGAGCACTATGTAAAGATGTCAAAACACGTAATTTAACTATCAGGGAGTCCATATAAGATTAGCGTTCGCTAATAAATCGTGAAGTGCACTCACGGCACCCCACTGCCTATCGAACGCGACACGGTCCAAACACACTGCTCACTTGGCGAGAACTTCTGTCAAGGATTTTCAAAGGGTCTCGCAAGCGAATCCTCTGGCGGTCATATTGAAGACATTCCACTACGATATGTTACACTGAACCGTCGGGATTACCACAGACGCTACAATGTCGGGACATTCTTCATTTCATGCGACACAGAGAGTGTCTAAGCGTAAAAGACGGAGGAGCGTGTCGAACATGCGGGCGTCAATCTTTTGGATCGGCGAAAGCCGCAAGAATGGGTGCGCCCTGTACAGGAGTGAACCCCTTGTCGAACCGCGAGTCCTCGCAAAGTTATTGCCGCAGGGTGCGAAGAACCGTCTTGGCGACTGATACAGAAAACGTCACGCGAGCCAGGGTATACTTAATATGTGTGCTAACAGCATAGCTAACCAACCTGCCACCTCATTTTGCTACGATTCCAACGTGGCTCGGTAGCCACAGGAAAGACATGATGATCAGCATGAGAAGCGACGGTCAATGTTTTCATAATTTCGTGGGTCATGGAGTCATCCAAGCTAGAGAAAAAAAATTCTTCATCACTTTCAGGGCTACTTCACAGTTAGCGTGTCTCCTGAGAGTCGGAAAAAACGACGAAGCGAAGCGGGCGCGCCGCCAGCATTACGCTCAATTGCCTCAGTGTCGGAGCGAAGGCAGCCTTTTTGACTTCAGGTGCTGTCGTGAGCCTTGGAACTACACACATTATAGGCATACTAGCGTTCCCGCTGAGCTCCTACGTGTATGCTCTGGTCAGAGCAAATAAACATCAAAATAACGCCATCTAAAGTTTCACTGGGCGCCGACCAACGCCCAGTCGAGGTGCGACTCTCATCACGTCAGTGTTGTGAAACGCTTGCTGGCTACCAGGGCACTGTTCCTTCTGCCAACCGGTATATAGTTGCCTTGCCTGCTGCATCGCGCCAACATGTCGCAACCGCGTATAGTTAGAACACCGTCCGGGGATTTCAAGCCCAAACAGCGAAACCTTTCTGTCACCGTCAATGCTTCTTCGGTCGACCTTCGGGCGAACCTGCAACAGTTTTTATTTCACGCGACGACGGACAAAAGCGCGAAGAGATGCGTTCAAGCAAACCGAAAGACACGGTGCACGACAGGTGTGCCCTCTTGTCGCGCGGTCAGACCCGGGTGCGTCCTCCTGTTGCGCTCAAGTGCGTCAGAACCTGCCGGAAACACGCCCGGCCTTCTTTCCGGCTTCGCGGACAGCGCGTCAAACGACAAAAGGCTTGCTCGCTGGCGAGACCAGAAACGCCAACGCGTCGAGAACACAGCCACACAAATGACGTCTAGCTCCAGGCAAGGAATGGCGACGACGGGAGCAAAAGATCGCAGCGTGGAAGCCCACAGCACAATTAGAAGAAAAGCCCCGACGCGTGACGAGAAAGGAGGGAAAATGAAGCGGTCAAGCCGGAGAGCCACCTTGACTACGCCGACGCCTCAGCAGTGGCGATCGTGAGGGTGTGCCAAGACGACAGACAAGAGAAGACAGCGTCTTGTGTCACGCGCACAGTTACTGTCACTTGCACCGGCGCTATAAGGACAGTTTGAACGGCGAGTGTGGCGTTGTCTGTATTCTTTTTCCCTGGTCTCTTTCTTTTTTTTTCTTTTTCGCAGCCTACGAACGTCGCCGGTTCTGTCTGGCCCAGAAGGTCATTAGCGTCTCCTCCCGTGAGCCTAAGCAAGAGGCAAGCCCCAGCCTGTGGCCGCTATATCGACGCGCGGCTGCTTGCGTCACCCGCTGGACAGTGAAATAGCCAAAGCGGGGGGGCAGATGAAGACACGACGATAGCGGCCTCGTTACGCAAGGCTGTCGTTCTTAGAGCCAGGCCGGTGCAGGAGACGACAAAGAGAAAGGATGTAGAACAAAGATGAAGCGTGTCGGTTATATATAGAGAGTGTGGTGTGGGCCGGGCGGGTGGGATACGCGTGTTCTTCTTTGCCGCAATGCCCGCCGCCTTTGCGGTAACGAAAACGCTTCCCGCCATCGCACTGACGGAACGACGTGCAGTGCTGCAGACGCGCGAGACATTGCGGAAGATTCTCGTCAGTGAGACGGCGGCTTTGGCGATCTTAGCTGGGCTGTGGCCACGCGTCGATACTGCTGTGCCCTGCACACATGTGCGCTGCTCGTTAGTCTGGATTTACATTGTAATCTACGGTCGCCTCAGCGCTTGTCCTAGTGTTACGCTAGCCTAGCGGATGTCACGTGGCTCGGAGATCCGCAGAACTGCTCTCTCAAGAATATCGTCTGGAAGCTTGGGGCAGTGAACAGAACAGTACCTTTGACTCCCTTCAATTTGACAGTGGTTGACTTGCCTTTTCGCTTAATATGAACGCACTGAAAAGTCCAGGCGAGGAACCGTGCATCGTTACGGAAAAAACCTCGTATAGTTCGAATGCGGCAGCATGCCGCATCGTTTATTTCGGCCACCACTGGCGCCTTATCATGCGCGCAGTGGTCATTAAAAACTTGAAATTACAAGAAATTCAGAAGACGACGCTACTGCTTCTCTAGGCGACGATGGTGACGATGGAAACCAGTACTGCGGTGATGATGACGACTGGGGCTGTGCCCTAAGCGACGTCTCTTTCGAGGATTTTCTGAGCGCTGATGACAGTGTGGAGGTCTGTGGGCCATTGACTGATGATGACATTTATGCCGTTTTTTTCGAAAAGTGTTTAGATGCGGGTGCCGTGCCTACCTATTGAAAATTATCAAATTTCGTGCCTGTGCACAAAACTGGACCTAAAAGCTGCATCTAGAACTACAGGGCAGTGTCCTTGACTAGTACTACATGTGAAGTAATGGAACACGTTATGTATAATTGTATTATGTCGCATCTAGTTAAAAACAATCTATTAAACGCAAACCAACATGAATTTCGGCAGAATTTTTCTTGTACTACGCAGCTTGTATAATTCATTCCCGATTTGGCCCTAGCAGTAGACAAAAGGCAGATGATTGGATCATTCTAGATTTTTGTAATGTGTTTGACGTTGTGGCTCATGACCCAATAATTAGCAAGTTACTCGCATACAAATTGGACAAAAGGGTAATTGCATGGATATCTTAATTCCTTTCACATAGACAACAGTCTGTAGTTCTCAATGGCATATTCTTTGATCTTGCTGAAGTGACCTCTGAAGTACCCCATGCTCTGTCTTAGGGCCTCTCTTATATTGTATTGTATATAAATGATATCACTGGATGCATTACGTCATCTTTCAGCGTGTTTGTAGACGACTACCTAGTGTACAGGGTTATTGATAGTGATTGGGATTTTCATGCCCTTCAGAGTGATATAGGTAAAGTTTCACCTTGGTGTACGAAACGGGAAATGTCGCTAAACGTTTCGAAATGCTTAAACATCACCTTTACAAGGAAACATTCACATAAGGCATACGAGTAAAATTAAATAACGTTACTCTACGCATGGTTACGGAATGCAAATACTTAGAAGTTTTATTAGCCTCTGATTTAAGGTGGAGCATGGAGGTACAGGAGGTAAGAAGGAAACCGGCACGAAAATTGGGCTTCCTACACCGATATTTTGGCCAATTACCTAGTAAATTTAAAGAACGGCGGTATTTCACTCATGTACTTTCGGTACTTGAGTACGCTTGTATTTGCTGGGATCCTTATACGTGTGTGCTAATCGATTTAATTGACAAAATTCTGAATAGAGCAGTTCAATTCGTTCTGGGGAATTACGACAAAAACCTCAGTATAACCGAAAGCAAGCTCGCATTTCATTGGCAGGATCTAAAGGACAGAAGAAAGGGCCTCAGACTCAATTTTCTTTCACAGTGTTTACTATTCTAAAACAGGCATTGACAGGAAGAAATATATTACATTACCATCGTATATCTCGCGTAGAAGGGACCATGCAATGAAAACTATTACCGCGCTGCCATCTAGCCTTTCCCGCGGTGAAACAACCTCGCTGTGCTGCTTGTGGCTGGGAGCTGCGTTCGCGAACGCATGCTCCTATCGTTTGGGAATGGCCGAGAGCCCGATTTGCCACTCTTGTGGGTGCGAGGAAACCATCGAGCACCTATTGTGTACTTGCCCTCGCTACGATGTATAACGCCTCTCTCTGTGGGCAGCTTTACACCGGCTGGACTCAAGAATGTTCACCTAGTCAAAGATACTCTGACCGTGGCCACACCCGTCAATGGCACGAAAAGCGATTCGTGCACTAGTACAATACTTGAAGTGCACCGGTTTAAGAGACCATTTGTAGTGTCCCTGTGTATAGTGTCCCTCCCACACGCACTCAGTGCTTACGCTCGCCCTTTTTAATTCTTTCTATTCCCCTTTCTCCCACCCCAGTGTACGGTAGCAAACCGGGTGCTCTTCTGGTTGACCTCCCTGCCTTTCCTGTCCTCGCTTTCTTTCTCTCTCTTTATCGAGTTTTGTGGGTTGAAATGAGTGACAATTGATGCACATATGTATGTACCCCCTGCTGTAATGCCTACAAAGGCGATGCAAGTGCTGAATAAATGAAAAAAAAATGAATGAATAAATGACATGCATAGTTATTGTAATACAGTATTGAAGCAGTCGGCTGACAAATAGAGAGGTACTTCACGCTACAAAAAAATTGATTCCTTCAGTTTATGTTCATTCAACCTTACAGATAATTCGTCCAAGTATTGAGGTCAAGCATGTGTCGAAATAATGGGGGTCGATTGCACTACTGATTTAGTCATGCCTGTCACACATAAGTGAGCTGCACTTCTTAAACTGCCTCTTCGTGCATTTCTTTCATGCTGCCTATTTTGTCTCTGCTTTTCACAGCGTAAGTATAGCCGCGTGAGCTCAGTCCTGGTAACCACCTTGCCTTCACCTTGTCACTTTTTTCTTCGATTCTTACTCAACGCGGGGCTAACGAAGTGGTCTGGCTCAATGCTCAGACTTTGCAAGACGAAAGCTTCGATCGGTCCTCCGAACAAACAGTACTTGCTGGCTTCCCATTTTCCCCGGAGCTCCCGCGGAGCACACGCAAACAAAACGTTAACGTACGTTAACAGGGCCTAAACAGCAGCGAAACAATGCCACACAGCGGGTCACGAGCCGGTACAGGGCGCGCCACTCGGCCGTACGCCGGCAGTCGTTACGTGCGCTCGAAGCAGTCGTCGATCGCCCTCGCGGCGCCTTGCTCTCGGGGATAGAGGGTGGGAGAGGGGGAGAGGGAAAGGCTGCGTAATTTCCCTACCGTTCGCTTTCCCCTCGCGCCCTCCACGTGTTCCCGACGGCGACGACTTCGGGGGAAGATAGCGGGGAGGCAAAAATCTCACCGTTGTCACGTTCGCTTCCCCCGAATGCGTGCGCTGGGCGGCGGCTGTAGCGCCCGGCCCGCCGTCGAGTGGTGGCTGCCTGTCTGACTCGGCTGCCGTCCCCTCTCCTCGTTCTCCTCAATTAATTCTCGTTCCCCCGCTAGAACGCGCCGCTTCCGTACTCTTCCCCATAAACACACGCGGCTTGCCCATGCGTCCGCTTCTTTGTATATTGCCATCCCGACGCTTCCCCCTCGCCGCTTTGCCCTGTCCATACACAGCGTATACACACGTCCGTCTGTCTGCCGCTCCGTCGCGTAGTTGAAAACTTAATTTCTGCTCACGGTCGCCGCACCCGCTATGCAGCTACGGCGCTCGCGCTAACCCCTAGCTCCTTTCCTCTCCCGCGAACTTCTCCCTCTCTTCGCTTGACGGCTTTTTCCCGTTTTCCCCGTTGTTTGTTCTCTTGTGTCTCCCTTCGCGTGTGCGTACGCAGCATTCTCGTTCGTCCGCAGTGCATTTGTTGTCCTTGAGCTGATTTTCGCACACGCAATCTCCATGCCGTCGCCATCATTGCTGCATCACCCCACATTTTCCTTGCTTCACTTCAACCTATCTACCAGTTTCTTTATTTATTTTCGTATTTCCTTCGGGGCCTTCAGCTTTTCTCGGGCTTCGAGAATCTTGAGCCGCCACACGACTTCGTCTCGCCGTGCTCTTTAACTCTCTTTTTTCTTTACGTTCTTTGTGTCTGCTACTCGAATGTTGATCCAAGACTCGCTGAACGGCGCCTTCGCTAATAGCGCGGCTAAGGCTTCGTTCTCGCCTGTGTGCATGCTACTTACTTAGTCGGAATGATCTTTCCTCGTTGGTGGCGGCTGTATTTATTTATTTTCGTTGGTTGTCTTCTGTGCGCGTCGTTTCGTTGGCCCTTGTCTTTTAATAATCATGAAAATGACCTTTCTTAGACGCTTGACGTCTTTTCGTTATGCCCACATTAACTTCTGCTGTCGTATTTTTCGCTGCACTTGTTCGAACCCTTTCTTCACTGAAAGACACTACTATTCATTCTACGCGTCGCATCTGCGTAATGGGTTCGTTCTAATCACCTATTTATTCTTCTCTCTTAACTTACCCTAATTTTCTTGTCACCCAACATGCGTCTGTCCTTTCCCCCAAACCCCTTCTCCGTCATCGTAGAGTAGACGAGTGATGGTATATCCTCACAACCGGCCTCTCCACCTTTTCCCAACGCTCATGTCTGACGCCGTGAGCTTCCATTTGTGCCGCAACGTACTGGAAGGCGGCATCTAGTGCAGTCCGAATGGCACTTCTAATTATACATTCCACACAAGTCCACCCAAGTCCACCCAAGTCCCACCACGGCGCCGCGCCTATGCTGGCTATTCCAATACTGTCCTCGTTCTTTGGCACTGCTTCCCCACACTTCGCCCGTTACTCGTCTCCACTTGCCTCAGCCCTAAACCCACAGTAGAGTCGCTGGCCGCAGACACTTCCTACCGAAACCAAAGGTATACCGCACGTTGTTCATCGGCGATGCGCTGCAGAACGCTGGAGGCGAGGCTTTGGATTGTGGGCCACGGCGCCCTCCCCCCCGTTTCCTGCCAATAAAATGTTTTCTCCCTCTCTCTCTTCACCTTTCCTCTCTCTCGTCTTTCTTTCTCTTTAACTTCTTTGTAGACTCGCACTCCGACGTTTATGGCACAAACATTTGACCAGTAAAAGCACCTCTACTCTGCATAACCAATCAAGAAACCCCAGCATAAAGCCGGCACATATAATGTTCGCTTATAGACATTTGTGAAGTACACACGCCGAATAATAGAATGACACATGATATTCAAAGGCTTCTTCTGTTTTCTTAGATATTATTTTATTTAGACTATGACAACCTTGGCCGATCGGATGTGTTCCACTCCGCATGTGCCCTTGCTGGGAGACGACACCGCAACAACAGTCTTTCCACAGCGGTACCCATCAACATGCGAGCAATAACACAAACATAAACACATTGCTAAAGCCAGCCCGCATACACCTGCTCCACGCATTATCTACTCAAGATGCCCACTTTGTCAGCTCTAAGGAAAATTCCCTAGCACTCACTATACCGCAGCACCCACCTCATTTTCTTTCGTAGCTTCTCGCTGACTTGTTTTTCTTTTGTCTTTTTTTTTCATGCGTGACGTCACCCACGAAGCTTGCACATGAATATCAGTTTACAGATAGCTGAAAGTCAGCGTCTGTACTTGTCTTCTTTTTGTGTGTGGCTCACGCAAGCCAACATCGATCTAAACCAAGGTTATGCGGCCTTAATTATCAAATAAGGATAGAGGAATAACGCCAGTGAGGCCCAAGACTGACGGCTTCGCGTTTCTTGCGAACCCTCTCGGATTTCACTGACCATGGCTGCTGTTCCTCGCCTTGCCTAATAGCTTACGCGCAAGACAACACTCGTATAACGAATCGGTATGTGTATATTAAGCCCCATCAGTACTAACACTGACGACGTGCAAGTCTGGCTCGACCCCGCACTTTACGGAATCACGCAAGGAAAGAAATCTGCGGATCGCACGCGCTGTGGGAATCGGTTTAAACGAAACTTTCACTGGCATTTGTGAAGAACCTGATTCCTGCTTAAGGGAACACTTCACTAGAACAGATGAACACTTTCGAGCGCGTAAGGTCCTTATTAAAGGGAAGCTTTCATTTACTTCATTCACGAGCTTCGGCACGTCTGCACGATGTATTTCTTGCCGACTAAGAACCCGGCGTGGTTGCTTAGAGAGAAAATGATGCATAGAAAGGCAGGGAGGTTAATCAGAGGCCAATCCGGTTGGCTACCCTGCACGGGAGGAAGGGGGATAATAAGAGAAAGGGAGCGGAAGGGGGGGGACAGAAAGAAATAGAGACGAGCATGACCAAACCGCGTACACTACAGAGCGGTAGGGGGCGGCGGTCTTACAGTCTATCGTGAAGCCCCGCAGACCGCAGGAACCTTAACGACGCGAGTAAGGACATTAGCGTGGATGTTCTGTGGGAGTACTGACCTAAAGCTTTCAGTTCTGATAGTGGACGATTGTGCAACTGGTCCAGTACGCTGCTGATCACTTGTCTCTGAGCACTATATCGCGGGCAGACACACATAATATGTGCGAGTGTCTCATCGATGTTGCATATGGCGCACGTGGGGTTGTAGGCCATTCCAATAAGGAAAGCATACGACTTGGTAAATGCATCGCCTAGCCACAAACGGTACAGCATTGTCTGTTCACGTCGTGGTAACCCAGGCGGTAGGCACATCCGTATGTCCGGAGACAACGAACTCAAACGACACATGGTGAAAGCGTTCGAGTCGCACAGAGGCAAAGTACATTCACGGGACATCAGTCGCAGCCCAGCCGCAGCGTCTGTTCGCGAAAGCGGAATCAAGACACCTTGACCACTTTCATGTGCAGATCGGGCGGCTTCGTCGGCATGGTCTTGGCCGCTAATGCTGCAATGCCCTGGAAGCCACTGAAAGATTATGTTGTGTCCCTTGTCATGGCTGCCATGATACATGTGTCGAATATCTGAGGCCAGCTGTTCATTGGGGCCGTGGCGCATTGGGCTTTGTATGCACTGAATAGCTGCCTTGGAGTCACTAAAGACTGTCTATTGTTGCGGTTGTTCATAATTAATGAAAGCAAGTGCAGCACCCGTTGATGTGATCAAACATGAAGTTTTTAACTTGATGATGACTGCAGCAGCGAGCTGTTGAGTTTTACCGAACCATCTGCGTAGACATGTTGCCGGAATCTGTGTACGTTGTGAATGTGTTCCAAAGTTGCTTGTTACAAAACATGCAACGGCACACCAGCTTTCTTTCTGATTCCTGGAATTGTCAATTGCACTTGCGGCCAGTGCACACACCCCAATGGATCTGATAATCGTGTAGCGGGCGTAAATTCTGATGGCAAGTAGGACTGATGTCTTACAACACTTTTGGTAAAAGTTCAATGTGGCCTTGTGGCCTCTTTGCTGGCAAGCAAGCAAGATGGCGTGAGGAAATCCGAGTCAGGTCTGGGATGTGTGCTATCAGGACATCTGTAGCAGTGTATACTCTCAAAGGAGCGCCTCTGGCGATGGCCACTGTCACAATCGATTAAGTAGTTTTTGGGAGACCAAATCAAGTTCCGAGTGCTTCGGCTTGCACACTCTGGAGCCTGCGGATATTTGTAGCGCAAGTATTTTCTAGTACAAGTAAGCTGTACCGCAGGAAGCCCAAAAATTGTGCCTTATATAATTGCAACATTGGTGGTACAGTTGCGCCCCAGGACTTCCCGCCGAGAAACACGAGAAGGTCCACAATGGCGGTCAAACGCTTTGTCATGTACGAGACGTGAGGGCTCCAAGACAAGTCCCTATCAATGATGACGCCAAAAAATTGGTGCGTTCGTCTGTATCGTTCAGTTTGGTCATTAATCCGCAAAGCATACGGGGCCAGGGTTTCGCGAGTAAAGGCAACGAGTGCACATTTCTCAGGGGAAAGCTCCAGGCCTTGCCTTCTTAGGTTTGTTGACACGGCCGTTGAAACCTTCTGAAGTCGTGCGCGGACTTGTAGACGTGTCACCCCTGAAGCCCATGTGCAAATGTCGTCCGCATATACGAAGAGCTGAACGGTTTGCGGTAACGAATCGGCAAGACCAACGAGCACAAAGTTGAACAGGGTCGGGCTGAGTACTCCGCCTTGCGGTACACCGCGACTGGTACAGCTAGACGGCGTTGGTCCGTCTTCAGTCAAAATAAAGAAAGACCTTAAATTCAAATAGTTGCGTATCCAGTGAAAGACGTGTCCACCAATCCCTACAGCTTCTAAGGCGTCCAGAATTGCATGATGATGGACATTGTCGTACGCACCCTTTACACCAAGGAATGAGGCCGCAGTGATTCGCTTCAGATGTTTCTGGTGCTGTACATATGTTACGAGGTCAATAACGCTATCTATTGACGAGCGTCCGCGTCGAAAGCCAGCCATTACCTCCGGATAGACGTTGTAAAATTCCAAGTACCATTCTAACCGTCTAAGCATCATTATCTCCATTACCTCGCCTACACAGCTCGCCAGTGCTATCGGACGGTAAGATGACAATAGTAGTGGAGACTTGCCAGGCTTGAGGAGTGGAACAAGGCGACTGGATTTCCACGTGTTAGGGACCAGACCGTCACGCCATGATGTGTTGTATAGGCCAAGAAGTGCATCTCTGGCCTCTTGACCATGGTTTGTAAGCGCAGAGTATGTTATGTCATCGGGTCCTGGTGACGAAGATCGTCTGCACGCAGCAAGTGCGCTCTCCAGTTTTTCGATGGGGAAAGGAGCATCCATACGAGAACTTCTCGGCGTCCTTGATGGAGGGCTAGAGATTTAAATGACCGGCGCTGTTGAGGAGCTGTTCGAAGTCCACGGACTGTTCTCCATACAACTGACAGAGGTTTACGTGAGTCGAGAGATTCACAAAAGGATTTCCAGCGTTGATTTTGCAGCACAGCAAGACAACATTGAATTTTCTTTTGAATACGTCTGGCCTCTCTAGGGTCGTAAACCGATTTAGTCCATCGCTCTGCTGGCCGGCGGATTGCACGGAGGCTCTGTATATCCGCATCAAAATCTGTGTATTTCTCCAATGGCCGAAATGAACGCCTTGCATCCTGCATAGCCTTGGCGATCTGAATTTCTAGTGTGGACGAAAAGCCTTCGTGGCATGCTTCTTCCATAAGTGATTTAAACATGGTCCAAACTATTGTTTGTTTAAAATTGGATGGGACGGATTTCGTTAGGCCTTTAATGTTCAGGTAGGTAGGAATGTGGTCGCTTCCGTGAGTTTCTATATCTGCGAACCAAAGGACGCGGGGAGAGAAAAGCCAAGTCTAAACATCGATCTACTGTACGTCCGACCGCGCAGAAACGTGGGACTGCCATCGTTTAGACAGCAAAGTTCATGGTCACAGGCAAAGGAAACGAAATTTCTTCCTTTGGAATTTACCTTGACGCTTCCCCAAAGTGAATGACGTGCGTTAAAGTCGCCAACAATAATCCATGGACCAGGAGTCGCATCTATAATGCCACTCAGTCTCTGTCTGGTGTGCCTCATATCAAGTCGTTGTTTTGGCACGTAAAACCCCTTAATTTAATTTTTTTTTTGTCGACTAAGATGCGCCGATCACGGAGATCGTGCAACATTTAACTGTGCCAATCCCGGAAGATAGCGTGATGATAAGAGGGCCGATCCCAGACACTTCATAACTTGTGGTCGAGTGGCTCATGCGGGGTGTAGGGAGGGGGGGGGGGGGGGGGGGGGTTAGCATGGTAGAGGTTTCAGCACCTTGCTAATTCGCCGGGCAGGTACGTATTCGATATGCTGTAAAGCGCTTTGCACAAGGTGAACATTTTGACAGTGTTTAATTGACCGCTTCATATAGATTCTAATACGTGCGTTGGATCTGCACAGTATCTAATTTCATAAACAAAGCATGTTCCTCTCTCTGTCAAATGTGTATGAGCCTCTGTGACGCCAGAGGTATACAGGGCGTCTAAACTAGCATGCACCAAGATTTTAAATATATGCAAATGCGTCGTAGCTGGACAGAACCTAGTCAATGTTGCTTGCCGTCGCTTGGAGATGCTCAGATTATTGTTTTCATTCCGCCTAATTACGTAATTAGCTTTAATTAATTAATGAACTTCTCAGATATTATAACTAGATGAAAAGTGTCAATGTGAAAATAATAGAGCAACACGAAAAACTCCCTTTACAGCTTTCTGTTGTCAATGTGTGCTACATAAAAGTTTTTCCGAGCGTGAAAGACGCCCACGAATACACGCGAAGTGCCTCGAGCGGTCAGTCGCGCAAAATAAAGCAAAACAGCTTCGCAGATCTCCAAAAGCTGGAGGAAAGCTCACAAAAGAGAAAATTGTCATTCACCTGACAGCAGCCACGAAGCCGCAAAGAAAACGCAAACGGGTTTCTCTGGCAGAGAAGCTCTGTAGTAGAGGAAACATTCGTCCTGGTTCGGGGAACAAACCCGCGACCTTAGCCTTTCTGAAGCGGTCGCTCTTCTATCTGAAATAACTAGAAGTTTAGTACATACCAGAGCAAAGCCGAATTAATTGACAAGTGGAAGAGAAGACATATCCAATATTTTGTCTATAGGCCCTAGTACACACACGGAATAAATTTAGAATAAATTTGAAATTTCTAATGTGGAATAGGTTTTAATAACAAATAATTCGAGGGTCTGGCTACATTACTTAATGTGTCTCTGGTGGAGACAAAATTGATGGCTTGCCAAACGTTGACAATATCGTTGCGACCTATGCGGCACAACATCATAACGTTTCTTTGCCGCAATTCAGCTGGTCGAGTAGGAATCAATCGCTCCCGTTTTTCAAAATAATGACGAATCAATGAGGTCATAGGTGTATACAAAACAACGAGTTTTTGTAGTATCGAAGGAACGAAAAATAAAGAAGTCAGAAGCTTCAGTAGTCGTTGCTGTACAGTTAGTTTTGCTTGAAGTGCAAAACCAGCTTGCCCGGGCAGAACAATTGTACACGGACGGTTCGTGCACCGAAGACATTATAGCACGTGCTTTTGCTATAGCGGCACTGAGAGTACAACGCCCATGTTTAAGCTCTGTCGCGTCACCACGCCAACGACGGCAGAACTGTACGCAATTTCGGGAACGACAAAGTGTACTGCGGCAAGTCAGTCTACAGACAAATAAGTACTTTTTGCGCAGTATTCCAGTGTGCACTTTAGCTGCTTTGCAACGTTCAAGGAAAAAGTGCGCGCAGTAACATAATTGCGAAACGCTCCCCTGACGCGAGTTGAGGGAACTCGCGGTCACGAAACTGCGTTTCAGTTGTACCGGCCTAGCTGGAAATGGAACGAGCCGGCTCAATTGGCAAGACGTGCACACGAACCTGCAGAAGAATACACCGTTGCGCTATTCGGCAACAAAAATCAGAAATATGATACAAAATGTCTCAGAGAGAGGATCATCTCCGGCGTGGTTCGATAAAGAGTCCAAAAGAACAGTCTTATACGCCGTAGACCATCTGGGGAAATCCGCTGTATATGGGAAGATAGCGCGAAGCGTGAAAAGTTTGTTTAACCGCTTTCACATTTGGTGTAGCATATACGCAAAGCACTTTACAAAATCAACCGTGCAAGCTCCGCGCCGTGTTCGTGTGGAGTGGCGGAAGAGGACACAGTCCACGTGCTGCAGCCCTCCCCCCCCCTCCTCCTCCTCCAAAAGGCCGACCCGCGTCGGCCATGTCTACGTTCGCACCGCCCTCCCATTGCCGGCGTTTCAAGCGCTTGCGTATCTAGCTTCCTTTCCTTCCGCTCTCCCGTGGTGGTGGTGCAGTGGAAACGTCACGAGTGTCTAGCTTCATCTGGCTTCTCGGGGTGCCGGTCCCGTCGTCCACGCGAATGTATATGAAAGAAACCCAGAAAGATCGACAAGTTGCCGTTCTCCATTTTGAATTTCACATTCTCTTCTGTCGTTCTAGCAACGCGCCGACGAAGCGTGACGTCCCACATACGCTTCGCGTTTTGCGTGCGATCTCCATCGGTGGTGTTTGACGCCTGCCGGCGACGATTGCATTCACGTCTCTGTTCCTGCCGTCGCTCTTCGCAGCCGCGTTGCTCCTCGGGAGTCCGTACTGTACGCGAATATGATGAAATTAATATAACAATAACATATGTGATACAAGAATGTGTGTGCGTACCTATAGCCCCGATGATCTCCGATCAAAACAACAAATGTGTTCGTACCTTTGTCAAAAATTCTGCGTCGTGTGCTAAACAGCTTCGCTGGCCATCCACCTTCGCACAGTGGAATGGCTCATGATTTTTCATTCATAAACGCGTGGTTTCTGCCAACGTTACGAAGCTGGATTGTGTACGAGGCGCCCAGATTACCATCAAGCTGGAGCTTGCAGCTTTTTCTCCTTGTCATCGTTGGAACTTTGTTGCAGAAAAAATAATTTAAAAAAACGTACTCCTGTGGCCTTAAAATCAAAGCAGACGTACGAGGAAAACGAATACAGGAGAAGGGATGCGTGTGCCGTTCTCGATTTTATATGTATTTCGTTTGCACTTGAAGCCATGAATATATGCAGACTGGCCCAGTTGACTGTGTAGCTTTCCGCAGGCACGTACTGCATTCAAGAACTATTCGTTGCTCTCCGATCAAATTGACATTAAGCCATAGGTCTCAACACGTACAGCGAATCAACTTAAAATTTGAAGGTAAGAACGTCAGCGCCGCGCAGCTACTTATCTCTCCCAGTAAAAAATCCTGGTTCGCACATCACGGATTAGTTAAGAACGTGATGTATAAATAAAGTTCTACACGAATCAACTCATCCTTAGGAATTCAACACAGTCCACAACAAACCAATGTTAGCATACCCTACCCTACTCTATTCAGTTGGTCACTTTCCTTAGTTGATAGGGCGAAATATTCCCATATGTGGAGCAAACTACGAGTAAAACCGCAACAAAACGAGACACTAAAGCATCCCCTTGTAATGCAATGCAAGTCGAACCAAGCCAGGGATTAACTGCAGAGCTTCGCTGTTTCCCCCCCCCCCCCCTTCTTTTCCGTTTTTCTTTCCTATTTCTTTTGGGTAGATACCCTTTGCTTTCATTCGTTCGTTTTTATTCTTCCGCTCTCACATCCTCGTTCGCTTACCCTCCAGCACAACTTTTCATTTTTTTTTCTTCTTAAGAAGATGAAGAGCCGACGAGCAGGGCCGATGGAAATCTTCGGCGAAGCTAACGCGTTTTAGCGCGACCTCTTTTGCTGCCATTGACAGAGCAAAACCTCTTTTATTTTTCACCGCCACCCCTCCAAGGCTCCTTCGCGGGCGTTCTTTCGATAGAAAGACGTCGCGTCTCGAAGAAGATAGCTGCAGCAGGGACAGCGGCAGGAAAAGAGCCCCAGCGCTGCTCAGCCTTTCAGAGAAAGAAAGAGAGAGAGAGAGAATGGAGAGAGCATGTTTCGAGTGTCGAAGCGAGGCGGGGGACAAGTAAAGGTCAGCTCGCAGGAAAACGAACTGCCGTGGCTCTTCGCTTCCTCCCTTGCATTTGCGCTGAGTCCCTTATTCCCCACCCCCCCTTTTTTTTCCTTCCTTCGGTCGCGTCGTCGCTCGTCCTTCGTTATGTAAACTAAGCTCGCGCCGCTCTCTTGGCCTAGCTTCCCTTTTCTTCGCGCGAGGCAAACACACGTGAAATGGACTGCTGCCGCCGCCTCTCTTGCTTCTTCTGTTTCCCTCTTCTTTCCTTCTCTAACGCGCCCAGCTTTTGACGCCGCTAGCAGCAGCAGCAGCAGCAGGAGAAGAAGAAGCAGAGGTCTGTTTGCGAGCGCGCGAACGGAAGCATGCAGGAAAAGCGGCGGGGCAGCAACCGAAATAGCAGCAAAAGCCCCGAGCAAGCAACATTCGCGTCCCAGTCGCGCCACCCCGCGTCCAAGCGAGGACAAACAAGATTAGGGAAAAAAAGGAAACAAAAAAAGCGTGATAGGGAGCGTGCAACGAGCTCGCGACGTCAAGCTGTAACAAAGTGGACGACGTTGCTGTGCGTACGTGTAACGTCTCGATACTCTCAAAAACGACGCTGCCCTCACGCAGCTGACTGTCTGTCCACTCCCTTCCGTCCTCTCCCACCTCATTCCCCAGCACTCCCATTTCCACCTCCATCGCTTCGTGCCGAAGCATGGAGAGTATAGTCGAAGCCGAAACCGAGAGGGAAGCAGCGGCCGTGGCTGACGGCGGGCCAGAGAGAGGGGAGGGGGGGGGGCGGAAAGCTGAGGTTGAGAAAATGCCATTAGAGAAAAGTTAATGAGTGCTCGGCAACTTCCTCTCTGGACATCCCTCCTCCTCCTCTCAGTTCCCCCCCCCCCCCGGACCCCCACTTCACCGCAGTGTTTCCAATGCCCGTTTGCACTCTCTTATCCCCGCCTCCCCCGCTCCCTCCCGAAGCCCGGCACGTGATGTGCATCTCATTCTCTCCGCCCAGACTCTCCCTATTCTTCCTTTTTTCTTCCGAACGTCATCCCTCTAGGGATACAGCAAACAAGAGGCGGAGGAGCGGCAGCAGTGGGCGGACGGGGACGGACCGGCCAGAAATAACGCCCGGGGCGCCGCGGCTGTTCGTGTGCCTCTCTAACGCAATGTTGCCCCGCAGTGCCTGTGTGTGCGTGCGTGTGTGTCTCGCTCTCTTGTATATACACGCCAGCGTTCGTCGTCGCAAACACCACGCACGCACGCGGGCACACAATCATCGCGTACGTTCCCGTCGGCTTTCGCGCCGCTGCCGCGGCAAGCCGGCGGCGGGTCGGCGAAGCGAGGACGCCCTGGGGGAGGAGACGGAGAAGCGGTGGCAGCCTGTCTGCCGGCGCCTTGTTGACTTCATCGACATCGGTCGGTCGGTTGGCCGTTGTTCGGCCGTCTTCTCGGACGTTCGAGAGAAGCCGCCATGCTTTTTTTACGCCACCGTAAATCGAAGAGGAGGCGGCCTCTAACGCTGCCTGTCTCGAGCAATTAATCTGCCAGATTTCGACTGATCTGTCTTCCTCACGCTGAAATTTCTGTCATCTCGCTTTCTTTCTTTTTTTTTTTACGCCCCTCTTAGGTTCTCAACGTTATGTGCAGAGCACATCCTGCAGGTTTCGGTTCACCGGCAGTCATTCTCTCTTTCCGGCGTCTTTATTTCGTAGATATCCGTCGCCAGCAGCGAGAGCACCTGACGGCGTTCCGCCTCAAGAGTCGCATGGGATTGTTACCTAAAGAATGAAATCGTCAGTGTTGAAGAAGTCCGCATGCATGCTTAAAGGACATCAGCGTACTTGAAGCACATCAGCCAGGTCCATTAATCTTTTAACGGAATAAAACCTATTGTATTTCACTTAAGAAAGAAAGAAAGCAACAAGGCGAGCAAGATGGAAAGAAAGAAAGAAGAATTTGTTTTAACAAATTCAAGGACAACCTCGGAAAACCCGCAATGACTGAAAAAGCCAGCTGAAATCATAAGAAGTCAACGATATTTCATGACAGCATTTACATCGACCATTGCGATGAGGCAAGCCCAACACGGCTTTTATTGACGATTGCACGTTCTATTGAAAGGCCGCTAGTTTGCGCATAGTGATAATAATAACGCAGATTACTTATCTCTCATTTTCAGGGGTCAATTGTAAAGGAATAGGAATGAATGAATGAATGAATGAATGAATGAATGAATGAATGAATGAATGAATGAATGAATCAATCAATCAATCAATCAATCAATCAATCAATC
This sequence comes from Dermacentor andersoni, assembly GCF_023375885.2. Classification (NCBI taxonomy): domain Eukaryota; kingdom Metazoa; phylum Arthropoda; class Arachnida; order Ixodida; family Ixodidae; genus Dermacentor; species Dermacentor andersoni. Next base: position 55,775,562 of record NC_092822.1, read on the forward strand.
AGTCAATCAATCAGTCAATCAATCATTCAATCAGTCAATTGATTAATCAATCAATCAGTCTGAAACCGTGGAAAATTGCCTCTCTAATGCCTACTAGTTGCCTTAATAAACAAAGAAATAATTTAGACGTGCTCCTTCAGGGCCAAATCATAAACTCAGGTATTTCCTTAAAACTACAGTCAGTATGGTGTTGGCACTGTGGAACGCTATTGTCGATTGCGTAAATGCGGGGATACTTGGCCTCATCCTACATTTACTTAATTGAGTTCGAGCCTTTCTTTTTTAGTTGTCCCTTGGATCTTCACACTACAGAAAATATCGCAAAACCTGTTTGATACCATAGCCTGGCTGGCTAGTAAAGGGACCAATTGCTCGACGCACCTACGTAATTAGGCAAGCGGTTACCACAGTGACAAAAGTATCTATCAGTATCGCGATGATTGCGCTACATAAGCAATAAAGCTCTCGGTACCCAAAGTTGTCAGATGATCTGAACGAAACATTTCATTATGTATATACATCAGTCGGCCTTTCGCGAATAATGCAGCACTATTAATACAAATACTCAATATAACAAAAAGGTAGACCAAATAAAAAGAAGCACTAATACAAAATCCACAATAAAGCAAATCACTTTCGCATATCTCCGAAAGGTGGAGGAAGGCTCACGAAAGAGAAAATTGTCATTCACCCGACACTAGTCACGAAGCTGCAAAAGAAAACGCAAACGGGTTCCTCGGGCACAGAAGCTCCGCAGTAGAAGAAAAATTAGACCTGGTTCGGAGATCAAACGCGGGACCGACGCCTATCCTAGGCGGTCACTCTTCTATCTGAGCTTACTAGAAGTTTAGTACATAACAGAGCAAGACCGAATTAATTGACAAATGGAAGCGAAGACGTACCGATTATTGTGACTGCAGACACTAGTCCAGACACGAAATGAATTTGGAATAAACTTGAAATTTGTCATGTGGAATGGGTTTTAATAACAAATAATCCGCGGGTCTGGCTACATTACTTACTGTGACTTTGGTGGAGACGAAATTGAACGTTGAGCAATGGGGAAATTTATATGTTGCAGATTACTTAAACAAAATTTGTTGCTGGGCTAGTTGGTTCATGCTTAACAACTGAATACTGGTAAGCGCAGTTCTAAGACGGGACAGAAGATAGACACAGAAGCAAAGGACAAGCGCTACTCGCCACCTAAATGTTATTCTGAAGACTTTGCCTACTTAAGTGCGCAGCACACCAGGATCGCGCAAGCGCACTGCCCATCAAGCCAATCAATGCATCATATCAAGCATATAGATTACAGCACCATTTCTGAAAACTGCTTTTCTTTGCCACGCAGAACAACCGACGTATCGGTAATACAGGCACGTTTTTTTTTTTTCTTTCTAATATGATATGCCTCCACGATTTCTCTTGCCAAAGTATTGCCACTTCTGCCTAGAATTCGAATACCGGAAAGAATTGGCTCACAGGGACAGGACCTTCAATGCATGAGCAAATGAAAAGAAGTTTTGTTAGCTACAGAGCGCTCATATTCCCGCGCCCGATCCTTGATGCATCGGTCGGTTTGACCGATATGTACCTTTGCGCACTTGAGCGGGATCTCGTATACGCAACGCCAACGACGAACGTGACGTATGGCGTGGTATGCTTCTTTCCACAGGCAGCTTTCCTCGGAGGTCCCGAAGTGTGTCGGCACAACCCAGCAAGTCTTCGTGGCGCAGAAAATACAATAGGCATGTCGTACCTTTTCGCCACATTCTTCAGCTCGGGCGCCATCCTGTGAACGTAGGGCACCACTTCCACCTTTCTTGTTTGAATAACCTGCCGAGGCATTTTTCTACCCTTCAATTTCTGAAGGAGGGTCTCGGACACAGCTGCCAGAATCGAACGAGGGAAGCCAGTCGCCTGTAGGCGCCCTATCTGGCAACCGACGCTATCCATAGCCAAGTGAGCACAAGACTTCGCCAGCACCGACTCAAGACAGTGCGTTGTGATCGCTCGTTTTATCACTTTCTATGTGCTGCGCTAGTCCTGTGCTTCTGTGTCTATCATCTGTCCCGTCTTAGAATTGCGCTTACCAGTGTTCAGTTGTTATGCTGAAGATGCTGTACTGCAACGTAATTCGTCAGTGCTGATTACACTAAACAGGCGAAGTTGCAATGAGCAAAGGTCTTGTATGTTCAGCTTATTTATAACTGAAAACATATTTCTTCTTTTGTGATCCCGCGGCACACTTTTCCTATATGTTTCGTTTAGCGCTGTTTTTACAGCATATTGCTCGTTCTTCGCGACTATACTCATTAAAAGTAGCATTAATACAAAATGACAGACATCGTATGTCACACGTGACGCTACTCTGCCACCATCATTAACCATCCCTAACCATCGTTAACCATCGTTACCATCGTTAACACCCTAAAGCCATCGTTAACAAATCCCTAAAGTTGGCGCCCTTGCCATGTTTAAGGTTGCGAAACTTCTGGCAATGAGAAGACGGTTCTGGTATGCGGGTAACCGCCATACTCGCTACCCAATACGTTAACTTGGCGTGTACCTCGTTCAAACCGCGAATAAAACTCTCGGGTAATTTCACCCAAACCGCGGTACGCGACTATCTTTTTGTTTTATTCTGTTTCCATTGGAATACAGTTACTGTGGCCTGGAATCAAAACCCGCGCGACCTCGTGCTTAATCGTGTCACGCCACAGCCACTGAGCCACTAGCTCAAACCACGATATTGATTAAACCCATACAGCGCTCATTCCCGACCTTTGAAATGGCACAAAGTGGAAGAAAGAGGTCGTGTGTTACGTCACAGAAACTTGCAGAGATAGCAGCAAAATATGAAGGCTCGGCATTGCATGTAAAGGTCACCGACCCAGGTCAGCTCATTTTTTGTTTAACTCATTTTCTCATCTTCTCTGTTTTCTAGACACGCTCGACCTTGAAAAAAGAAGTAAAAAAACGCGCGTTGAGCTTCTCTCGAGCAAAATCTCTGAAACGACTCACAAGCAAGAGCTTACAATCGACTTTCCACGCTTGTTTATTTAGTGTATCCGATCGTGCGAGTTACTCGAACGATAGCCTTTGCGCCATGCGCCTGGTTCACAAGAACTCTGCTCATTAATTTATAAACGCTCACGTATAGGCGAGCTATTTACTTTACTCTTTCTACGGCTCCCCTGCGCAGTCCCCTTCCTCCCTATAGTTCTTTTTTCTCAACTGGGAAGTAAGCTGACATATAACCGTTGAAAATGCCAGGCACGTTTTCAGCGAAACAAACAGCAAATGAGCAAACTATATTAGTGGGAGAAAAACATACCGTATTTCTTTTCGTAGTATTGTCCGCCGTCTATACATGTTTCAGAGCTGAAATTTTGCATGATAAGGACTATCTATCGGTGGGAGTGGTACGGCGATACAATTTATTAACTAGCCGCGATTTTTCGTACTAACCCCCTTTCGTGGGTGAATTCCCAAAGTAAAGCAGTGTGACACAGTGGTAAAAACCGCACGGTGATGCGGTACGGCCGTGTGATGATGCCAGTGGTACCGGTGGTACCAGTGGTACCACCGGTACCACATGGTACCACATGGTACCACATGGTACCACATTATACCACGATGGCACGGTAGTATAAGGGAAGCGTTCTCACATTCTCTCCTCGCAACAGCTATTTAAGACGCAGATGCTGTCGTCTGAGACCCGGTGCCTCTGGTCGTACGGGATTCCTGAACTAGTCCTTGAGGATGTGCCGCTCAAAATAGCGGTTGGCACCCGCGTACGGGAATGGCACTGCGGTAAAAGGAGCGCCACCCGCAACACGTAATGCATCATATTGCCATAATTAACCACGTCTGAAAGCATGCTAAACGCATTCTTAAATAGCAACCGAGGTCGGTTCTACGCACTTTCTTTAAGGTCATGAACGCTTCAGTATGAAACCAGACCCGACAGCGCGTGCAACTTTGATGCGTTAGCATTGTTAGGGTACTTCACGCATGTATGTATGTATGTATGTATGTATGTATGTATGTATGTATGTATGTATGTATGTAACCGTTTTCCCGCCTACCAGAGTCAGTGCAGTCAGTGGTCAACGGGTAGCGCATCGGGTTACCCACTAGGCTCGATACCAACCATCGGGCCAACTTGGGTCACTGAGTATGTAGCAGTGTGTACAGGCACCGGCGCGCCACGCTTCTTGTCTCGGACGCCACAAGCACACTTATCGACAGTGCCTAAGTTCTCTCTCTCCCTCTTTCACTCCCCATTCCCCTCCCCACGTGTAGGGTAGCAAACTGGACTCAGTCTAGTTAACCTCCCTGCCTTTCTGTCTTCCCTTCTCTCTCTCTCTCTCTCTCTATCGACAGTGCCACGAGGTGGCGCTAGATGGCCCCGAGATGACCGTGGCGCCGCCTACACTGCTCGAGCGCAACAACGGCGCCAACATGCGCTCCTCGCCACGCCATAGACGCTTCTCGAGCAAAAATGGCGCTGATTCACGGCGCGAGGGCCCACGTGATGCTATTAGGCCAATAGCGACGCGGCGTCGGCCTCGGCCAGAGCTCGCGAGGAGGAGGCGGCCCTCTTCAAAGCGTGGCACTACTTTACGAAGTTTAAGGGGCTTTACCGAGTGAATGGAGAGGGTGCTGGAAGGAAGTAATATCGGGTTTAATCTCTCGTGCAAACAGGCGGTAGAGTAGTGGAGCAGCAGCTCCCAAGTTTACGTTGTGCGGACGACATTGTGTTGCTAGCTAAGAAGAAAAGTGATTTGCAACGTCTGGCTGTGGACAGGAAGGCGAGAATTTAGGTCTGAAATTTAGCGTTAGAAAATCAGGTTTATGGTATTCAATGAAAGCAGTGAACAAACAGTGCAACACAGGGTCAGGAAATACCACCCATAAAAGAATATAAATACCTTGGCTATATAGATAAACGAAGGCAATAGGTACATGGAAACACATAAATAAACAATAAGAGTAAAGCGGAAGAGAAATGCAGAAATAATGAAACAGAGCGTTATGGGGATACAATATGTACGAGGTGCTCCGGGCTATGGGTAAAGGTGTAATGGTTCCAGGTATAACTTTTGGAAATGTGGTTGTTTGCTTGAAATCAGGGGTACAATCAGGACTCGATCGCAACCAAAGGTCAGATGGACGCCTCGCATTGGGCGCTCACGGGAAGACTGCAAATGAAGCTGTGCAGGGTGATATGGGCTGGACTGGACAAGATTTGAAGTGCGGGAAGCTCACAATAAAATTCATCATGAAGAACGAGTGAGGAATATGGAAGAAAGTGAATGGGCTGGGAGAGTGTTGAGGTATTTCTACAGGAAAGACATTGATACACAAAGGAGGAAAAGAACTAGGAAATTACCAGCAAATATGCGGCCTGTAGCGTGAGCAACACAGCAACAAAGAACGTCAAGCGGAAAGTCAGAGAGGCTGAAATAACCTCATGGGTGGCGACAATAGAAAAGAAACTTGCCATGAGTAACTACTTAGGAGGAAAAAACGAAATCAGGAAAGAGACAATTTATGATAACTCAAAGGGAAGCTCATTACTTTTCGAAGCGAGATCAGGATGCCTTAGATCACGCACCTATAAAGCGAGATAAAAGAAGGAAGAAGCACGTGCTTGATGCGGTAAAACTAGGAGAACGACGGAGCATGTTTTATTATGATGTGAAGATATCTGCCCAGCGGTCGATTTAGGCACCACTGGCCTCCTTGAAGTGTTTGGATTCAGCGAGAGCAGGGGGAAAATAAATATGCTCGCAATAGAGATTAGTAAGATGTGATTGGAAGATTGATGAAAGAAAAGTAGGGAAACGCCAAAAAAAAAGCGGAACGTACAAAAAGTAAAGTTCAGAGTAGGGGTAAGAAAGTTTGGTTAGGGGGAATTGATCGCGTTTTTTTTTTCTTTTTCCTTTTTTCGTTTTTAACATAGGTAATAAAATAACATAGGCAATAAAATAACAAGAGCTTAGTGGCGCAACCCACCATCCCGTTCCAATGGGGACGCTCATAACATCCATCCATCTTTCTAGGGAAGCGTGAAAGGGGAATCAGTACACGCTAGAGCACTGCACTGGCCCGGGCTGACCCGAAAGGCCCGGCCGAGTCCGCGGGGCGGGCTCTGGCCGGATGAACAATTTCTGACTCGGACCTGCGCCGGGCTTGGCCCTAGGAGTTTCGGTCTCGGGTTCAGCCCAGGCCTCGGTCGCCCATGGATTAGGTCTGGACATGCAATGTGCAATAGCACAAAACTGGAAACTCTGAAATCCGCAGCACTATGCAAATTTTTAGGTTAGTGGTGTCTGTCGGTTTATGGGAAAGTCGAGGCAGGCAGGCCAAGACACAACAGTTGTACGCTGCGCAGATTAGTCTACATTAGCGGCGCTCTTCGGCTACAGAGAAAACGGTAGCAGTGATCAACTACCCCACGTGTACGCCCCACTTTTTAATGCGATTAGCATTCCGTGTAGCGTACGTCGGTGGCGTGCCGTGTGGTTAGTTGTTGCTGTAGGGGTGCGGTTCTTCTGTGGCGTCGTTCTTTATCGTATTCTGAATGAATGTGGCGTCGGACGCGTGACACGTAGATGCTTTCTCTAATGTGGGGTGTGATGTGCCTTGGTTGATTTGGAATATATTCGAGGGGGAAAGAAAAGAGACGGCACAACCTTTTTCTCGCTTTCTCTTTGCAAGAAAATGTTAACAATGTTATTCTTAATCTGTACAGATTCTTTTGAAGCTAATAGTTACAAATGTCATACTGTCGTAATTTTTTTTTGTTACATATACCGTCAGTCGTCATGCCTAAGCCCAGATGGGCCTGCAGTATTTTGTAGGTAAATACCATAAACACGGGATAACTTCGTTTTCTCTTATGTTGAGCCATACTTTGGTCGTTGCGAGGGATACGCCCCGTGCGGACTATAGTCCGAAAAACACGATGGTAGAAGCAACGAAAGGAGGGAGTGTGCCGGTACCGATTTCTGGAATCTGCTGCAGGCAAAAGAAGAAGCTCTTCCCGAAAGCGCGCCGCAGTTTTCTGGAATCGATTGAACGTACGGCACATCTAGCGCGGGAAGGAAAAATGGGGGAAAATTGGGGATGGCGGGAACCGAACGCCGGGAGTACATCGTCGCAGCAATCTTGGAAGAGCAAACACGCCGGGTTCATACAATATTGAAGGCTTCTCCCCCGTTCCCTCCCCACCGGTTAAACGGGAGAGTAAACGCACTCCCATATCAGGCGCGCACATTGTGTCCGTTGACAAACACTGATTGAGTGGGGTTTCATTCGGCCTAATTTAATTACCGATATAGCTCCCGACTTTCCCGGAATTTTTTTGAACGACGCGTCGCGTGTCTCGCGCAGCCTGAGCTGTCACGTCGCTGTACGTTGCGCGCGTTCGCGTTACGTGCTATACAGCCATCGTGTCAGCATATAGCACCGAGGGTACTCACTGGACGCTTTCTTTATCGTCGTCGTCGTTGTCGTCGTCGTTGTTGTTGTTTTCGTCGTCGTTGATGTCGTCGTCGTTGTTGTCGTCGTCGTCGTTGTCGTCGTTGTCGTTGTCGTTGTCGTTGTCGTCGTTGTTGTTGTCGTCGTCGTTGTCGTCGTCGTCGTCGTCGTCGTCGTCGTTGTTGTTGTTGTTGTTGTTGTTGTTTCGACGTTGCTTATGTCTTTAGAAAGTTTAGGCGTCTCGAATGAAAGAAACTTGAAGGGCTTCATATAGCCTGCGCATGTCGTTCCCAACATGCGACTAGGCATAGGACACGTAGAATGCTAACGATGAATGTGGTGAAGATGATCGTGGTGGTGGTATGATGATGATCATCATAAATTATGACAAGTGCGCACTTATGGGGATCTTATTTACTTTATTATAACCGCGATCTTACGGAGATCATAGTAGGGAGGTACAAAGAAAATGGTTGCATAAAACAAGACAAAAATACAGTAGGCGATGGCCATAAAAATAAGGGAACGAAAGAAATTGATAGAAACAATAAGGCGCAACAAACTCACAAAAAATGACATTACTGTAAACGTTCCTAAAATGTTTAAAATTAACGTTAGATCACAGCATCATTAGAAAGGAAAGAGAGAAAAGACAGGGGTTACATGTGGAAATATGAGATGTTGAGTCTTTTTCAACAGACGAGTAAATAAGGGCTTATGGAAAGAAAAGAATTAAGCAAGATGCTAGATACATGAATAGTAGATAATGAAAATCAGACTACCTTGCATTAAATCTTAAGAGAAACATAAACACTCATGGAGTGCTAGCTCTGCCCCCAACATACAAACTCTCCCTGCGTTTTGTGCCTGTTCGTTCTATTGCCAAGTAGCATCATGCAATGAGTGCCGCGCAAGAAGCAAAATCATGCGCTTGAACTGAACCAGAGAGTACATGTAGCTTTGTTCTATCTCTTCTCTTCTTTTTTAAGATTGTTTTTGCTACCGTCTCTTTTTTTCTCCGCCACTAAGCTCTAGTGAAAGAGCATTGTTCGCCTGAAATAAATATGCCGGATGCAGTCACCTTGAAAGGCCAACAGTAAGCACAGGTTTGTGTGTCCAGTGAAACGATTTCATACACATCGTATGCACTGTCAACAAGCTGCCACGTAGAACCGTACCTTGCGATCGTACTGATGTGTAATGCATTAGCGATGCCCTGCACCGCTATTGTAGTGCAAAGATTCCATCCGCATTGTTGCTTTTGCTGCTGTTATGACGGGATTGTGCCGCGCCGGTTTCCAGGGTGAAGCATTTTGGTGTTCGCCTCTAAGCGATAGCCGTAACTGCGTCCGTGAATACAATGTCAGTGCGCGGAGGAAGACCGAAGAGGAAAGGAGAAAGTAGCCGGGAAAAAGAGAGGCGGCACGTCGTACGGATGTCGTAGTGGGCGCCATACTACGAAGTAAAGACGATTTCAAAGATGGCGGACATAGCGGCTTCTGACGCGTCCGAATGTGCCGCCTCTCTTATAGGCGCAATTTGACCGCTCTCGTGGTATTTCTTTTTTTTTTTTGCTCTTGGCTTTCACTCATGGAAAAGAGACTGACGAATACGATTTCATTTGTTTGTTTGTTTTTCCTCTATAGGAACGTCGAAGTGTATGACACGGTTTGTACGCAGCTGCATTTTGAACAGTAAATTGGCGTCTGTCATCCAAATGACCGCCAGTGCTACCAAACCGCCCAGTGCGACCCCAAGCCTCCTGTACGCCATCGCACGTCATTACCTGCATAGCTGCTTAGCAACGACGAGCAAATACTGAATTAAAAGAGAACGAGAGAAAAGCTCAGCTGTTTACCAGGAGATATGGCAAAACTAACGGACTGACGCGGGCCACATAACGAGTACGGAATCGCACGCAAGAGCCGAATACCCGGCCGCACCGAACGCACATGGCAAGGGTGGCTTACAGAAGGGCCCACAGAAAAGGGCATGCCGCGCAGATGCCGCCTCGGACGAAAAGTCAATAGCTTAGCGGCGGCCCCCTCTTTTGTGCCCGTTTATCTTCCAATCGCCACTCCAGCCGTTCGCTCGGCTGACGTCCTCTCGTTTCTGCTGTATTCACCCTGTTCTTTCGCTTTCCTTCCTCGTCTCGGCACCGCCGCCGGTCCGCTTCCACGTTAACGATCGCTGAAGTAGCGGCGGCCGCCGTCCTAGCAGCAGCCAGCTCTATTGCGCTCCGAGCGTTTACCTTATTCTCCTATTTTACTCTGTATTTTCTCCTATTCCTATTCCATCAATGACCAAAAAAAGAAAGAAAGAAAGAAAGACCCGTGGGAGAAGAAGTCTCGTGGGCTCCTCTTCCCTTTCTTTTTTTTTTTTCGCTGACAGTGGCAATGATGGGTCTTGATACGCCTTCCACGCAAGTATGAATAGATCGCGAAAACGAAGACGAGTAGAGAAAAAAAGCAAATAAACCCAGAAATAGAGCTCCCGAGTACCTAGCTCTCCGGCAGACACCACTTACAACGGCGGGTCTTTTCTATTTTCCCTATGCAACTTTGACGTTGGCGCTTTTTTTGCGTCACCCATTCCATTCTTTCTTTTTCCCCTTCTTCCCTTTTCTTCTGTGACCGTCGCTTTTGTTTTCCTTCTCTTCTTTTTCTTTCGTGAATCCGCATTTATGACCTCCCCACCTCCGCGCCTTTCAATTTACGAATCGTCATCGTCGCCATTTGGCCACGCCGTTCCCTATATCCCATACGCATCGCGGTTCAAGCACCTTTATGAAGCCGTCCTTTATCGCTCCCGCTTCTTTACTTTCTTTGCTTCTTTCTTTGCTGCCGCACTAGCAAGCGGCTAGCCTCCCACGCACCTCTTTCTTCGACGTCTCGCGGTCTCTCTCGTTCACGTCTATACTCTGACGTGTGACGTAAATAGTATTGAAGACTCGTTCGAGCTACTCTTTCCGCTCTTATTTTACGATCGTTTCGGCCTGCTGTCTAAGCGATTGCTTGCTCCGCGTTCATTTTGTTCTTTCCGTGGTTTTATTTTCTCTTTCGATTTTCGTTTGTCGTGTTCCACTTTTCTTATTTCTCGGCTTTTTTTCGTTGCTTGCCTTCGTTCTGGTTTTTTATTCTCTCTTGATCCACGTGTAACACCTCACGACCCTATATATCGGCATAAGGACAACGGCAAGCACAGACACCGTCCGGAAGCTAACGCCAAAATATGTGTTTCTTTATCCATTCCTCTGTTTCCTTTTCTTTCCGTTTTTCTTTATCTTGTTTCCTTATTTCTTTTTCGTTTTGTTCATCACTCCTTTCATTGTTTCTCTTTCTCTATTAATTTATCTCTTTCCTACTTACTGTTTATCTTTCTTCACACCGTGTTTATTTCTTTCTTTTTTTTTCGTATAGCTCCGAAGCCACTGTATAGCTGGCTTCCTATATCGAGCGTACGCAGCGCTTTCGTGTAGACAAGAACCTATGGGGCCATTCCGTTTGAATCTGAGCATCTCATCGTTGCGTTTTCGTAAGCGCTTCGCCTATATCAGCCTTCTTCTGTACTGCCAAAACTAAAGCATTCTTAGATCTTCGCGATTCCTTTTTTTTTCTTTACTTCTTCGTTTTCGTTCGTCTGTATACGGCTGCACGCAGATTGCGTGCGAAGGCGAGAATAAAAATTTTCTCCTCATCTGAATTGCAAATTGGCGACGCGTTTTGCGAACGCGTCCGGGATACTGTAATCTCGCTGTGCGCTGTGCCTAGGTTCGAAACAGAAATGCTTTCACCTTCCTTCTCTTCTTTATTAGTTTATACTGCACGCTTATTAGACTCAGACTTTTTTTCCTTTACTTTCGCCTGATTTCTTGTACTGTTGTTGATTTCAGAGATACAGTCGCTTAGTGACAGCCGCATGGCTTGGGTGCTTACTCGGTCGCTTTCTTTTTTTCTTGCTTTCTTTTTTTCTTTTTCTTGATTTTCTTTCCTCTCCCGTGTTATACCTGAGGAGGTGGCACGCTGGAGCGAAAATTTCGCGCACATTCCTGGAGCTTATTCAATTCTCGCCGGTCACATAACGGCAACGGTGACGGCGGTGCAATGCGACGCACGGGTGTCTTGGCATAGATTAACATTTACCTCCCTGTGAGAAACGTCAGGACCTTCCCTGAGGACGTTGTGCAGACGTAGGCGCGGTTCTCAGCATTTCGAAAGAGCGTTCCTGGATTTAACTTTCATTTCTTTGTGGGCCGCCTGCAGTAAGTATGTTATTTGGTTTGTTTAGATATTCGGTTTGGATCACTTGGTGGCCTGAACATTTGTGCATGCTTACCGTCTCGATTTTGTAAAGTACTCCGTGGCGGTGCAGTGAACTGATGCCAGATTTTGAGGCTGCCACCCAGAGGAGGGAAATAACTGTAAGAGAAAAGAAAATACAGCTGTATGAGAGCCGGAAACAGTGGACGAACTGCCCCCCCCCCCCCCCCCCCCCATCCAAGAAAAAGGAAGGAGACGGACGCTACGACCCTGTTCACAGCCGTTGACTGCTGTCAAATGACGACAGCTGCTAAGCAGGGCAACCAGTCGCGTTCAAGTACAGACCAACCTTCGTCATTGCACATTGACTCAGCAGATTCGAATCAGTAATTGCTACAAGCAACTCCACTGCAATGGTGTTCTTCATGTGACCTTGCAACCCCAGTTGCACAACCAAATGAACAGTACATAAGCAATGCTTAAATCTCGGTTTTCACTTGACCGCTACCGCGGCCCGTTGTTACCTTGCGCCTCTTCGAGCGAGCGAACTCATCCTAAGCTTCATTTTCATTTCCGAAGCTTCAGCGTGATTTTACAACCAAGCCGTGATGCTGCAAGGAACCGTGATATAACAGGTCATCGCAACGATACAAGCAGCCGCGGTTTTACAACCAGCCGTGGTGTCACCGTGATGTTACAAACAAGCGTGATGTTTGGTATCAAGTGGTCGTGCCTAAAACATTGTTGGTTATCTATAAATAAAACACTGCAATCAAGAAGTCCATAAGTATCCGACTACTTGTAGGCAGCAAAATATGCTCATCCACCACAAATCTACCGTCTTTAGGCCCTGAATATCGTCGTTATCGCTGCTTGAGTGCGGAGAAGAATCATTTTGACCTTAATTTCATGATTCCTTAAAAGTAAACTTTCTGCACCTTACCTCCGAAGTCTGAGAGTCTCCCCAGAGAAAAGCTAACAGTCGAGTCAATTTGGTCGTTTGGTCTTTCAAAGTCTATTTCAACTGCAGTTCATCACACAGCACCGCAGCAGCCGCCCTCATAACGCTCGGTCCCGCGCCAGCGAGCTAAGGGCACCGCACATCGATCCACCGTCGGCAACAAAAGTCCGGGCGCTGGCCTCATAGTGACGCAGAAAAAGGAACCGAAGGCAACCGAGCAAAAGGAACAACACAAACTTCCATTCTTCCCAGACTAAAACCCATTTCGTCTGGAGACGTTGAAGGTGGCGCTCACGCAATCCTTCTCCATCGCTTTCTTTCTTTCTTTTTTTTCCTCGCCGTTTCTACCGCCGGAGTATCAGGCTCGAAACTTTACTCTTCTCTCTATCTCAAGATGTCGACGTCCACTAATGCTCTCCACACTACCACGTTGCCCCCTCCTCCTCCTCTTAACACCCCTCTTCTCGCTCCTCTTATTTTTTTCGGCCATCGCCGACTTTCTCCAGCCGGCTGTATATGCCCTTCATCAATTGTTAGCGAGAAGTGCGCAAAAGGAGCCGGTACATCGCCTCTAAAAGCGCTCCTGATTCGGTCGCCGCTGTTCTCTCGCTCTCTTTCTATGCTTCGGCAGCGCTCGCCCCTTTAAAGAAAATTGTGGCGCTCTCATTATTCTAGACTGTTCGGTACACCTACATATTTGCTTTAGGCTTCATTCTTAAAGTTCTGGGCTGACGCTCCTGTTCAGAGATAAAGGTCAGCCTGCACATTTTTTATTTCCGACTCTTTAAAGCCCCGCTGAGTGCAGCAGTCTTTTTCAGTCTATATATATATATATATATATATATATATATATATATATATATGGGAAATCTTGCATCGATGAGATGCGCCGACTGGTTTTGTCCGAAGGGCCAACAGGTGGCCCTTACACTTCGATTTGTGCTTATAACGGGTCCATCGGTGCTGGGTCACCTGACTGCCCAAATGGATGAATACCTTCGGGTAAGGAAAGCTTCATAAATCTGATATTACCGAACGGGAACGAAGTGTAGAGAGACACCAGGACATTGACACAAGAAAGGAACGACAGACACATATCTCTTAATTTTAACGATGCAAAACCTTATTTTCGAACGTAAGCGCTGTGGGTATGTTGTTCCTTTCTTCTGGTGTTGACCTACACTTAATTCCTATTCAATATGACTGACCCATACCGCACGTCACCATTTTTCGCCGATACTATGTGCAAACTACTGCTATAACCTGACCCACTGATGTGCAGCTGAGCCATTGATTATACATCATCGTGAGTGGTCAACTTCCAAGTCCGCATTTAACACCACACCTATAGCTATCATTGTCCCGCGCAACAATTCGTTAGCAATAGAAACGTATGACGCTTCAAACTTTTCTAATAAAACAAATACGGCCATTAAAGCGGGTGATTCATCAAAATTGTTTGCTTTTTTCGTCATGAGCACGAAATCGCGGGTTTGACAGCCGTCTGTGGCATCCGTGTTAGAAAACCGTGAGGACTCTCTGTCGTCTTTATCACGCTCGTTTGCTGGTGAGGTTACGTGAATTTCTTTCCCACGTTGAATGCTGTTACGAAGGCGTGACAGCACACTGACAGGCAGGCAACCAGGCCGGCATAGGCGGAATAAACTGTCCACAATTTATTACCGGGAACACGATTTTTTTAGTCAGCCTACGTGCCCGATGAATGCACGGCGAAGTGTTGCACCGCCGAGAAGACGACGCGCTAAAACGACGCCTACGCAAGATGTGGACACCAATGCCGCTGGCTGGTCGGCCCTAAGTGCTCTACTTTCACATTCGTTAGCTGAATGCCGTTTTCTGCAGGTTCCACCAAGTGGAACATATTTGTAAAAATGATCTCTCATCAACTCGCTCTTCTGATGGTGCTCGTCCCCCTCTCCCCGTTGTTTTTGTTTTCTTTTCTAAGCAGGCAAGCGAACATTCCGCTGCTTTCTTCATCAATAAAGTGATCTTGCGAAATTCGAGAGAAAACAAAAGCAATGATGAGCGCAAAAAGTATGCGGGAGGTTACTACTATAAAACCACCTGCAATGATTTGTTAGCCATGACCGTTCTCCGAGTCAGAGATACTTGGACCGTGGCCATACCAGTCACTGGCACGGAAAGCAATTCGTGGACTAGTACACTACTTGAAGTGCCCCGGTTTAAGAGACCGTTTATAGTGTAACTGTGCATCCTGCACCACGCACTCAGCGCTCCCTCTCTCCCTCTTTCTATTCCCCTTTTCCCCACCCCCAGTGTAGGGCAGCAAACCAGGTGCTTGTCTGGTTGACCTCCCTGCTCTCTCTCTCTCTTTATCTATCTATCTATCTATCTATCTATCTATCTATCTATCTATCTATCTATCTATCTATCTATCTATCTATCTATCTATCTATCTATCTATCTATCTATCTATCTATCTATCTATCTATCTATCTATTTAGCTATCTATCTATCTAGTCGTCTTTGCGTAGCCAGCTTTCAATCAAAAGCATCGACACAAAGAAATTTCCAACGCTCTTGAGTCGACCGGCTACACTATATATACGCCCCATCGGTTTGCGTCGTGCTTGATTGCGTCTAAGTGCGTGCCCCAGTTTACCCTGCGAAATACGTGTGAACGGCCAACTGAATGGAAAAAAGTGAGCTTCTGTCTTGTTGATATTGTTGTCAACGTTTATGTGCTTTCTATTGCGATAGCAGTTATATGGTTGCTCGAGTCGAATTTTCGTCGTCGTCGTCGGCATCGTCGTGAGGTTTCGCATATATTTAGGTATATGCATGCTATACATTTATGCACCCCGTATATATGCCCTGTAGGTGCTTATACTATTCAACCGTCGAAGTTGCTCAGGTAGGCCTCACCTCCTTCACTGAACTATTCCTCATGATTTTTAGAATTAGCAGGCTGCCAACAAATGTCACAGAACGTAACATAAGTACATTCCTGTAGTTCTTTGGTGCGTGCGCTAAAACCATCACAAGAATCAACGCAACGAGTTACGGGACGTGCTATGAAAGAATAAAAAGTGCAAAATAATATCCGTACTCAGCACCTGAAAGAAATGTTACTACGGTGGCGGCACTCTTTATGGGCAGTGTAGTAGTGGTGCTAGTGCGATGCCATTTCAGGGCGTACACGGCGTGTTAAAGCTGGTGAGGGGGGTGCCAGAAATGTTGATGCACCTGCGTACGTCGCGTCCGCGGATGATCAGACCTGCGTATAGTTAGAGCACCGTTCGAAAAGTTCAAGTGCAAGGCAAAACCTTCGTGCTGCTGCCAGTTCTTCGCCCATCGGGCGAAGCTGTCAACCTATATTTTTTTTGGCATATCTGTTTTCTCCTGTTTATTCAAACTAGTAGCTCACGAAGCTAACGTCTAAAGATGTACACGTTATCACGTTTAAATGTAGCAGCGTTCCGGCGTTTCGATCATGCTTTTGGCAGCCATATGACAGTAACGTCAATCAAACAATTACGGGTGCAACTACGCAGTAACCTAATGCAGACCGTCAGAATGTAGCCACCAAAGTTGGGAATCGAACCCGAGGCCTCGTGCTCTGCAGCAGTCGCTGAGCCGTCGGGACGGATCGCGCTCGATCGTCTTTCACGCCATGTTGTCCCGTGACGAAGAACAGCGCCTTGAGGTTTAAATAATGTACAATCAACTAGATCCGATCGCTGCCTATTATGCAGTAAAGAAAGTAAGAAAGAACGATGATACTGCAGGCACGTGTTCATTTTCCCGTAAGAAAGTAACAACGAGGCAGGTAAGAGTGCGCGCTGTCTTGATGGTCGCGTGTTTGCTGCAACACTTCTAGGGGCTGCTCGGCAGCGGCGGCTTCCTTGCGTAACGCCAATAAGGAGTACGAGCCCGCCGGCACACACGTGGCATGCTCGACGCTCGTGAATCTTTAACGGCGCGAGAACGCCAGCACCGTTCTCCCGTGGGTATTCTGTGAAACGCGGAGTGTAGCTACCTTACTCTCATTGGTTTTTTTTTTTTTTCACCGCCCTTGCCAGCGCAATTCGTTTCTCGTCTCACCTATATACTTCCTCGCGTTGCCCCCTCTGTTTCTTATTCGCCAGGTCAAAGAAAGTGTACGACATTGCAGGCTCGCCGAGGCCAGTCTGGGCGAGAACTATAGGCACGGTACAAAGCGCATATACTTGAAGCAGAGCCGGCCTCTTTGCAGTACACGAAATAACTTTTTTTTTCAAAGCTGCTGTTCTCGATACAAGCATCGAAGGCATTCTGCATTGCCCCAAGCGGTTGGGAAATTGTGAGACCAAGTATCTCCGATTTCGCTTCTCCAACGATGGTTTAATTGGACGTCATCTGCAAGTATGCCCTAGAAAATATTTTATGTGGTACGGGCACTATCACGACGCACTGGTAGTTTTATGCGGGGGATGTTGCGTAATGTTGCTGCGCGGAGTTAGTATTGTAGCTCGGTCTGTGCTCGAGCACTGCCTCTGAAAAGCTGTGCGAGAGAACCGCCCAATTAAGCTTTTACAACTTTCTCAAACAAGACTGGCGCGGAGACGCGGACAAAAAAGAAACGAGTTACACAGGTCACACTGGGTGGAGGACGGTGACTGCCGTTTCACCTAGGCTGCTGCTCTTGCAAACTATTCTCGCTCAAGTGTGGTGGCTCAGGGGTAATGGTCTCGGGTTCGATTCTCACGAGGCCGCGGAACGTCAAAAAGGTTCGTGCACACTGACGCGCGCGGAGGCTGAAGAATCTCGGGCAGTCAAAAAATGAAAACCCGAGCATTTTACTACAATGTGTCTGACAGCCCACAGCGCAGCCTTGAAACGTAGAATACTATCCGTTATTGCTGGGTCTTTCCCCAAACTCGTCAGCTGATGTGTTGTTAATGCGTTACCATAAGGAGTGTTAAAGCGGAAATAAGTGTATTTGGCGAAGTGTGGGAAGCTGGTCACGTGGTATATATCTGCCCTACGCATTACATGGCTTGCCCAGCTCCATTCCTTTCCCCTTAATATCAACTAGAATATCGGATATCCCCGTTTGCTCGCTGATCCACACCGCTCGCTTCCTTTATCTTACTAATGTTTTTCCTGCCATCCCTCTTTATATATATATATATATATATATATATATACATACATATAGTAAAACTGACTGACGGTGGTCCAGAGTAGACCACCGTCATTTGCGCTTCGGTCCTCGAAGTGGTAGGGCGTGTGTCTAGTGAGCTCCTGAACAACACTTTCCAATGTTATGAACGAGGTTTAAATTATGTATCCGGAACATCAAAGAGGCATGACTTAATGATAATGCACTTCTCTCGCATTTACCGCTAACTCGCGACTCAATTTATTTTATATTAATATTGCACTAGAAAGGTCTCGGTGCGATGAGGGTTAGGCTTGAATACAACAGCCGCGAGGAAGCTTCTCAGTGAGAGAAGTTTAAGAATACTAAATGACAACCACATTCTTCCTTCTAGTTGCATGCTAATTTTCCAGTTGTTGAGGCGGTGCGGCTATGCAGAATTAATTTCGATACTTTTAAGTACGTCTAATCGCACTCCTATTCCAACAATTCATCTTACAGCTAGCACACTGGTTTTCTTCTGTCCTCGCTGTTCTTATATGTCTCATTTTGACCATCCGTTGTCTTTCTTTACCGTAGCAGAGTATGATGTCTGAGTGACATTTTCAGAAGCCACCGCGCGATATCAACATGAGGAGGAGTATATCTATCGCTGGTTTTTCTTGTTTTGTTCCAGCGACCACTATAAAAACGTGTCTGCCGACAAAGTAATCACTTTGCGTAAAGTATGGTGCTCTGAGTATTCTTTTTTCTTTGTTTTCTTGTGCCTCCCTTTGCCTTCGTAAGATTTATGCGTTCTCCCTCGTAACCCTCAAGGCGGCTCTAAATGCACGCGCTCCGCTGATACAAGATCGGTGGTGAAATGTGTCTAGCCTGACACCTAGCGGAGTGGGTGTTCCGAGAACAAGGATGGACGAACGGTTTCGCGAGAATAGCGCCGGCTCACACGAGCTCACTGTTGCCTGTGGAAGTGTGTTCGCAAATCCAGACGCGTCCTGCGCTAACCTGTTTCCCGCATACTGTCCTGCAAAAACACCGCCGCCTCTATATTCGCGTTTCTCCAGTTGTGTTTTGCAGTAACATCGCTATCGGGAAATGCGAGAAGTACTCAGTGCGCATAAATTATGCACCCCGGAAAAGGGCTGTGCGTTCTCGGTCTTCCATCATGGCTACTTTCGCCGTTGGGCGCATTTTGACGGGACGAAATGCAAAAGCGCTCGCATTCCTACACCTGCGTAAGCGCTCGTTAACGGATCCCAGATTGCCAAATTGGAACTGCAGCCCTACACTTGGGCGTCTCTCATCATAGCCGTAGTGTTATTTATTTATTTATTTATTTATTTATTTATTTATTTATTTATTTATTTATTTATTTATTTCAGGGGGGGAGGGGGTTGGTGGAGGGGGAGTTCACTCTACTCTTAATTAATCGGTTATACCGGTGCAGAGAAGGAAGATTACTGGGTGGGTATTGCTGTGCTTCAAATACTTCACCACTAGGACGTTAACAATGAAACACGAGAAGAAGCTAAGGACCACGTCATGGACGATGAAACTAGAGATCACAGGTGTGACGCTGAGAGAGAAGAAACACTGTGGCAAATACTACAGAGCAAAAAGGCGCTGCCGATATTCTAGTGGAAATCAGGAAGAAGCACAGTTGAGAAAGTTTTCAAACAAGTACAGCAGATAACCGGTAGCCTGTTAGAGTAAGAGAATGGGTGACAAGAAAAGAGAAACCAGGCCGAAGACGGCGCAGAATAAGGTGTTGTGATAAGATTAGACAGAAGCAGAAGATTTGCAGTCACACGACGAGCGAGAGATAGAGGAGCTCATTAACGGAACCTAGAGATGTTTTTTTTTTCTGACTACTCCAAAGGTGTGTGTGTGGCAGAGGGGGATGAAGCGTGAAATTATACTCACAGTCCGCACCACGGACATGCAGCATACAAATAACGCTATCTCATTGAGGTATGACATGGGTTGACGCAACATCGGGTTAAAGGGTGATCGTGCTGCAACAGGCATGATTAGGTTGATGGTAGCGGTTTTTTGTTGTGATGAAGACGATGATGATAATTGTGATAATGATGATAACAATCATAATAATGATCATGTAAAATTAATTTCGCCCGCTCCCGCTCGCTTTCCTGCCACAGTGTACTTAATGCTTGTACTAACCTTTGTACAATCGCGTTGCCCATACTTACTTATTCCTGTTTCCTGACCCCTTCAGGCATTGTGCACGCATTCCTGTATGCGACCATTTTGAAGCATTTAGCCCCCTTTTTCGGCGACCTTCGAGTGTACTTGAGACAAAATCCTAATCCGTTACCCGGGCAAGTTGCAAGAACAAAAGGAGATCATCCGGGCAACCAGACAATACTTTAAGGAATGCGGTCTCTGGCCCCTTACCCATAGGCTAGTTACTGCCCTAGTTATGTTGTAACTGCCCCTATGTTGTTGTTACTGGCCCTATGTTGTAACTAGCTATAGCTAGTTACAACATAGGCTAGTTACTGCCCAAACAAGTGACAAAAAATATCGCTGCCGGGTTACTTCTAATGTTTGATCACAATATCACTCAAGCTGTAACTTCTAGCGCGCTGAGGTTTTATTCGTCATTTCCAATAGCGAGGTTCAAAAGGCAGATACAGGGCACCATACACTTGATTGTCATCTTTTGGAACTGAGACAGAGTTGTCTGTTCAACGCCAGCGGTCCGTGAGTTCCACGCATCGATAGATGGCGCCACGCTGCGTGACCAAGCCGGCAGCATCCGGCGCCCGCATATGGCTATTTGGCCGAGACGACACTCGCAATGACGTACAGTTCAAAACAGGTTCGTGTGCTTTGGTGTGGTGTGCCGTCGCGAACATGCGCTATGCCCATTTTAAGATGGTGTCTAGTATCATTTCCAACGAATCTGCTTTGCCGGTAGCCATTGCATGCTTACATCCATCACGGGAGAGCCATAATTTTTCAATAGTTCTGTTCATTAGCAGTAAGCGAAGAAAGACGAAGGCTAGGCTGCGGGTGCAGTATACCCACTGCGTAGCCACTGTGGATGCATTTTACTTCATTGCGGCAACATGTTCCTAAATACAACCACATTAGTGGAGGCCCTATCGAGATTCACAAGACGTACGACGCGCAGCCTTTCGCCAGTAATTACGAAGGATTGAGTTTTCCTTCCTCGTAATGCCAGCAACGATTAAGTAACTTCTGCATGGGTTCTCAACCGGTTACTAACCTTCTTTTTTTTTATTAAAAAGCGCGACAGACATGACTGTATGCTAAATCAAGATTTAATTACTCTGCAATTACGAGAACTCTCTAGAAGTACTAAATAACATCCTGACACCTGAACTTTCCGTTAATGTAGTCTGCAGCAAATTGGCACAATATCCTTTTAAGTATGACACATTTATAATTGTCAGTCCATCATAATTCGTGACTGTCCGGGATAAGATACGTGTTCCTATTCGCTGTCACTCGCATGTTTTCTTTTTTCTTTTTGTATATAGCTACCTTGCAGAGCCCTCGTGGGGCATAAGTATCTACAGGTGTATTGTAATCAACTAGCAATACGATAAGCACTTCAATCAGTCAGTCAGTCAATCAATCGATACTAACAGAGGTGCAGAATTTGATTCACCGAAACGATTCCAGGCCGTTTCCAGGCCTCGATCTGCCTGCATTATGGTGCCTGTAAACCTATCTTCTCCTCATTATAACTCTAAGCGAGGCGAAGCCCTCTTCACAAGCGCCTCCGGCGTTGGGTTTACGTGGCGAGCAATAATTTCGGCCCTTGATTGCCCCGCTGGAGTGAGCGGTCTGCTCGCGGCCGCGGGACGACTCTGACCATTTGGCAAATCACGTGAAACCTGTTTTCACCTCGTTACGGCATTACGCCGCAAGCGACTGCGGTTCCGATAGCGATTCGGATCCTTTATCTGTGCGTGTATGTAGTTTTTTTTTTTTTCCTGGATTCACATTCTCGTTCATAGTGGCCTCGGGCCATCGGGGTCATCACCGCTTTAAGTGAAGCAAACAGGTTTACGCGAAACTTATTACGGACTTGATGAGAAACGTTCTCGACGCGGCGCAGCCGGCGTAACTTTCGGTGGAATTATAAATGCGACACTCATGGGAACAGAAAAGAAAGGAAGAAAAAAAAAAGGCTTAATTTATGCCGCAGTTCGCATAAGAAAAGATGCGAGGCAACATTGGTCGCGCTTAAGAAGAGGCGGAGCAATTAGAGGTGTAAACTTCATTAACGGGTAGTTATTACGGTGAGCCTTAAACTTGTCGCGACGTTCCTGCTCTCCCTGTATTTTTAGATTATCTAAGCTGCTTTCTTGCTTCCTTTCCACGTTTTTTTTTTGCGTGTGTGTTCCTGCCAGAGCACCGATAATCGATTTCCCTTTTTGTTCACCGCCCGTGGCGTTCGTTTCAGCCCCTGCTTTCGTTAAAATCGGGTCCGCCGATGAGTTCGCATTACTTAAACGACGAGACAGGGGGGAGGTGAGGAGGGTCGCTAACTTGCAGTTGCCTCCTGGAGAAGAAGCCCTTACTTTTCACGAATAAAGACAATGGGGGAGGACGGTAGGAACTGGGGATAAGTGAGGGGAGATAATAATGTAATCAAATTTGCTCGTTCCTACCACCATGCGCCGCTCTTTCTCAAGGCATGGGGAGGAAAAAGGCGAGGCTGTTATGGTGACGCCATTTTCCCGCCTTAGATGTACCCTCTATTACATCTCCTTAGTTACCTTCCCACCCTTGCCTTCTGCGACCCACAATTGTCGCCATCTTACATCCGCGCTTCAGACACGAACTCACGAACTCGCTGCCTTCCTTCCCTCCATATCTAGTTTCATTACGGAGACCCGCAGCAGACGATAGTCTTGTTCACGCTTCGTTGCATGCACACTTCAGCTCCGGACGAACGAGTGCGGGAAAGGGTGAGCAGGTGAACAGGAGAGGAGGCAGGTGAGCGAGCGAGAACCTCGTTCCGCTAAATGGGCAGAAGACGCCAGCCCGAGACCAGGCTGTGTACAGTGGGCTGCTCGCGATCGCTGTCACAGATCGCTATACTTCCTCTTTACCTCCCTTTCCTCCCCCGTCCCGTACCCATTCCACCTTATGTGCTCTCTATACAGACATTCGCCAGCCCGCCATCCTCCCTCGCGGCCGCCGACAAACTGCGCATCTTTCCACGACGTCTGTTTCTCGCTCTCCTTCTTCGTTCTTCGAGAAATGTGCGTTTCTCGTTTAACGTGGTAAGGAGGAGGAGCAACGCCACCGCACGGGTTCGTCGTAATTGCGTTCCACCTTCCGGGCACTGAGGCGGTGGCGCCGGAAAAAGAATGTATAACCCCTGAGGGGTTTTCCACTACTACGCGGAGCAGACCAAGATGTCGTCGTTGTAGTCGTCGTCTGTTTCTCCATTTCGCGGTGGCCATATATATTCGCGCCTCCCTTCTTTTTTTCCTCGCTTTCTCCCACCTCACCGCCTCTCCTCGCTCGAAACGACGCAGGCCTTTTACTGGGGATCTTGGGTCTCAACATCCCCCGCCAGTCCCTTCCTAATATGACCCTTCTCCGTGTATCTGCGCCCGAGTCGCGAGAGATTAATACGCCCCCCGCCTTTCTCGTTAGGACTTCGCTACAGCCGAAAGACGGCGATGGTTTGTCGCGTCTGGCTGAGTAATACCTGTACTTATATCATCCCTTTACCTCCAGCTTGCCCGTTATATCCTAGTGTGTAGTTTCCCGCAACATGCGTCTGTTACTGCGACCTGTCTCTCGGGCTCTTTTCCTGCGGCGCGTGCTAGACTGAGTGAGGCGAAACAACGATAATCAGCAAATGAGAACTCAGTCTCATCAAGCACTGTTTGAACACAGCTTCTTCTTTGAATTGAAATTCCTCTATACACATTATTGTTACAACACTTTAAGAACAATTTTAACCTGTCTTACGTGGTATAATACATCGACGGAAATTGTTTTTTCGGTGTTCGTTATGGCATCGTATTGCGCGGCAAAGCACGAAATCGCGGGATAAAACCCCGACCACGGCAGCCGCATTTCAATGGGGACGAAATGCAAGAACGCCCGTGTACTTAGATTAAGGTGCACGTTAAAGAACACTAGGTGGTTATAATTAATAAAGAGTCCCCCACTATGGCGTGCCTCATAATCAGATCGTCGTTCTGGAATATAAAACCACATTATTTTATTATTGAAAAGATTATTAATCTTAGTTTGTAGTATCAGTTTCATATCTGCACCCAATGCTTCTTTATTTCAGCCTTTTATTGCGATAGCAATTATGTGAACACTCCAGGTGCATTTCTGTCGTCGTCGTGATGTTCCGTATAAAGCCCAAGGGCGATAACGTCGTCGCCGCACGCCGTATATTGCGTGTGCGAGTGAAAGCGAGGGAACGTGAGCCGACGATGCTGGCACAATCAATGGTGGCACGGAAGGGAGGAAACTGGAAAGGAAGCGTGCCGTCTTCCGTCGCACAGAAGGGGAGGGGAGGGGAAGGGAAGGATTGTACTCCGGCGGCTGCTGCGTATGGCCCGGCCACGCGGGCTCTATCTTGAAAGCGATCTGCGATGAGCACAGAGTCCAGGTGCACCGGAAGCTTAAAATTTCGTGTGCGCTGCGTTCTCGCCGCTTAGTTCAAGTCGAAGCGAGAGGCAGCACAAAGATCAATTCGCTCGCTGCTGCTGCCGCACTTCTTGACGCCAGCGTTTTGACAGTGAGTGTCAGCACTCATCGAGGGAGATGTGCGTATGTCTGCCTGTGCGCAGTGACACCATGCTTGCTCATTTACTCAGTAAGCGAATGTTTACGAGTTTATACCGCCGATAAAGCTACTATCCCTATTACGCATATCTGTCTACTAATTTTCTATCACAACCGATGCTTCTCCTTTCCGGCAAAACTGCTACTTCCTTTAGTAGTAGTAAATAAGAAACTTTCTGCGCCAATTGAGGGTTTCCATCTTCTGGCGTTTCTCGTATTTTTTTTCTTTTTTATCGTTGCGGTGTTCCCACCTGGTTTCTCTGCTCCCTTAAACAAAGATGGCGTCGTTCGGCTGCAGCAAGCATGAACGACGACTCATCTGAAATTATCTATCGGAAGCATATCGTGACAGTGGTGCGTTGCTGAATGTTTCGTTCGCTGCATACGTTGATGGGGAAAAGGAGCTGTGTAGCGGGCAATTGATGCATCCCACGTAAATGCTGCTTCGCTGGTCGCGATGGTCAGCTATATGGACGCCGGCAACTTGGCCGTCTTCCGCGAGCCCGCCAGCTGCGCAAGCCCGACAGCGATTACCAAATGTACGTAAAAGAAATTGCCCATTTCATAATTCCACGGCATACAGGGTCGGTATTACCGATTGTTCAATGTCACGGATTTAACCATCTTTTTTTTTGGCAAGAGTTCCAGATTCAAGGTTCAAGCGTCCGCCGCCCGCCTGTACGAGCGACAGTGCTCCTGGTGTTTTGCGATGACAGTGTCCAACATGGGGGATGCAGTCACTTTGGAAAGTTTTGCTTGTAGCACCAGACCCATCGACGGTCGCGCTAGAAGGCTAGCAGTGTCAGTTGTATGCCTGCGTTGCAGCGTTCCGGTGGTATACTACAGGGCGCACAAAGTTCGTTCCACTGCACGAAAACTGGGAGCCAGGAATGCTACTACCGGTAGATGCCGACGCCGTCTCATGCCCACCATAGTAATAAGTCTCGCTAAAGTTATTGTATGGAACAGCCACCTTCCGTCCTCTCTCTTCTAAAATAAAGATGAATTCATTCATTCATTCCCCGAAAAGAGACAGCCAAGAACGCCAACCTTGTTTGTAATAAAATTTTTGAAATGGCGTGTTGCATTTATGTACGGCTTGTAATCGCACCGTTCCTGTTTTCGCCATGAAATAAAATGCTTGCTTTAATAAGAGCACTTACTACGCTCCTTCGCTGTACAAAATATTTCATTGCTTGTCATAGGACACCAATGCAGCGCACTGTGTGAAATCAGAGGAGGCCTTGAGGTAATGTGTTCAAGAGGAAAGCTCCACTAAAGAAACCAAACTGAAACTGCCAGCAGAACGTTGGAACTACTTGGCGTAGTAACGCAACCACGCTAGCTCCGCCTACGTACCTTGGGCTCCCCTGCCACGGTAAGTTGTCGCCCGGGTATAGTTCCCTTTGGCGACATGTCTTCTTTTTTTTTCGCGCATATCTTGTGCGCGTAAGCTTTTGTCTGCGTTCTAAGCGCGACTCGGTAAGGCCAAATCAAAACGTGACAAGCGTCTCAACGCAATCGCTTGCACGGGAGGGGCTCATAAATCGAAGAACCGCTCAGTTCCATTCAATTGGACATTTGTGCTTTCTATTTTATACATTCATGACGTGGCTCCACCTCCTCCCCATTGGCTGCGCTGTCACGTGTGCAATGAAGCATGCACTACACACACCTTTATTCAACGAGAACTGTGGAGCCACCGTGGCATCGGGGAAGCGTGCTCGTCTGGTAACCCGGAGGCCAGGGTTCGATTCCATGCCAGACCGAAACTTACGCAATGTTCTTTTCAACAGGAGGGCAACGTCCCTGAGAAATTTGGTGTCAACACGAGCATTTCGTGATGTGTTTTGAGTATTTGCGTCGTCCCCCATTTTTCGGTACCATCGATCGGTCACGTCGAGGGATTTTCGCGTTGTGTTATGTCTCAGCATGACCAAGGTCCTTAATTAGACGATCACCATGGGGCAACCCCACTCATTCATCAGCGTCTATCCCGAAGCCAACGCAATGTTGACACCGATGGTTGACGGGTCTACAAAAGGCCCCTATACTAGTACCTGACAACCTGAACTAACGATGAAAAGGGTCAACCTGGAATGCTACCGTGGGAACGGCGTCGACCGCGGAATGCCAGATTACTGCGTGCTTGCTAAATATGCGGGGGCATATTTAGCACCATCAGAGGTGGAGTGCGGCAGAACGATGCGATATCATGGGCGGGATATTGCGACCGATTCGACGATTGTGATTGGCCGGGACACAGTCATCAGATTCGCCTAGGGAAGACGACAGTATTAAAATCCGAGGCTTTTGGTGCACGAGGGGTTGTCGTGTTGTGATATGAACTCGCACATTTATTATGCCCCTGCATGGAGCGGGCTTCCGTATGTGGAGCCAGTGTAACTAATGTAAAATATTTCCTTTTCCCTTCATTCCTACTACCCGACGTACTCGTCGATCGGCTTGGCAAATTCCTGGCCCAAAATACCACCTCGAGCCGCAACAAACTGATTTACAGCGGTGAGGTCAAGAAGACAGTCCTCAAGATCTGGGATTGACGGACCTGAGAACCTTCGCAAGCTCGAGGTAAACTGCGGACGTAAGATCGACTTCTGTAGATCTGGGATCAGCAGACCTCCTCTTCGTGGCTCAGGGAGGCACAACTAGTCGCAGTAAAGGCGCGGAGTCTTGGACGACTCGAAAAAACTTGAAGGAAGCACAGCAGAAGGCAGTTCCACGATCTGGGATCGGCGGGCCTCAGAACGTGGCTCCGGGAGACACGACCTTCGCAAGCTCGAGGTTGGGTGAGTGCTAGAGCGACTACGTTTTGCCGGAGGATAAGGATGGGGGTCTATCGGGGCAATCAGCTGTGACTGATCGCCACTGGGTGTGCGGTCAATAGATGGGAAGTTGTAGTGAGCTCTCGGAAAATAGTGAATGTCCCGGTGTTAAAGAAGGAGGAACTGTCGCTCTTGGCAGCAGAGCTCAGTATCGATGTTAACCAAAAGTCTAGGAAGCCTGAAATTCGTACTGCGATTGACGAAGCGGGTTTCTATGAGGACGAGCTCACGGATGCCTGGGAAAAGATATGTCCGCGAGAAGAAAGAATCTGTGGAAGAGAAAAGAAGGCAGGATAATATTGAGCTCGCCAAAATAAAACGAGAGGAAGCGAGATTAGCCCGCGGTGCGGATACGACGCAGGCATAAACGGAAAGCGTAAAAATGGCTCGTTTGCTTCAGCAGCACAAAACAGACGATGACATCGGTCTCGGCCTGACTAATTTTGAACGGATTTGTGAGAGGTGATCATTTCACCAGGACACATGGCCGGAATGGTTGCTTGAGTTGCTGCAGGGAGGAGTCTCGCAAGTCGTAGCCTCACTGAGCGGGGCCGAGGCATGCGTGCATACAGTTCAGGGAAGTCGAGTTTGAAAATTCAGCCGCTCCTCAGATGAATTTCGGAGGAGATTGCGAGAGGAAAGAAAGAACACTAATGAGAGCTTTCTCGAGCTTGCGTGTCTCCTGGAAGATAATTTTGCGGATTGGGTGAAACAAGCAGGAGAGGATAACGTCAGTAAACTGGCAGATTTATACAGATTGGAGTAGTTTGACGAGAACCTGGCGGATAACGCGCGCCTTTCGCTTAAGGACAGGCAGGAAGGTGTGTCGGTAAAGAGTGCAGTACAGCTGGCCGAGAAGTACGTGTCAAGTCGTGGTTTCAGGCCAGAGAGCAGTAGCGCGCCCAATACATATCCTTCCCCACGGCCACAGTCTTGCCCTCGGGGTCAGCAAACCACAAAAACAGAGTATGAAACAGCTAGCTCTGGAGACGTAGTTAAACCGGAGGAGGAAATCTTTCCCGATTTCCCCCGCAGAAATTCAGGAGGAGAGTCAGGCGCTGAATTACGACAATGAGCACAACGCAAAGAAAGAGGACGAAACAGCTAGCTCCGGAGACGTAGTTGAGCTGGAGTAGCAAATCTTTCTCATTTTCCCGACAGAGATTCAGGAAGTTGGTCAGGCTGAGGAGCCGCCAACGCGAAGAAAGAAAGCGCACTCGAAAATTATCCCCAGAAATCGCGCTAAGAGAACGAGGCGTCGCAGCGTCAGGAACGCGGCAGAGAAGGCAACGCGGCCGAATAAAGCGAAAGCGACTAAAACCTGTGGGGAAGGCAGAAAAAGAGTCAGAAAGGCGCGTTTAACGTTTGCAATGTTTCGAGTCAGAGCGCGTCCAAGTCGCCAGACGAAGAAGAAAAGAAAGCGAGGTTCGGTGCGGAGGAGGACAAAAGCAAGAGGGCAATTATGTTTCCCTTCGTTGGGTTCTCTTCTCGAGGTGTAACCTGTATGACGGGTGGGCGCGACGCTAAGGCGACGCAGAGTGGTCATGCCAGGCAGTCATGAATTTGTAGTGCAATGCCTAAAATGCAGGTTGACAGTATGTAAAGTGTCGGGGGTCTGCAGCGAGAGGAATGGCCTACCTGTCCTTTGTGTTCTCTGGTAGACGAGGTAGATAAGGGCTTTCAGATCGCGCCCACCTCCAGTACGGTTTAAAGAGATGACTGGAATGAATAACGCCTAAACAAGCTTTGTGGAAACAACAACTTGTTTGTTTCTTTATTTTTAGAGTTTTGTTAAAGGTTTTGAGATCTCCCGGGACTAGAGATCGTTTCGATAAACAAATTTTGAGCTTTCTTTAGAATGTTTCTTTTAGAAGCTCATCAATATTCTGAAAGAGATGGTTTGAGCGCTCATAAAATTTTAAAACTTTGCTTTCTCGATATGTCATTTCTTTTTCTTTTTAAGCAGATATGCTTTATTTTACCTTTTTTTTTGTGAGATACGCTTGCACCGCCAAGTTTAGGTTATTTGTCAGAAACTTGTAGTGGCACGCTTGAGTATCAGTTTAGTTTTCGAAAGTGTCGCAAGATTTCTTTTTTCTTATTTAAGATGCGTTATTTGAAGGAGCCATTGTTTAACCGCACAATGTTAGAAAGTGATTGTACTGTTCCTTGAAGATGTGTCTTCCTCGGACACACAGAAGCAGAGTACGTGCGTGTCTTACACGTGTATTCATAAAACGACAGCGTTTTGAGTATCGCTAAGAGCGTGCGTGGAAGTATTTAGAAATAAGCTTGAATTTTCGTGTAGAGTCAAGCCCGTAATTTATGCAACGTTTATTTTTTTTATTTCTTTAGTGCGGGTCTTTTGTGGATAAGAAAGAAAGTGTTAGTGCGTGAGTCGCACGAAAGTGGAAGATTTGCGGAGCCTTATTCAGAATATGTGGATTGCTTTGAAAAGGAAGCTTAGTCTTCAAGACCTGTGTTTCTCTCTCCAGTCTTTTGCAGAGAATTCATTCTCAAGTGTGACGCCAGCAACCGTTGTCTAGGTGTCGTCCTTGCCCAGCTTAACAAACGCGGTGAATAAGATTCTGTGCTGTACCCGAGTCGAAAAGTGACACCGCGAGAAGAGGCGTTTGGAACCTCGGAGAAAGAGTGATTGTGCATAGTACGGGCCGTTCGAAAGCTAGGGTGCTATATTCAAGGCAAGAAGCTCACGTTCGAGAGCGACCATTGCCCTCTTGCCTGGCTGAAGCAAATGTCGGGAAAAAAGCGGTAGGCTGCTGAGATGGAGGCTCACTTTCCAGGAATACAACTTCGAGGTCAGGTATAGAAAAGAGAGCTAGAATAAGAATGCACACGGTCTGAGCCGGGGATCCTAGACAACCAGTTCAGAGTATTTATTTTTAGGAACGTGTTTTATATGTATTTGCCCTCGATGTTATTGAAACAGACAACCTATTTCTGTCTTGCCGAGAGCTGACCATGGAAAAAAAGGGAGAAAGACAGAGAGAGGGGTAGAACATTGTAAAGCGATGTGGGGATCATGGCGTCCAGTAGGCGTGTCGCTCGGACACGCCCACCAGTGTGTATGTGTTTGTGTGCCTGAGTATTCCCAAGGAGAAGGCCACAACAAAGCGAGCGCTGGGCCCATGAGCTGCGGTGTGACATCAGCCATCACTTCTAGAACAATCCCCGAGGTCGCGACCCAACATCGACGCTTCGGGCAGCCTGACAACTGGTTCCCTTCAGGTCGAATCTCTTGGCGCCGGAGGTGTCTGTTACGCATCAACACGACCAAGGGTCTTAACTAGACGATTACCACGAGGCGACTGCACCCATTCATCAACGCCTATACCGAAGTCAAAGCAACGTTGACACCGACGGTTGACAAGTCCCCAAACGGCCCTTCCAACAGCACCTGACAACCTGACCTAATGATGAAAAGTGCCAACGTCGAATGCCGTCGGGGACGGTTTCAACCTCGGATTCCCAGATTGCTACGCGCTTACTGAATATGCAGGGGACATATTTAGCACCATCGGAGGTGGAGTGCAGTAGAACGATGCGATATCGTGGGCAGGATATAGCGACCGATTCGACGGTATACAGACATCAGATTTCCTAGTCTCGTCGCCTAGGGAAGACGACGTTAGAAAAAGCGGACCCATGTTGTATAAAATCCAGCGTCGG
Organism: Dermacentor andersoni; assembly: GCF_023375885.2. NCBI lineage: Eukaryota > Metazoa > Arthropoda > Arachnida > Ixodida > Ixodidae > Dermacentor > Dermacentor andersoni. The sequence continues at coordinate 55,806,753 of NC_092822.1, forward strand.
CGTCCTGCGTCAACGGTCGTTCTGGCAAAAATTATTCCTAACTATGCAAACCACGCCCTCTGTGTAGCGCAATGAAGTTACTGATATAATCGAATTTCTCAAAGTAAAATACGTCAGAATAATCGTAAAGTACGACTTGCACACAACCTACGGACATTGCAAATAAGGCGAAGCTTAAGCGTCTTTCAAATGTTTCCTTTATTCCTGCTATCGGATGTACTCGTCGATGGGCTTGGTGGATTCCTGGTCCAAAACGCCAGCTCGAGGCGCAACATGGGGCATACTATGCTTCATTATATGATATGATATGATATATATATATATATATATATATATATATATATATATATATATATATATATATATATATATATATATATATAGATATCAAAGAGAATGCTCACATGATCCGATTTAAACACACCCATAGGGATACACAGCAAATGCCTGGGGAAGCCTACAGTATGAGTGGGCCAACTTAATTTTGGGGGTGGGCCTACTGAACCTCGGCGGTATGCTTACGCATACTCAGACAGCTCCAGTGGAGTTTCTGCATAATTTTCGTTGAGCGGAGCTGTTGTCTTACTAGCGAGTACGACGGGCGCCTCGAACGCATCACGGTTGCTGAGGCAGCATGCGCATGCGTACGTAGCGCGACTCGAATGCAATGTATCCACAGTAAGCGTTTGCTTCTTCATTACCGTGCAGCAGCGGATGCGCGGAGACTAGAGCCATCTGGCGGTAATGCGACGAACCCAGTGGCAGTGACGCGAGCCTCGTACGCGGTGATTGGTTGGCCTATTCGGCGGCGGAACATGCACACGGCTCACGAAACCCGGCGAAATTAGCAAAGAAAAGCTTCGTGTTAAAAGAACACGACAATTTGATCTCCGTCGAAGACCGGAGCGACCAGCTTTCACCTTTCGTTGGAGCCGATAGTGCATGCATTTCAATGTAGCCCTCTTTTGTTTCAGCGTCAACAGTGGCACAAGGTTTCTCTGCAAGTTTTCTTGAAACAAACCGTCCAAACTGTAAATATATCTTATTCTTACAAGCCATGAGTCAATACTTGTAGATACGCAGCGAAGTTTATTTCAAAGATTTGAAAAAAAACGTTAAGAAAGTCTGATTAAAGCGTTTTAATTACCCCTATATACGTAAGCATTTCTTCCAAGTTACACCTACTGCTTCTGCAGTTTTTACGTGTTTATGAAACTCCTCTTATTTCTGTCATGGACACTAACCCCGGTATTCAGAAATACATCTTAACTTGACGCCCATGATTGACTTGATTTAAATGGCACCTGTCGTGAACGCACCTAAAGAAACACAATGAGCGCCTTGGGTGCGTTTGCACCAGGCGTCCTTTATATCAAGTCAAGTATGAGCTTCAAGTTAAGACACATTTCTGAATACGGAGCTAAAAGAAAATGTCGACCTAGGTTGTGAGATTAGGTTCCTGCAAACTGTATTCATAATTCGTAGCGAGAACAGATCTCGAGCTCTCGTAAACTAGAAAATGACCAAAACTAAGAAAATATATACAGATCCCAAGCATTGTGGGAATCGATGTAAGCGAAGCTTTGCCTGCTGCTTACATTCATCGATGTTATTTGGCGTAGTAATGACGGCATGCGACAGTCGTGAGGTGATGTGGAATGTTACGTTGCCTGTTCTACTTGCGTTTGTTGTTGTTGCTTCACTCGACGCTTTATGCGAGCCTCCATCTCCTCAGGACAAAGTGCATGGTTCGGCGCCATTCTGGATTGCAGCGTTGTAAGTCACCAAACTGCCCTCTCTCTCTCTCTCCCTCTCTCTCTCTCTTTATTCCCTCTCTAACAATCTCCCCACCTCCTCTCTCTACTGTCGTTGCTGTTGCGAACGAGCATGGAGTTAAACGCGGCACCTCCTGCACTGCTTAAGTGGGGGGTCACGCCTAATTTTGTGCACAGGCGACGCAGCGTGAACATTGACAAGAGCTTCTCGGGTCGTCTTTTCTTGTGCCACACTCTTGTCACGTATTTTAACGCAACAGCGTTAAGGGCCCCCGCGTGGCAGAAAATCCGGTATCGGCGCGAGGTGCCGCATGGCGAATAATCGTTATGAACCACAACCAGGCAGGCCCTCCAAGTGGCTCATATCTTGTCTTGCATTCTTAACGAATTATTCATCGAAATTTTGAGAATGACTGCTACTAAACACGAGGCGTGAAAAACAACGACAGCGTATGCCTTTCATGTTTTTGTGACGCGACCACGTTTCAACCACGTCCCGACGCGGCCGGCGTTAGTGGCGTGCAAGGCCCCAGCAGCAGCAGCAGCAGCAGCGGGAAAGTTGAAGAAAAAGGCAAAGAAAGCTTCGCTTTAAAAGTTACAGGCCTGCACGGCACGCACAGCACTGTCAACGCGTAAGCTGGAGGAGCGGCTCCATAGGAGCTCCATTTTCGGCAGCGCGCACTATAGAGCGTCTTCGCGGCGAAGCATCTTCGCCTCGTTCTCACGAGAAAGAGGCGGCTTGCACGAACAATTAACAACGAAAATAATAACGAATTTAAGAACGTCGACGGTGAGCTGCGGCTTGTGATAGGTGCGACGCCTGCAACGTCGGCATTCTTAGACGTCTTCTACGCAACGCTAAAGTTTGCTATCGCTTTCCATGCTCCGTCTTCGGGCGAAACTGCGAATATTTTTTTTTGTCCATACGAAACTCAATTTGAGTAGCCTAGTTATTTTTTACACCTAAACATCTTCACCGCAGATCCTTCAATATACAACACAATATACACTGAGCCCGTAACATTTCAGAACGATCATTCGACTGCTCCTTATACGACTGTTTGGGTGAAAGTAACGATAATCCTATCAATCTGCTTTTCAAGCGAAGCTTTTACTGGCTCACAAGTGGCGTTGTCATAGTCAAGCAAAAACCCAGTTGCTCCCAGAGCAAGACAGCTGCGGGGAAGACGGTTTGATGAGTTGACAGCTCGCTTACGCCGGGGAGGGAAAGGGCAGGATAGGGTATCGCCCGCTGCCTACCGGCTTTGTTTACGTTCAGTTCAGTCTCGAAAAGCGGATGACCCGCCGTGGTTGCGCAGTGGCTATGGTGTTGGGCTGCTGAGCACGAGGTCGCGGGATCGAATCCCAGCCATGGTGGCCGCATTTCGATGGGGGCGAAATGCGAAAACACCCGTGCACTTAGATTTAGGTGCACGTTGAAGAACCCTAGGTGGTCGAAATTTCCGGAGTCCCCCACTACGGCGTGCCTCATAATCAGAAAGTGGTTTTGGCACGTAAAACCCCATCATTAAAGAAAAAAAAAGCGAATGGTACGGCCACGCGTTGTGCGTTCCCCCGAGGAAGGGCCAACGTTCGACGAGCGGCGGCGATAACACGCCCGCGAAAGTGCTCGCGGTCGGCGCGCCGATCCAGCCGTTAAAGCCGCCTGAGCCGAGGCAATCTGAAAGCAACGAGAATATCCCGAGCTGAGGAAGCAGGAGGCCGAAGCAATCCGGCACGACTACCTGTAGGTTACTTAACTGTGACGAAAATCAGGTGCACACAGGACAAGCTTCGCTTACCCCCATTTTCTGGTAGGGGAAAGGTTGGTCTTTTTTTTCTTTTTTCGTTCTCTTAGTAAGCTAGCTATAGCAATCTCTAACATAAGCTCCCCATTTGTGGTGCCTCTCATGTACTGATGAATAATTCCTCAACCTGGCGAACTTGATAAATTTAGTCCCATTTCAGCGTACCTGGCAGCCGCTTTCTTCGTTAGCTTTCGAGCTAAATTCGAGCTAAGAGCTAGGGGTTGGCATCTGAACTGGGCCGCCTTGAATTAGGAGGATACTTGTGAGGTCTTCAGCGTTGATATATAAATGTACACTACCACTGAAACGTTCTTCTGAAACACACTGGAATGGAGTCGGCAGCTAAGTGCTTTTCTAATCACCGAATGCGGTGAAATGTTTCCTAGTTTATATACATCGCATGCCAGAGTAAACAGTTCTTGAGTATTACCGAAAAAATTTCGCTTTGCTGCGAACTATCAAGAGTCATGTACAAGATTTGTGTGCTTTTCTTCTCTGTATAAATTCTCTTTTTTGTGTTGTAATGTTAGCCCGCGGTCCTTGTGTGCTCTCTCTCGCTCTCTGTGTGTGTGGTCGTTTGTTTGCGCAGTTAGGAAATTCGCAGTTTCGCCGGATAGACGAAGCACTGATTGCTATAGCAAATTAGTAGATAGCTGTACGAAGTAAGGATATTAGTTTTATCGGACGTATACACTTGTAGATATTCGCTTAATATATAACTAAATTAACAGTGATAGAATGTGTAAGCGCGACTCAACGAGGACGCAGAAAGAAACAAACACACAGAAACAGCCCTGTCTTTGTGTGTCTGCTTTTTTCTGCGTCCTTGTTCAGTCGCGCTTACTCATTCTATGATGGATTCAAACCAACTAGCCCGTCAGCGTGTCTTAACTAAATTAACCTGCACGGCGCCACGCGCGCACAGGTAAACATGAATACGTCTCGCTCAATGAGCGTGGAAACTCGGTGTGAAAATTCTGGAGTTCGCAATCGTGGCAGCAGCCGCAAGCCAATTGACCTCCGTGGATATGTCGCTTCAACGCGAATGAAACGCTCATACGAATTTACTTTGGCCACGTCACAGATCGCTTTCAAAACACACGATTGCCGGCAACGCGTCCCTACGGCGTCCGCCAGAGGCATCTACTACGACGTCCGCGGTTCGCGCGGCCAACGCCGTAGTAGACGTCGCGGTTGTCTCCACTCTGTATGGAGCGGTGGGCGAGGAGTACATCGAGGCACCCTAGCAGCCGCCGGAGAGGAACGCCCCTCCTCCCTCGCCTCACCTCCCGGCCTTGTGCGCCACAGGAGAGGGCACGCATCCGGGCCGTGTTGCTCGCTCGCGCACGCGAAATTGAACCGCGTTCGCCGGCTCACCCTCACATGCTTTGACTCATACGGAACCTGACGGCGACGGCAGAAATGCGCCTGGAGTGTCCATATGATTGCTATCGTAATAAAAGAAGAAAGCAAAGCAGAATGAAAATATCAACACGCAGTAGACACATTACCAGAAGTCGCAAACAAACAATTAGTGTCACTCTGCGGACACCCACCCAGGAAGCACATTCCAGTACATCTAACTAGGGTCTGTATCCCAGCTAGTTGGTACGGCGACATCCTGCCTCAGGTAAAGGGCAAAAAGACACATGTTTAACGCCCACAAATAAAATAATGTCCTCATCCTTCCCGCTGCCCCTGCTTTTTAGCGCTCTACCTGCTTTAAGACGTTCCAGTAAACCTGGCATGATCACCTATTAGAAGTATTTTCTGTATAGGTATTTGTAGTATGCATATTTTTTCATAAGCCCGTCCGCGGAAAGGCCAACACGCGGCGACAGGAAGAGGTTAAAGAAAAAGTTAAAGCAGTGCAGAGCAGAGGAAACAGATATGTCTGTCATGCCTGTGAGTGAGTGCGTGAGTGAGTGAGTGAGTGAGTGAGTGAGTGAGTGAGTGAGTGAGTGAGTGAGTGAGTGAGTGAGTGAGTGAGTGAGTGAGTGAGTGAGTGAGTGAGTGAGTGAGTGAGTGACTGAGTGACTGAGTGAGTGAGTGAGTGAGTGAGTGAGTGAGTGAGTGAGTGAGTGAGTGAGTGAGTGAGTGAGTGAGTGAGTGAGTGAGTGAGTGAGTGAGTGAGTGAGTGAGTGAGTGAGTGAACGCGCGTGCCGCAGCGCACGTTTGACGTATTCGGCGGAAGTGGAAATCAGCAACGCTTCTGTGATAGTCACCATGTATACAAATGTTATGTTATCACAGAGATCCGGTAACCTTCCTCAGTGCTGCACCGCAAAAGCAAATAAAAATAATATGTAGATATATACCTACGCCCTGGCCCATCGGTTTTCTTACAATCGTGTTGCGCACGTGCTAAAAAGGTCAAGTTAAATGTCGTTCCGCTTTGATCAAAGCGTCTAATATTGGAGAATATTGAAGTTACATGGTACAATAATAGCAAATGCAGCCAGTACAAAATTTTTTCGAGTATTATTTGAGAAGTTGGTAGAAATAACATTAGAGACAAATCTTTTAAAGTAGGGCAGCAAATTACGCTACTAGGATATCATGAGAAATTATGCAAGTAAACGGGCTCTGGGTACCAGTCTAAGCGAGGCTGTCACGTCTACTCCAAGGCCGACCAATCGCCGGTGCACCATGCCCGCGTACTGTCTCCGCTGCCTCACCACGGCATGATGACGTCATCGCCTGCGCCATCGAATCCGCGACTCTCGGCGTCCTCATCAACGTCATCACTAGCGTCGTCACCCAATCGGCGGGACACAACTATCTCTCCTCACGCCTTCATCCTTTCGTCTTCGAACCTTTCCCCGTCCTGGCGATTCCCGAAGACAGCTTTATTTCGACGTTTCATTTAGTTATCACGAGTGGAGGCATAAATGAGGTAGAAATGAAATTCCGATCTAATCTTGAAATTCGAGCACCAGTTAACTTGAATTCATGCGTCCCACCGGTGTCTTTTCGAGCATATTGAAGAGCTTATCAGTATCTGAAAGCGGCAATGGCGTCCAGAAATAAGCGAATACTCAAGCCAACAACTCTGGGGGCGCTGTCTGCGGAAGAACTAGCCGAGCGAGTGAAAACACTTTTGAAAAGGGAGTTCTGACTACGTTTATTCTAGGGTGAAAACGCAATTCGTACTGTGCCGAGATGCGCCACAGACGACACGGACTGTGAATAAGGAACACGTAAAGGCCCAAACGGAAGCTCGAATGAGCAGTCACTTATGAAACTGGTGTCAGTATGTGTCATTGTGGGTACCTCACTCGCAATACCGACCATCTGGTCCGGCTAGCGCTTCTGTTCTGCAATGTAGAGGCTACCGTACAGCAGGAGAAGAAGGTGTCCTTGCGAGCGGGCACTACAGTTAGCCTACCCAGCAGATAGTGTGCAAGGAACAGCGATGATATGCTTTGAGGACAATATTTAATCGCCTTGTTGATAGCCCTTTCGGCATAGAAAAGTTGCTTGAGCCATAGGATGCCGTTGCATTGAGTCGATAAGCTCTAAAAGCTTTACTACCTTCCTTTAGTGGGAACGCGGTATTGTAACTCTGTACTAACATTTAGTATGTCATTGACCTTCTTTGCAGAAAGCGTTAGTGTACATATGTAATACTGAGTTTGTCCTTGAGTGTGCTTTTTTATGTATTATTCGAATTTCGTGATTGATTGACTTGTGTTTAACAGCAGAATGCACCATTTTGTTGCTGGGTTTTCTTTCTCTTTTACTTTATTGACTGTTTCTGCACGTTTACAATATGTGTCTTTTCATAGCGCGTGTTACGATTCCTTTATCATCGAACAATTTATTGTTTGCGGAGAAACAGGCGACAAAACAGTTGAGAACATTTCCAATTTGATTAAAATATACCACTCACTAATGCTGGCGAAACTGTCGCGCATAGTACTGAAATTTCCACGAGAGCCCAGAGCGATAAACTCATGGGGGCATTTGCATTTATGACGCAAGAAGAGACGCTCTGGCGGAGCAATTGCCGGCCAAGTCTGCCGTGGCTACAACCGCTACGCTGCAGCATCCTCCCATCCATCATCATAGTCCATGTCTAATGCAGCATCCTTGCGTAATATGAAGATTAAACTTCATTTTTTTTACCCGCTATAGTAATAAGTTACTCTATACAAAACAAGTGCAAGTTTACTTTTTAAGACGAATATACTCTCCCGGTATTAACTGATTTGGTTTATGTCCTTATGTTGGCGCCGGATAAGCGTTGAAATTAGATTTGCCTATCTTCTACGTACCCTCTCAGTGCGCGTTACACGGAAGGATAAAACTGATTTTCGTGATTAGAAAGACTACAAACAGAAGTACGCCACTTGCTTATTTTGTTTATTTCTTCTTTCTTGGTTTCTTTTTCCTTTTTTTTTTTAGAACAAAGAATATTTACAGCAGCTTATGCTGTGTTCCAGCAAAAGGCTGACATTTTCCTTAAACACGGGCTTATATGCTCCAAGCAAATTAGCTCATCCTAGGGATAATTTGGCTCTCCAGCCGCTTCGTGCGGCTTGGTTTGAGGATATTTTCATTTATTTTTTCGTTTCAATCCTCTCTGGGCGACGGCTCGTTGCTTTTCTTTTTTTAGCTCTGGCAGAAGATGACTTCACGGTAGGACCGCTTCAATGTTCTTTTTTTACTTTTGATGGACTCACCTTTGGGCCAAAATTATACCTAATGGACAGTTATTGCACACTTTAACTGGTGCTTATGGTTCGGCATAAGAGTAGACCTAATCCCCTGCCACTCACCTTGGTTTGATCTTTCTTTCTTTTTATCTTCGTCTCCCCTTTTCTCTTTTTTACTGTTCCGTTTATTAGGTGCATAAGACCCTATTTACCTTTTATACACGGTGCTTTTTTCCTTATAAACATTTTGTTCGTTAAGTTACCTGCTAAAGTCACTATTAGGGAAGCCTTCCGCATAAATTAGTAAATTTGCTCTCTCTTAATTATAGCGCGGATTTTCGTCACTTTTGCTGAATCTTTGCGGACATTGCCGTATTGACGGAAACCGTGCGAACGCCATATGATGACACCAGACGATAATCGCTGATGGCATCCCCTTTAAACAGGGGTGGCGACAAACGCGTGTGAGCTAGTTACGTCTTACCAAATAGTAATCTATCACTCTGCTGATCTCGGCTTTATCTCATAATGCTGCATATGTCTATGACGCTGCTGTCCCCATTTCCTTTCAATTCTTTCCCCACCGATACCTAGATCATCCCTAGCATATCTCGACGGCTGTGCAGTTACTCTGCCATTAAGGTATGAACCACGGCGCTTCTGGAACGTTGATGTTCTATATGCTTCGATGTGGCCTTGTATAGATATCCTCACATTCCGTTTCAACGTGTTCTGTGACGCTTCAGGACTTTTCTTTTTCTGCAGACACATGACCTTATATCGATAAAGTGCTGATTTGGGCCGGTTGGTACATGTCTGAAAAAGAACGAATAACAGCGCAAAGAACGGATGTGCTGACTGAGACAGACAGCGCTTCGTCTGTCTCAGCCAGCACGTCCGTTCTATGCGCTGTTACTCGTCCCTATATCGAATATTTGATGGTCATTAAGAGTTACAGAATGGATTCCAAGGGAAGGAAAGCGTAGCAGAGGGCGGCAGAAAGTTAGGTGGGCGGATGAGATTAAGAAGCTTGCAGGGACAACATGGCCACAATTAGTACATGAGCGGAGTAGTTGGAGAAGTATGGGAGAGCCCTTTGCCCTGCAGTGGGCATAACCAGGCTGATGATGATGATATCGAATATTTGCTAATGTACAGGAAAACATTGTTCTAATGAAGTTGAAGCGGGAGCCATAATTCGTTATATCCATTGTTTCATACACAGCATTATGGTATTTCTATGGTAATTTCAGTAGGAATTTCGATTACTGCATTGTGTGCATTATTTGGTTAGATCCCGTTTTGATAAAGCGAGGTTTGACTCTATTTGACTGCAAATTGAAGAAGGCAACAAATTGTCGTTCCCGACTTTTTTTTTCTTTTGCAATCTGTGAGTAATTTGGGGCGCTATAACGTAAAACTATTCCGAACTTTTCTATTCTAATTCTGCAATCAGCCCTCCACGATTGGTCAAAAACTTTTTTCGACCACCCCCACTTCACCTGCCTGTCACGCGACGTCACGAAAACCGCGGTACCTCCTCATGTGATATGATGTGTACACACTGATTATGCATGATTTGACAGAAAAAAGAAAAACAGTTATTTCTGATTCGACCCCTTTTCGCCATTAGCTCTCGGCTATTGGTAAAACGTTTTCGGGCTGCACACACTTCACCTGCCTGTCACGCGACGTCACAGAACCGCAAGAACTCACCGCGTCAAAGTGACGTGGACGCGATAAAGATGCATTAATATGCCGAACAAAACTGAATTTTCTTCGGAATAGCTGCAGGCTCCCCCGTTCCGAAAGGAATTAAAGATGGCTGCCGCCGATCGCTCAGACGCTGGCTACTCGCACCTGCCGGAGAGCATGGGTGTATTTGCGTATAATAAAACTTCTTGCGTGGCCGTGTAACGTTTTCGAGCACTTTCGGCAAGTTCACCACCTCATTCTGCCAACTCTTCTTTGCTGAGGGTCCGTTTTAGCGTCATTCTTGAGCTTCCATTGCATGCCGCCGCGATTTTCGACCAGCCACCGCAAGCTAAGTAAGGGAAAGCCGACCAATCGTAGACGCCGGCACCACCCCCTTCATCCGGTTATCGACTTTCAATGCAGTGGCTCGGCCACATCGAATCCCTCTCCACTTGAGCGTTCTCCTCGCCTCTTGTCAGCCCATTACATACGACAAGCCGCTCAGTGTAGGCAATGTTATTCGTTTTTCAAGCAAACAAAAGTGACCTCCTATGAACGAGGAGAGCGTTTGATTGGTCTGTTCAGACAACCCTGCGGGTGACCGCCCGGTGCTTGCGTTGGTGGTTACGCAAATTCGACGTCAGGAGATTGGAATAGAAACATGTTGGAATAGTTTTACGTTATAGGCCCCTTGGTGGACGTTTTTGTTCCCACCATTTGCATACGATTGTTCGTCAGTTTTTGTCTCGCTTTATATTCGTCGTTCTTCCTCATCTGGCTTTCACCAGATGATGATGTCGATGATTTCCATTGCCATTCCTTTAAAACAGGGCGGTGACAAATAGTCACCCAACCAGCTTGAGCTAATCAGGCTTTACTACATCTATTGCTTTGAATTCCAGCGCTTCTGGAAGGAGTACGTTCCCCACGGTCGTGGATGGGTGAATTTCCTGGCATGTCATTACAGTGCTCAGTCGTATCCGGGCTTTTGCTGCAGCAAGGACGTGTCTGGCCCTACTGCGAATCAAGCGCTCTATAGAACAGCGCGACCAGCGTGGTGAAACACCGGAGAATAAATGCATAGTGGTATCGCTCTTTTTCTTTTCGCTTTTCAACTTTCGTGGTTACTAGGAGCCTTTTTGAACCTTAAAGGAGCACTAACGTACCATCCTGGAGTTCTTTAAAATCTTATTGCTTAAAATGAAGTGCCGAGACCGAGAAACCCTGGAAAGAATACAGGCAATCATCAAAGCGTCCGAAATAATTTACTATAGCTTTCCTACGAAACAGTTTCAGTTTGCAGGAAGTTTATGTGTCATCACGTCAAAAGGCACTAGGTGATCACGCGAGAGAACACCTTGAGAACACGCGAGAGAACACACTACGATGCCCCCTAAACAGAGATGCCCCCGAGGATTACACAGGCTGCAACCGCCTATCTGACGTAGTCTCCGAGTCATGTCGGAGGCCTTCGACTTCTTTCAAGTCGTCCTGCCTTTAGAACAGCATCCATACCTGGTGCATTGCGGCTGTAGGGACACAAGGACCAGGGCGAATGTCCTTTAAGTCCTCTAGCTGCTTAGAAGTGAACTGGTAAACTGCTTCCCATCGTCTGTGACCATGGACTCCAGAAATTCTCTAATGAAAAGGAGTTGTTTTATCTGTCATATTATAGTCAGCAAATACCACTTCAGGCCATTTGGCATAATAGTTTGTAGAGTATCCTAACAAAAACATAAAACATAGGATCTTCTGGATACCGGCACACACTGGGATAGAGGGCAACTCAAGGGCGGACAGCCTAGTTCGCGAACTCACGCACCGAGAAGGGCAGTCGGAAACCCTAGAGGCCCCCTTAACGGTGGAGCCGACGTATGCAGAAATACTCAACCACTACAGAGGAAGGAGATTTAAATACCCCCCACCCCACACATCGCTCACACAACACGAGGCAGTCAGCTGGCGAAGACTGCAAGCAGGCACGTTTTTCAACCTGCACAAACTACACAACTTGTTCCCTACCCAGTACAGGAATATATGTCCGTGGTGTGGGGCAACCCCCACGTTATACCACATCACGTGGGAATGCAAGCGTAATTTCGCATTCCATAAAGTAAATAACCAAAGTGTGGAACTATGGGAGGGTCTGCTCACCAGCAGCGAGCTCGCAGCCGAACGGGCAATTGTGCAGCGCGCCTGCGAGGCAGCAAGACTCAGCGGTGTCCTGGAATAGGGGCGCCGACCTTGTGAAGCGGCCAGGACTCAAGACATGAAGACACCGGCCCACCGTCAATCTCTCTGAGATATAGAGCAATAAAGTTTTTCCATTCCATTCATCAAGGGGATAGCATAAGTTGGATCGAGAGCAGTGGTCAGTGGATAATGTCTATGCCCAACTTTTGCCATGGCCCTTCATGAAGGCCACGGTACTAGCTCGAAAGGAGTTGTTCAAGATTTAGCCGACCTATCTACCAATCGACAGACGTGACAATGCTCTAAACATTCCTTTCTACAAGCCTATCTAAATCAGTTCACTAGAATCGCTCAGGAATAAGTTGTCAGTGCCAACAATACCCAGATGAGACTCGTGGTCTAATTGCAAGAAAGGGTATGTGGATGTCAGAAACGACTATGCATTCGACACGCATCAGTAATCCATCTAGAAAGGATAATTCCCGCTGTACCTGAAAAGAAGACAAAAGCAATGTATATCTAAACCCTTTTCCTGGGCCTAAAGAGAGATACAGAGAGAGATTTTATTGACAAGAAAGACATAAGTCAAACTGAGTTGGTGCGCTCTAGTCTGCCACTCTGCACTGAGGAAGAGGGAAAGGGAGTAAAGTATTGAGGGGGGTGATTATGGGGAAAAGAGAGGTGGTGAATGCTCACGTAAATTTACTTACGTGCTCTATGGCCCTTTTCAATGTCGAATCTGTAGTAAGAGCCGCATGCTTGTCTACAACCGACGTAACAAAAGAGACTATATCTTCTTGGCTAATGGAACTGTAGCCCTGGCGATTTTTGGCTAGAACTGGCTCTTGCGCCATAAAAACCGACCAAGCAAATCAATCAACTGTAGTCCTGCAATAAAATTGTAGATCAGGCACTAGCTACATTGTACTCTGGCGATTTGCAATTTAAAGTTGTGAAGAAGCCTAGCTGACCAACTTGAAACGCGGAGCGGTCGCCATCCCGAGTCAGCAACTGCTAAGAGAACAACTACCGCTTAATAATCTTTTCGGAGAGAAAACCACCTACGCCAAGGATAGACGTGCCACTTTTCACAGGTGAACAAACAAGCTAACGCTTCGCTCTTGCCTATACAGAGTACGTTCTGTCAAAGGAAAGTTCTAGATGCAAATGCAACTGTATGCAACTGCGATCCACATGGCTGTTACAGCACTGCACCTAAGCCAACATTAGAGGAATCAGTTGTTACAGTGACAGGTAACACTAGATAATTGGTCACCACTGCGCAAGCAAGGCGAACGCACTGATGAAAACTGTGGTGCGCCTCATCCGACGATTTGAAAGTTTGTCCTTCTCTGGGCATGGTAATTTTGTAGCGGCTTAACCAGATATGCGTAACGGTGTAGGAATGTGGCATAATAGCCCGTAAGCCTGAGGGAGGGCTGAAGAAGTTTTATGTTTATAGTAGTCGGAGCACATATTTTTTGAACAGTCACTCACACCTGATCCCGGTAAACATACGTACGTCTGACTTTGTATTAATGTCGAAAGTTGTATTGAACGTATAGTATTATAGGTTTAACGTCAGCAAGAGGCAACTGGTCTGAATTACCAACACCTCGCAACAATCGTCGTCAACATGACGCTTTTTGTGGCTTCTCGGGTAATCTGCGAAGTTTTGCCGGTTCTGCGAATGTGGTCGGTGTGATAGGCCAGCATACTCGCTCGAAGCACGATGGGACGCTGCCTCTTCGTTTCCTCGTTGGACTGGCTGACGACCCGCGGCTGAAAAGGCACACAGTTCGATCCAGCGACTGAACCGGTGTTCGACTTCTAGCAACAACCCCACACAACCAATCTCCAAATTCCGACAAGATGCGGCTTTGGATACGATGCCGCACTAACAACCAACCCTAGCAGATTGCGAGAGATCTGCGACGTAACCGTCTCCAGCTGCAGGCCGATTATTCGCCAGTCCATCACGACTATTCACGTCTGTCGTTGCTCGCGGATGCATCAGAATTGGCTGCAGCGTGTTTCTGGCTGCGAAATAGCAACCAATACAATAAAGTTATGTAGGAAGTGCGTCTGTTCTGCATAGCATCGCGAAAAATGGCACGATTGGGAGCCGCGACAAGGCCAAATCAAATGGGTCGAGTAGATTAGAATACCCCCTCATATTTATTGTAGCCCCGAACCAGCAGAAGGTTTGATTATTGCTGCATTCCGCTTCCCCTTTATTTTCGAGCTATCTTGGTGGGCGCTTGAGTAAGTCTATCCTTCGTTTACGTATACGCCAAAGTATTTATATTGCTTGACAAAGAGTATTACCTGCTGTTGAATTGATACCACGTAATTACTAGTCTCTCCATTCAAGATGATAATTATCAATTTATCTGTGCTAAACTTAACACTTAGATATGTCAATGCGTTGCCAAACATATTCGCAAGTATCTTTACATCTCTTGCATTGTCAGCTATAGTAGCACTGCGTCGTCCGCATACATCAGTCCAGGGACGTTCTGTTGCACTCTTTGCTCATTACGAATGCAAGATAAATCAAAACCTAATTCAATGTTTTCCAGTCGTCTTTCTACGCCCATAACATAAAACGTCAACAACAATGGAGACAGAGGACGTCCTTGCCTAAGTTCTTGGTGAATTTCTATCACTTCCTTACATTTTCGGACCTTTTCATAGTATTTGTACTTGGTTGGCTCTGTATATCTCTTTCAGCAGCTCCAAGAAATTGCCATCTAAAGATTCGGGCTTGAAGATATCTCAGAACACTTCCCCGTCTACGTTGTCGCAGGCTCCCTTAGTAAATAGAAATGCTATCCATAGAGGTCTACTCGCAGCTGCTGAAATCACTATGCACTGAATTAGTACAAACATACTATTATCTAAGCATCTGCCTGGTCTTCACCCCCTCTCGTTCTGCAATTCCCCCATTACGTAATTTTTCTCCACCCACTTCGACAGTTCTAATTTTATGGCTTGCATTGCCATTTTATATATCACCGAAGCTGCTGTAACTGCCCTGTAGGAGCTCGTCTTATCCTTATCAGCTTTGCTTTAGTAGGTGAGGTTCATCATGCACTCACGTCATCCAATCCAACCGGAACTTTCGTTAATAACTTGGTGTATGGCATTAGTCAGCAATGCCTTGCTCTTTGGACACAGGTGTTCGATTAACTATATTGAGATTTCAACGGGTTCTGTGGCCTCATTATTAGGGACATTTTCTTCTGCATTTTTTCCAGTAAGAGTTTTCTAGGCTAAATTTTACTCTCTAAGGCTTTTGTGTTGTTGCTCGCTCTGTTTGAGCGGGAACTACATTTTCTCTCGGGCAGAAGTTATCTCTGATAACATCTCTGATGTACCGCAGCTCATCGTCTCCTTCGAAGATGTTAGCGTCTTCATCCTCGGTTGCTGTTTACGAATTTTTGGTTGCAGCTCCGAGTGCTCTTACACAATTCCAGAATATTTTTGGCGCGCCTTTGTCTCTATTGTTGACGTTATACACCCAACGTTTACATGGGCATTCAAGTTTCTCTTTCACGAACCCACTACCACCCTTTTCTTCTCTCGGTATTCGCTCCATTTAAGCAACAGCTCCTCTTCGTGTAAACCGAACTTTTTGGCTTGTCGATGATCCCTAGACGCCTCCTTACGCTCTTCTACATCTTGCCTTATTTTCTCGTTCCACCACTTATGTGTTTGCTCTTTCCATTCCGACATGTATTTTTTACCCAGTCTGTTTTATCACCTGCTGCATAGCGTTTACCAGTTCCTTATATTTCCAGACTGTTGTAGGAAACGCCTTCATTTTCTTCTCTGTGCTTTTTGCGGTCTCTATTATTTGCTATTCCTTCAATTTTTAAGAATTTTGCTGCTATTGGTTCGTGTATGGCGTTAGTATATCTCCCAAATCTTAAGGGTAAACGTATATGATCTACCCAGGCTACCTTTTCTGTGTTCATCTATCGTCATTTGGTCTAGTCGTTCACACTTCCTGAGACCAGGGCGTAGTCGATACACGACTGCCTGTTTACGCACTGCCACGCTACCTATGACATTTATTCTCCCTGTTAACAAATGGAAATTCTCCTTACATGCCTCTTTTACCATTCGCCGCTTTATACCTTACCTAATTAGCATGCCTGCGCCCGCACCTTTCCTTGGCCCAGTCATTCTTTTGCACCCTTCCCAGTCAACAGCACGTCTAGACTTCTTGTTTTTAAGTATTGAGAAGATAGGCTTGCTCTCTATACTCTAGACGACGTGCCTGCGCACGTCGTCTCATCAAGACTGTGATTTTCTTTGCTTTTGCCTTAACCGTCGAGTTTTACCAAGACTATGTACCTTCATCGCCTCGTGCACTTATTCCGCTGCCGATAAAATCACAAGATCTGCGCCTTTACTTCGCTCTTTTTTCGTCTGGCCACCTTCTTCTGTTGCCCTTTTCTCTCCTTCGTCTCATTTCATTGCAGTGTAGTGGCAAATACGCTGGCTAATCACTCGGCTTTTTTCAATAAAGAGCGTTCTCTGTCTTATTCTCCCATACAAAAGTTTAAAAGGACAGATGGGTCCATACGATAGCATCGGCAATAAAGTGGTGGCAGTGACGATAATTCAGCAGTGCTACAAGAAAGATGCGGTGACGGTCCTAGTAAACCGGTGATGGCAGTTGCATAAAAATGTTTTCTGGCCCCGTTCTTTATGATGTCAGTATTGGACTTAGAAGTGCCGTTCCAGACCACCGACGCCTATTCAAGTTGAGGAAGACAGATTGTTGTGTACAACCTGCGAAAAGTTGTTAAAGATTAGAAAAAAAAAACATACGCAGTTTCACCCGAAGGCGACGCATTGAAAGCGATGCCAAACTTTAGCGTTGTGCGGAAGCCGTCTCAGAACGCTGGCGTGATTAGTGCAACGCCAGTGGTGTTGCAGACGTCGCACATTTGTGGTGCCCGAGATGAGACCGAAAGAATAGCGTCGTCGTTTGTCAGCGACCAAATAAAGGACTACTTCGACTAAACTTGTCGTAAACTGTGCGTCCCGCTATAAGACCAGCGAATGCAGCGTGACATGTTACGCCACGGTGCTTTGATCAAGCGGCCGCGATTATGCACACATCTGCAAAGCAGGCATGCTAATGTTTTATGCTCAAAGCTTATGCCAGCAACAGAAGCCAGAACGCTGCCCTGGCACCGCCGCAGTCAATCCAAGGGACGTGACGGTGCATCCACTTGGATTTGTCTTTTAAAGCGAAGCTGTATCGTCTAACAGCCAATTCATCTGTCGTGTCCGTGGGCAAAAACTTAATCACCGCGAGAGGCGCGCGCCGCTGGGTTCCTTGCGGCAGTACCAGATGGCGCTCGCCTCCGCGCATCCGTGGCAGCGGCGGTGCCGACCGTGCGGGGGAAAGAAAGAAAAAGAACCAGAAAGCTCGCGTACGCGCATAGCATTTACCGCAAATGTTTCCCGGTAAAGATTGCAGTTGCATAAGCTGCAGTTTCCGGGAAGTGGCAACTGCAGTATACGAAGCAGGGAGTCATGTAACTACACTTTCGAATATAAAAAAAGAAGCCGACTAGAAACTGATTTTATTTGTGTTCTCATAGCGCTATGGAAAGGCCAGGCATAGTTAGGACTCCCGAAGAGCAGCATGAACACGATGAGCGGCGAGGGGAACAGCAACGTCAATATACACAACGGCGTCGTGCTCAGGCTAGGCGGGATGCAGGGGTTCCTGTCCAAAGTGAGCCACGCACAGTTAGGAATGCTGAAGAGCAGCGCGAATGCGATGAGCGACGAAATTGGAACAGCAGTGTCAGTATGCACAACAGCGTCATGCTCAGGTCCGACAGGAATGAGTTCAAGGCTACGTCTCATTGGTCTATCGGATAAGGTAATACCACAAGTTCGCTGGCCAACCACCTTCACAGCGTGGATTGGAACCAATCCTTTTTTCGCAGGCGAATGCACGGCGCGTCCGTGGATGCCTTCTAACCCTACAGGGGCGGACTGCGCATACGCCGTCAATAGCGGGACAGCTCGAAGGCTACGTTGTGCGAATGCACCTCAAGTAGCCGTATAATTATTATCGGTGTAATACCACCAGTATCCAAGGAAGTTTTCCTAAATTTTATAAATTCACTTGTTCATTTCATTAATTTCATTTCAGTTCTTATTTTCCAGAAAAAAATAGGCATTTCTGGTAGGGGTAACTGGGCAAAAAGCTGTATTTTGACAGCTTGACTGGGCCCGGGCAACCTGGAAACCTTTAGCAGTGGTGACATTCAGGAGATGAAACAGATTAATGATAAAAACATAGCCATTAATAACACATACAGGTGACATGCACATATTCTTCCACATATATACTAACATACGCATATGTTGTAAATACACAAATAAACCGAAATTTGACTTCGATAGCTCACAGATGTACTAACAGTAAAAAAATTTATAACATATCCATTTCCAGCAATAATATAGGTTCGAAGTTTAGTTGTGATTGAAAATAAATCCACCTGTGCAGTCTGCATTGCACAAGGAGGGAGGACCTATTCGATCATTTAAAAGTACAATAAATGGAAGTATTAAGTCAAGCTAGATCGATAGAGCATTCGTCTAGAAAAAGTCTATCATCTTTTTTATGTCTCAATATATCTCTTAGTTGCTTAGAAAAATGCCGCGGAAGGTCTCGCTGCTGTTCGTTAATTTGAAACGCCCGTTAGCTCTGCGGACGATCATCTGGTTTCCTCAATGTGTTGGACAAAGATTGTCCTTGTGCTAGAAATTGAGGACAGTGGCACAATAAGGGGAATAAGTGGTCGATGTTCTCCTTGCATCTGCAAACATCACATGCCGGACTATCAGCCATTCCAATTAGTGCTGGATAAGCTATCGTGAAGGCAACTCCCAGCCATAACCGAGACAGAAGAGGCGCTTCGCGTCGGTGCAGTCCAGCCGGAGATCTGAGTTGCAGTGAAGAGTTTAGTCTGTGTAGTCTGTGTACTCTGGTGCACCTTGTAATTGCAATATTCCACTCTGCTAAGGAGAGCGTGCGTGCTAGAATGCGAAGTTGTCTCGCACCGTCGGTCCTTGACAGAGGAATGGGGACGCAGCGGCCTTCTTTGACGTCCGAGCTGCCTTATCCTCGTCATCATTTCCAATAATACCGCAATGACTCCATTAAAAAGGGATATCATGGCCTTTCTGATCTCTCAAGTGATTGACAAGTTCCACGATTTCGCATGTGAGCTCGGAAGAAATACTTATGTATATAGGGATAATTATTATAGGCTTCAAGTAGATTTTGCTAAATGTTTTCAAATCTTTGAAATAAACTTCGGTACATATTTCGAAAAAAAAATATCATAGCTTCAAAGAATAAGACATAATTGCAGTGTGGATGGCTCGGTTCAAGAAAATTTGAAGAGAAACCTTGTGCAACTGTTCATGCTGAAATGAGAGAGTCCTACATTGAAATTCATGGAGCCTCGGCTCCAACTACGGTAGCGTAGTCGAAAGCGTGATCTAATGCGATAACTTTACCTTCCTCTCCCGTTCATATTTCCGATCACAGATCAGTTATGCTTGAAGTTTGCTTCCTTTGTTCTTCATTAGGAAAACCTTGGCGCCTCGACATTCACGTTCTGCATGACGCACCCTCGCGCTCATATGACTTTTCAAAAGTCTTGCGCGCCTCTCTTTCTAGATCTGAGCCAGAGTCATGGGACGCGCTCAAGGTGCAGTGGCGTCTGCATTCTTCAGTTGAAGTACGTGAACTCAGACGACGCATGTCAGAAGAACTGGCGGGTATACTGCCACAAAGCTCCGTATTGCCCTTCGAGCCAATCAACTGGCTCTGCTGATGCGTTCATAGCAGCGTGAGCTACGGAGGCGTTTCGAACGCCTCCTCACAGCATCGTCTTCATCAGCTGCTGCTTGGCGACGCAGACGTAATCCACGTGTACCCCCTGAAATCCTGCGCTCTGTAAGAAACTCGTTTTTTAGACAGCCAAATACAGATTCTGCGCCCCTAAGATCACTTATTGTTACGTCACCTCCCGCGCATGATTATTCACTCTTCGTAACGCATTTTCAAAGCATGGCGCATACGACTATGCAAATATATCCTGGTTCTCAAGGATCTCGTACAATGCTTAGTGGGCTGTCTCAGGTTCCAGCAGAGGTAGCTGACTGCCTTTGTGCACGACCGTCAGCTGATGAGGTGAAGGCAGCAATATCTTCCATGAAGCGTGTCTCGGCCGTAGGGCCGGACGGGTTGCCCGTTGAGTGTTATCTAACCTTCTGGGAAGATATTGGTGCCACTTTCGTATCTGCTATCAGACGCCACTTGAGAACTTTGATTTGTCTGCTAGTTTTCGCGACGGCCATATTGTGCTGATACCTAAGCACGATTCATCATCAGCTCGTCCAGAAGAAGGGAGGCCAATCAGGCTTCTCAATGTTGACTACAATATCTTCACAGTTGTTGTCACTCGACGCTTGCCTTCATTAAAGGACACTATCAGGCCTGCTGCGTCCCTGGCAGAGACACACAGTCTCTCGTTCGTTAAGCGTGATATAATTACGCGCACGCTGACCAGGTAAGCACGAGATCTCTTGATTTCACGAGATCACGAAAAGGAATTCGATCGCCTTGAACATAGCTACATGTTTAATGCACTGGCCTCGTTTGGCTTTTCGTCAAACTTTGTTGAACTAATTAGGAATAACCATTCAAATATCTGAAGTACATAGTTTCTGGATGGTCGTGAAGGTGCACCGTTTTCTGTTACTAGTGGTGTTCGTCAAGGTTGGCCTCTGTCCCCAGCCTTAATCCATTTCTCCGCTCGGTAGTGAGATACCTTTACGTGTGCGGTCCCCCACTGCCTGGTAGCGGTGTTGTGAAGGTGACAGTCTTCGCCGATGACACCACATTGTATCTTAAGAATGAAGACAGCTTATCCCGTAGCCTAGGAATTTTCACTTAGTTCGGAAATATTTCAGGTGCAGCGCTAAATTTTTCAAAATGTAGTTATTTGTTCATTGGTTCTCCACAGACACGCCGAAGTCCCCTTTTCAGTCTTCAAAAGAGAGATTCTCTTTGTATCTAAGGCCTTGATTACACTTATGATGGCATGTCAGACTCTGTGTGCTTCTCAATTCTTGATTATGTAAGGAGAAATATTCAGGATGTTCAAGTGTATGATTTACTCCTATTATAAAGAAGGCACTTAGCACATTCTGTACATTGCGGTCATGTGCGATACGTATGTCACGTTGTACAGGCAGCATTACGGGTTACTAGGTCATTGCTGTCCCTTCTTGGTTCCTTCTGGTGGGGCAGTACAGAACTGGTCTGTCTTCCTGCGCTTCGGCAACCACGCTCTCTCGGTGGCTTCGTGTTCGCATCCGTGCCTGTCCGCTGCCGGCTGCTTGCTCTGCGATTTCTGCTCCGCCATGCTAGCCGGTATACACTTAAATCGCGGACCACTAGTATTAAACGCACCTGCATTTTACTGTACGGTCGTGGAACTTTATCGCCACATACAACAGGTACGTCGTGATGTAGATGTTCTCGAAAACCGTCTTGTGGGTACAATGCCAGCCTTACTGCTTCCTCTAGTTCGCCCAGCGCGCCGCGCACGCTCCAATACTGTGCCGTGGGCTGCGATAACGGCGTCATTCTTGCCAGGCCACCTACGCCATTTCATGTAGCGTCTACGGTGGCAAGTGCTCCCAAAGCGTGACAGACTAAAGCGCTGGGGCATATAGTCCCATCTTCGATGTGTCCCAATTGCCCCCTTCAAGAATCCAACAAGCATGTGCTGCTGCAATGCGTCGTTGCTAGGGTATTTTGGATGGCCGTGCATGCTGGTTTCTGTGGCCTTGGAGTTAACCGCTTTATTACATCTGGTCGCTGCTCACGTGGCCGCTTCGTGCGACTTTTAATTGCTGCGAGGGTTTTATGTCTGTGGTGTAACCGGTACGAGGCAGTTAGTGCAGGACATCGTCGCCGCGCTCTGTTTCCGCTTCCAGAGAGGCCTTGCTCTGAGCTACTGTCGTTGCTGTTAGAGTTGTTTTTTCTTGGGGAAGAGGAGTTCCTTCGAGAGCGATCATGCCGTTTCCTTTAGGTGGCTGATGGACGCATTTGGCTTAATTTTCGACCAACCTTGGTTCTTGTATCCAGGCCATCAAAATTATTCACTGAATATGCATGCATATAGGTGCCCGTGATTTCTGTGCACTCTCGTATGCATGATCATTTTTGTATATACACATCACATAGCATCGCTACAAAACTATGCAAAGTCACATCATCATTGTACATAACCATTGTGTGCACTCTATATACAGAACATCATTTTTTGTAATGTGACAATTAGTTTATGTGTAACTGTGTGTATCCGTGGGTCTATTTAGTTATATGTCAGTGAGAGTGGACTCAGACACTTCTTTCAAAACGTGCCATGCATACAATGCTTCGTACATTGTATATGTTGTCGTCCTGGTGAAATTGTGCCGTCGTTGTGACTCAGTGTTCGTATCGCCTTTTGTTGAAGTAAACTTTTTTCTAAAAACAGTCTATCGGCCTTGCGGCTAAAATGAGATTATAGGTGTGTGTGTTTTTTTGTTGTTGTTTTTTTTTTTTTACAGCGAAGCGTTCAGCCGCTAGTTCGCCGGGATTGGTTGTGGCGTGCGAGGCACAGCAGACGGAAACGGAAGTTTGAGTTTCCGGGTAACAGAATTATGTATCCTCGTATATTTGAATTACACTTCAATGCTATCATGTATGTAGGTTGTGTGTAAGCCGTATGTTACAAATTCTCTGAAACATCTTACTTTCGGAAATTCAATTAAGTCAATAATGCACTGGCGCCATGCGGGAGGGCCGAGAAGAATGAGGATGAACCTCAATAAGCTGCATTAAAGGGCTTTATCTTTCAGTTTCTGGGCAACAAAATTATGTTTTCTCGTATATTCGTGCATCGAACATAATTTCACATATGTGACAATTGGTTTATGTGTAACTGTGCACTTCCGTTGGTCTATGTGGTTAAATGTTATCGAGTGAGGACTCGGACACTACTTTGAGAAGGTGCCGTGTATACAGTGATTCATAGTTTGTATATTTTATCGCCCTGGTGACTGGAATAGCTAGAATTTCTTTGACTATTTCGGTCACGTCATGCACTTCTGAGAGATAGTTTTCGGGCCTCAGTCGCGTCAAAACGTACGTGAGGTCAACAATGGGACAAGCACGGTTAAATCTCATAGCCCTTCTCCAAGGGCACAAAGTGCTCATCCTCGAAATAAATCTCAGTGACATCCCGGACGAGTTTATTCAGCGTTAAACTGTGCGTAGAAACACATTCTCGATTACGCGGTAGCCTTTGTATAAAAGGACAGTGAACTTCATCACAGTATAATGCGCCGGCTTTATTCAAGCTGTCACAGCCCCTGACCTTAATTTATACCCTCCCATAAGATCTGCATTTTCCCGCTTAGTTACAACCTCCTCTCTTTGAGTATTGCTCTAGTCTTTTTGTTTTGTATCAAATTTGATATCTCGTTTACATTTCTGAAAGGCGAACAGTTTATGGTCTGCCATATATTTTATATTGCTAGCTTATTGTGCAAATGTTTGTACTGCCCAGTGTTTCTTAGACACGAAAAGCTTAAAATCTCTTTTGAAATTTTGAATTCACTTTGACTAAGGGCATTATTAATGTCTACCAAGAGTTTACGTGTTTTTTCTGTTTCTTTTCTTTATTCATGTATTTATTATCCCAAGAACCATGCGGTCATTCTTTTTAGCATATTTGCTCGACCTGAAAAGCAAATAAAACTTCTCTTTGCATATATTGCCTCTCCGCCTGTGTATATCTCTTGACAAGGAGCATGCGCGGGGAGGGGAGGGATTATTGAAGAGAAGAGAAGGTTGAAATTGTCGCCCCCCCCCCCCCCCTGGCAGAGTCAAAACTCGGCGCCTATAGCGGGTACAATGTTAATATGAATATTACAGCATCAATATCCATTTATACAATATCAGCAGTAGTTTGTGAGCACGCTATTATATGGTGACTGGTAGCGCCCCGAAATAAAATCTCTTGAACGACGGTGGAATATTTGGCTGACATTCAATCAAGCTAGGCATATTGTTCCAAATTTTTGTGCCATAAAAGGATAGTGTTCGACGGCCGTAAGCATTGCGAACTATCGGCAGATTAAGATTTTTTTCTTCCGAGTGTCGAGCGCTACACCTAGGTTTTATTGAAAGCGAGAGAGAGAGAGAGAATTTATTTGAAGGAAGGCAGAGAGGTCGGCCTGAGCTAACACGCTCTGGCCTGCTACTCTGCACAGGGGGAGGGATGATGAGGGATGATGTTGACACAGAAAGAGGAATGCACAACGCTGAAAGTAACTTCAACATTCTGCTGACAAACATTCAGAAATATCATCCATGAAGCCAATACCGGGTTCCGTATTTTGTCTGTAGTCAGTGTTCAAGTGAACCTAGAGATAAAGGCGCTAAGAAGAAGCTTGTATGTGGGCCTCCCCAGCGTGAGCAGCACAGGCGCCAAGCAAAAGCTTTACAGCATGTAAAGAGCTGCGATAAGCGGCTCCCCTTCCCCTCTGAGGAGATTTTCTTTCTGGAAGAGCATGAATTTTCGTGCCACTTGTCGTGCCCTTTTGTGTGGTTACGCAACAAGCGAGTTCATCTAGTCTATAGCGAAAAATGACGATAAACGCCCAATTCAGATAATATTTACGGTTTCTTTTCTAATGCCCTTTTGATGTGTCAGATTTAATGTTCTTGATATTGATGGCGTAGCCTACTTGAGTTAATCAGGTGTGCTACACACGTTTTCCCTCCTTAATGCTTTTTTCTAAACTTCTCCATCTACCTTTCACCGCTACCTATGCCTATAACAGATCCGGCCGTATCAATCTCCTCCCTGCTTTTTTGTCATCAATGTTTTAAACCTACCTTGCTAACCTCGACTGCTCACCGATTGATGCTTCCATTAACTTTAAATCCAAGCACTTCTGGAAGGTGTACGTTACCAGCGGGTCTCATTGGGTGAATACCTTCGCATTCCATTAGGATGTGCTGAGTGGTCTCCGCGTTTTCGCTGCAGCATACACATGCCTCAGCTTGTTGCGAATATTTGCACCGGTATATTTTTGTCCTGAGGCAAGCGGCTCGAGCCTCAAATAGTGAGGCACTGCCTTTTGTGTTATCGTACAGATTATCCCTTCTAATTTCTTTTTTCACATTCTTGTAAATCTCCATCGTCTTTTTCGTTTCAATTCTTTGCATGCAATTCTCTATCTCTGTTTCTCTGTATTTCTTTTTAATGGCTCTTAGTTGTGTATTTAAACTTTCAATTGTCATGTACTCGGTTGCCGACTTCCTTTAACTCGTCCTCCATTTTCTATCCCCGCTTTTCAGGTGCAGATACTTGTTAACTTTAGCCACCCATTTATTTTCATCCATGTTCCTTAGTCTTTCTTCAAAGTTCGTTATTTTATTCATTTATTTAGGAATACTGTAACGTTTCCTTAAGTTCATTGAGGAAAGAGGGGTGCACAACAGAACACAGGGAATAATTTTCAGACTGCCATGAGTGCATACATACTTGTGCAAGGCGAGAAAATATCAGAAAATATACATAAGACAACATAGTTGCAATATGCAAAAAGTGGTCAACCGAAAAATCAGTCCACGCATCACAACACACGGAATCTTGTCAGGCAAGAAATTAACGTAATTAAAAATAGATGCCTCCATTTTCGCAGCATCTCATAGAACAACTACGGGGACATCACTTCTCCGGAAACAAATGGAAGTACAGAACTAGATAACTCTGAAAAACTCTTCGGGGGGGGGGGGGGGGAGGGGGCAGAACACAGGGAATGATTTTCGGAATGAGTATACTTGTACAGGACGAGAAAATATCAGACAATATACATAAGACTACACAGTTTCAATATGCAAAAAGTGGTCAACCGAAAGATCAGTCCACGCATCACAACACACGACTTGCCTTGTCAGACAAGAAATTAACGTAACTAAAAATAGATGCCTCCATTTTTGCAGAATTTCACAGAGCAACTACATGGACACCACTTTTCAGGAAACAAATGGAAGTATAGAACTAGACAACTCTGACAAACTCTTCAATAGTTTTAGCATCTGAAACATCCCTTGGCAGCCTGTTCCACATTTCGACAGCTAACGGGGAAAGAAATGAATGTTTTTAAGTGTTACACATTGAAATGCAATGCATTTCTCAGGGTTATTTCAGCTCGAATGTCGGAAGAGGGTCTTTAGGTAATAATTTTTATTTATGTTAATATGGATCGTGACACAAACTGCACAGGAACTTCATGGAAGCTATGCTGCGCCGGGTAGCCAATGTAGAGGGCTGCATGCTTGCTTGAGTCCGCATTGCCGTCACACTATTCCTCCATGAGTATTAAAAATACGCGATCCTTAATACCCTGTTGTGTACGTTTTCTGATGGATCTGATAAGGGCTCGTAATGTGAGCGTACTCAAGGATGGGTCTTACGAGTGTCTTATAGGCAGTTAATTTAACACGGTAAGAGGCTCTACTTAGTTTTCTGCGTAGAAAACGAAGCTGTTCAAGCACTTCTGAGAATGTTGCTTCTATATGTAAGCCCCTCTTTAGAGTGTCTGTGAACGTTACCCCCAAGTATTTAACAGTGTCCGTTTTCATTGAATCGATAGCCCATTAAAGAGTAATTAAATTGTAGGGACATATGTTTACGTGTTATGGTTGTAGACATCATTTTTTTAACATTAATTTCCAGTCCGCATGTTTTACACCAAGGACAAATGTTACCGAGTGAAGTTGTAAGCTTTAACTCACAAACCACGGAACGCACCGCAGTATAAATAACAGTAATCGCAATAAACTAATTCACCTCCGTGTTACCTATCGCTTCAACACGAACTAAGCGGCGAGAACAGAGTGCACACGAAGCTATTAGCCCTCGGTGAACCTAGACTATGTACTCGTCGCAGATCGCTTTTAAAATAGGGCTCGGGCGGCCGCCGGAATAGAACACATATGACCCTGTGCCATGCGCGCGACGGAAGACGGCGCGCTTCCTCCCTGCTTTCCTCTCTTGCGCGCGTAAGACTGAGCAGCGATTGTCGGCTCACCCTGGCCCGCTTTCACTCGCACATACAGCATACGGCGCGCTGCGACGAAATTATCGCGCTTGGATTTTATCGGCATTATCACGGCAACGGCAACGCTGACGGCAGAAATGCGCATGGAGCCTCCGTACAATTGCTATCGCAATAGATATACATCACTGCATTGTGCCGCCTTTACTCGGATGCCACAACGGGTAAGCAAGAAATAAACGTCAAAACAGTGTCCGTTCCCGCGTTCGTAACATGGAAATATGGGCGTGTTGCACTTGGCGGCGCATCGGTCAACTAACGTAAATAAATGCGCTATGTTAAAATGCGCCATAATGTCATTCTTATTAAGCAATGTAGGCCTGCATTCTGGTACCAGCGTGACACAAGTGCTGTAAACATCAGAGTCGAAATTGTCGCCATACGACTGATTCGGCAGTCTCGAATATTGCTGTTTTAATCTACCAGTATGTACCAGTATGTATATCGCAGATTTTGCATCATGCGCTGACGAACGCTTTTGGAATGCATAGCGTAAAACTAAAGCGACACAGTCGCTTTTGCTCGCGTTGTCGCGTTATACAGAACTTGGATACATTTCTTTTTTTTTTTTTTGGGGGGGGGGCAGACAAAAAATAGTTTTACAACGCCTGACAAAACAACATGCTGCGTCCGCCTCCCCCCTTAATTCTGCCCCCATATTCCATGCCATACGCTACATCTGGAGGGAAAACAACACTTACCCTGCAGTGCGTCGCAGTACACGTGCGGAACTTTTGCAGGTTTCTTGTTCGGCATGATGAGCTGCTTGTAGTTCTCTCTCTTCGGCCCAACACCGAGAATTTTTCTACGCTGTGTTGACGACTGTCTTTGCGTGATCAAGCACTGCGCTTTGGAAGCTTTCACCACAGATCTACGCAATCAAGCGGATTCCATTCAGTTCACGGTGGAGATGGAGACGGACCAGAAACTGCCTTTTTTTTTTATGTGTTCCTAAAGATTCACCGATGATTACACTATTACCAATGCGAAATTTGAGCGCACTCTATACGTGTTTTCATTTCGCGTTACATTGGCTGGCGCGGACAATCGGTCTCGTGCGGCTCGTTGCAAATGGAGCGAAGTGCGGCGCGACTGCCTCGCTAATCTGGGCATCGCGAGAGCCAGCCAGCACGTGGGTGACACGTTGGCGCGATGCACAGCAGCCACCGCCGACAGACCTCGCAGACAAAGCGCGCTACTCTTGCGCCATATATCGTACCCATTGTCGCCGCACTACGCTTTTCTTCTCGCGCTTCCGCCACACCCTCCTCCGCTTTCCTCCTCGCGTCTTTCATCACCCGCTACGCTGCGCGCTCTTTCATATTTCGCTGTGCTCGTTAGCTCGGTTACGCTGAGCTACGACGCCGAGACACGCTGACGTTCACCGCAGGAACGGGCGCCTAGAAGTGCGCTCTAAATTTAGCAACGGTGTGCTTTCAACGTTTACAGAAAGAGCACGACCACTGGTCGGTACCTGAACTGCAAGGTACATGTAAGAGCGTGCTCACGTGTTGCCTTGCCCGTTCATGGCCTCAGAGATTGCGAGCGCTGTCAGGTTTTGCTCCCGCCGCCCCATTCAGCGCGTTCCTAAACATAAATGTGTAATGCGGTTCGCGCGCCCGGCTGCCCCGAGATGGCGCTCTTAGCCGAGAGCTCTGGCGACTGCGGAGGCGGCTATAGAAGGCACAACACGCGATATCTCAATGTGCGCATTTCCTCTCTTTTCACGTATAGCCGCGCATTTTTACTCGATATATCCCAGGCAATTTTTCAGCTCTACTTCATGCTCTGCCTCCAACAATTTGCCATCTCAACCATCAAGCCATTTCTTGCCCTTATTTTATCATGTACCTCTTTATATCCTCATCCACCGATTTTGTAGAATCTTTGGTCTGTACTTATGACATTCCCCATACTTATGGGGTACCCTGCATGAAATGAAGAATGCTTGATTTCCAATCCGTATGGTCCAAACTGAGCTATCAAAGCAATTTTCTTCATCCTGATGGTTTAATAAGCGTCACGTCAGGACCGGCGGTAACAAACAGAGGCACAAACTCGGCGACTTTTATAAGCCTAACCTATGCTGAAGGCGATCGACATAGGCTCAAACTGTGTGCGGCTGGCAAGGGCTGAAGTTCATGCAGCCAACAACGCAACCAACAACGCAACCAACACTTGCCCGTCCGCACAGACCGTAACTTCTCGCAACACCAACTTCTCACGCCAAACACAGCTGACGATCGTAGACTCCTCGACGATGTCGTCTGCCATTCTTTCCCATGCGTGCTCTGCGCATGCCATCATTTACGTCACAACACAATCTTGCCCGAAGCTGAGATGGAGGAAAAGCAGGTGGTTTGGGGCAATTAATAAGATTGTTTGTCTAAATATCTCCGGAACTCTCAAGCCTGCTGTTTTGAAGAAATGGCGGAACTTTGCAGCGAAACGTACTAAGCGAATTTCATTGAGATCCGTTGACCTCAAAAAATCATTGGAGTTGTATTTTAAACATGTCGCCGTTAATGAGCGAAAAGACAGCTGTATATAGCGTCCTGTGTGCCTGTTTTCGCTGCCGCCATCCGGGTGCTCTGATTTACGGTAACTATGTTGACATCTGTAGACCTCGAAAAATCGCCGGAGTTGCCCTTCTACGTGTTGTGGTCCATGAGTGAAACGACATATGTATATAGCGTCCTGTCTTCCTTCTTTAGCTGCTGTCATCCTGGTTTGACTTACGGAAATTTATATCGATATCCCCTGACCTCAAAAAATTGCCCGAGTCGCCATTTAAACATGACGCGGTTCATGAGCGAAATTATAGCTGTATATAGCGTCCTGTATTCCTCCTTCCTTTCTTTGCCGTCATATAAGTCTTGGCACATGAAATGATAGATGCAGCATCCTTTCTTGCTGCTTTTGCCGCTGCCATCCTGTTGCACTGTTCTACAGCAACAACGAAGCCTTGCCTTCGACGCACTGTATCACTCTTGTTTCTAACTTCGGAAAAATCCAGGCGCGCAACCTCGCAAAGGCACCTTCGAGTAAACTGGAATTGTCATTTGCGTTCCACGCAGTTTATATTTGGCTTTTGCTAGCTGACATTCATGACACGTTTTTACGTATTCGCGGACATCATTTTTCATGTTTTTCGCATTCAAAACGCTGCTGCAATTCGCGTGTGTTTTCCAGAAGCTATCATGTCCTTCCGACTCTGGGCTGTCATGATAGAATTGCCAGATCTTTTGGCGACACGTCTCTGGAAAGTAAAAACTTGCCTGCACCATAACTTAATACCTTCCGTGCCTTTCCAGACATTTAAAGCGCGCACTTTCTCATTCGGTAACATTAGTCAGTATGTGCAGTCTAGACAAGACCTCTGCATCAGGCAACTTGTCGCCATGGAGGTCAGTGAGCAAGCACAAAGTCGTATTTCGCTAACTCATCTCCTTATTCGTCATTTCGCGTTGCGCATGACTAAGTAAGTAGATGAGGGCCTGGTTATATGTGAATAACTTAAAGTGCCTATCTCCCTCCAATGTACGAACCTTAAATCCTTGACTGCTGCGAGTGCTTCTTTCACACTTGCTGCATACTTTTCTTCAGGTTTGCTGAAAGGATGCGAATAACATACTAAAACATTTTACTGTTGCCCAGAGAGCCATGAATTTTCTTGTTGGTAGATATCCATGCCTGCTACAAAGAGAGAAGCTCGAACAGTTTCTCAAAATATAGCAATAATAAAATCGTATGCGACGATTTCGCCTTGACGAATTCTTGGCAAGCCTGCGCACATATTTATCTCCATAGAACAGGAACACGTTTCTGTGTTAGTTAGGTTAGGCATCTAGTTTTCGGGGAGAAATGCTTGATGAAGGCCCTGAAATGTCGAACCAAGCCGAGACACACTCTAAGTGAATGCAAATCATGGGGTTCTTCCAAACTTGACATTCTTTTCCCTGAGTCTTACTTAGTGCTCCTTGTTTGCCTATCGAAAACGGTCTAGCGAGGCAGAAAGTTGGGCCAGCTGGTTTAGATTCATGGTGGAAAAAGCGAAATTTTAACGCATGCGGACAGAAGAAAAGACAAGAACGAGCGTCCTTTCTTCTGTCCGTATGTGTTAAAGTGGTGCTTTTTCCACCATGAATCTGTCCAGGAAGACGACCGATCTTTTGAAGACGTAGCTTTTGTTGAGGTTTATTTCGGTCTGCACTTTGCTAAAGGGTACAATACTTCTGATAGGTGTCCTTCGTGGTCATCTCTGGTGCGCGACTAAACGATCACGTCATCAATATATGCATTGCAGCGATAGCCATTCAAATGATCCAGTATATAATTCGTCATGTTTTGGAACCACATGGTAGTCGTGGTGGTGTAGCAGCAGGCGGATTATCCTGGCATGCTTAGCCGGCAATTGTTCCGCCTGGGCATCTCAAACTTATTCAGCAAGAATGTGCCACCAGACTCTGCCCAACTCCGTGTCTCGAAGAAAGGCAAGCAGCAGTCGTACTACTCTTTTCTTGACTATTACATGCCCTTCAGGGAACACTACATCTTCATAGCTCGCGTATAAAAAAATCATTTTCTTTGCAGACTTTGAAGCAACGTCTTTCTTTCCTTGTTAAACTGCGGGCATAACCAGATAAAGTGTTTTAGGTTACCGAACGTACCACATAAAGCACAAAGCGGGGAAGCAGATCTTCCCAAGCGCGTCGGTAAGTGGAGTTGGTTCTAATGCGATACAGCGCAAGGTAGGGTCCTTGCGAGTAAGTGCTTGGACCACACATGCTTGATGTGGAGTTTTGTGGAACGCCCGAAAATGATTGCATATTTCTTTCCTTAGTTTTTGCCCAATTATTCGGAGTTCTGATTCTTTGGGCACATGATAGTGCTTCGGGCGTAAGAGCGTCAGCTTTCTCACTACCTTCAATTACAACATTTGATGGAATCCACTGAAATGTCACTTTGAATCGTCTGATCCTAAGGTCTTTAAGGGGCGCCAGAGATTGCCTAGTAAACCTTTCCCGAGGCATGCCACAATATCATTGTTGTAGCACTGACTTTGAGTTCGTGAGAATCACGACGTCTTGTGCAGAAAAAACCCTTAGTTTTCGCAGAGTGGTGTTTATTGCAGCATTCTCTACAGTTGTTGACGAAACTAAGCGGTCGAGCCGACCAGACCATGACATGTCAAGACAAAGTATACAGAATGCCGCTGCGGAGCTCTGTGTGTGTACGCACGCCGACCCATATGAGTACACTTGCAATTGGCTTCTGTACGTTGTACTCAAGTGGTCCAGCAGCAGAAATTTGGCTTTGGCCGTTGGAATGGTGCGTTTCGCTGGTAGTTGGGTACGTAGTCTGACGCTGCTGATAACATCTTCAAAATATCATGGCGGGTCCAGACGACTCCGTTTATATTATTCAGAACCGAACCGTCGGAAGGGGTTCGGGCGCGCCACGTAAAAGTGGTAGCGCGTTCTTGCTCGCAGTCGCACGAGCGGGAAACTCAGTTTCGTTTGTGACCTTCTTGTTTGAAGCGGCCTGGGGAGCACTCTTCTCCAAACGAAGTCCCTTTCTATGTTCGGCCTCCAATCACTCGAATTGGATGGTGATATCAACGGAAGCTAGTATAAAATGCGGCTTATTACCACTGCAGCTTTCAGTTTCAGCATGGACATGGGATGGTTATCCCAAAGTACACAAGTCATGCAATGAAGTACGTTGAACCTTTGAACGGATGCAGCCAACACATTCAACCGCACGTCGCCAGTATCGTTTGTAGTCAATATTGACGCCTAGGAATAGTGGCCTGTTGTTTTAGTAAACATCAAATGGTATCACGAAGGCTGTGTATTGTCCTTTCTTCTTTTTTTAAACGTCTTTATTTCTGCATTTTATAGTCTTATTTCAGCAGTACACCTGCCAGTAGCCGTTGCACAACTCGATTCTGAAAAACCATTGGCGGCCAACTGTTTCATCAATTATTACTTCAGTACTAAGCACCGGAAACGAAAACAAAAACGTATATCTGCTTTGTTTATCAGTCGACAGCCGGTGCACAGCTTACGTTTCTACCTTCCTTAGGTACAATCGTAATCGAGGATGCGAATGACGATGTTGATGGCTTGATGATTCCGGCTGTGAGCGTCTGCTGAAATTACCGTCGTAACCGGTTCTTTTTGTCGTGCAAAAAACTATGTGGCTTAATTCTTGCAGATCACCGTAGTGTCATGCAGCCTAAGTGGTACTCCTGTAACGGACACTACTGGTTGGTATAAGCACCAAGGCACATAAGGTCCGCACATACATTTTAAAGTGGTACTCCTGTAACGGACACTACTGGTTGGTATAAGCACCAAGGCACATAAGGTCCGCACATACATTTTAAATCTCACCTGCGTTCTTGATGACTCATATGTTTTGAGTATATACACACCGCGAACTCAGTCATATTGGGGATTAAGTGTAATATATGCCATCTTTCCAGGACATGTTGATCCTTAATTGTTTGATATCAAGTCTTGAGAGTATGAAAGAGAATTCCACATCACTCATCACAAGGGTGTGAATTGAGTGTGTTGAGTGAATTGCGTGTTGTGAAGTTTTATAGTAACCGCTGTCCAACCTTGCCAAATTGTTGTTTTACCATCGTTGCTGTGGGCCTCAATAATTTTGTCTCGGTGTATCTTTTCCTTCTCTACCAACCCATGAATTAACGCGGCTAACCGATTAATGCATCCGTAACAACTGGAACATTGATATCTCTACCAGGCATTCCCCTTTATTTTTGCGTGAAGTATGCAGGCCTTCAGCAGGTAAGGCTGGATTCACACGGCGGAATAAATATCGCGGACGAGCTTATTTTCTTCGTCCCTGCGTGTGACGCGATTGAGAGCGCGCCAGATTGGTAGGTGGCGCCATGTTGTGGAGCAACTTATAAGCTCGAAACTATTGGCATGGCCCCCGAGATACAATGTCATGCGCTCGGAGGCAACGCTATCAACTCGCGCGTGCTCTGCGACAGGCGGCGCTAGTAGTCCATTAGCTCAATGGGAAACGTTCGGGCAAATTGCGGCAAGATATTGCCATCGCCAAATATACTTATGCCAGCGTTTTAATTCGCTCAGAGACATTCAACGACTTTCGTATGCTGCCTATGAAACGCTGTCGTCAGGCCTTTGCGGCATTTTCGAAAAAATTGGGAGGACGTATAGTGCGCGTCGTCACGTGGTCAACTGCTTTGTCCCCATGGTTTCCTTCCTCCATGTTTGTCCCAAAGCAATGTGCACGGGCTGTGAGAGACGTTGAGATGAGTTCTAAATGAGTGCTTTGTCATACTGAACAGATTCAGTGCAAACAGGATCGAGAAAACGGCCAGATGAGCACTTAGTCCAGCATGTCGTCCTAACTCACTATTAAAACGGTTGCACCCTTCGGGGTGTATATCTGCCAGACAGCAATAATCGTCAACTGCCTTGCTTGCATTTCCTTTCTTCAAAACGGCGCGCCGGCTACTTTCCTGTCGGGAATGCTATGTCATGCTGATAACGCGCATGCCGTTCATTATTGGGAAGTACCGGGCTCGTCGCGTTAAAGAAAGAAAATGCGGATAAGACAGATCACGATTATCGTTGTGCGGAAAAAGGTGTAATTTTGCTTAAGAGATATGACGCGTCACCTACCCATTTCGGAGCCAGAGAGAAACTGCTGCACTCGCGCTTGGCTGCGACAAAGAGCAATGACATCACTACTGACGCAGCCAATCGCGCGCATCTCTTTCTCTTTTCTTTTTCGCGCATGCGCATGGGATTGCGCCGGAGGAGTTTTCAGCGTACAGGTGACAGACGGACGGACGAATCAGCTAGCCACCTACACCTTCACTGCAAAAAAGTTAGTCCCGATTCTAAAGTTATTCAGGCCCTTTAGCGTCAATTTAAGTGAGTGCCAACGTGACGTAATTATCGACACTATTTTGGGTCAAATGAATCGATCCCGAACCGCAAGAAGACAAATTGCAGATTCCACGTGGAGCTTCATTTATTACGAAAAATAAAAAAAAATGATTGCATGCAACCTTAGTACTACAACTTTCATCACCCCCTCGCCATCTTACTGAAATAATCTTATACCACGCCACATATACAATAATCTAATTGAGCACATATGTTCCATAAGGGGTGTTCCTCTCTTTATTTTTTTTTTTTCCCTCTATACGAAATTTTTACTAATCGCCTGTGGTAGATGGCGTAATCGTAGCCCTCAAGCTAGATTACTTGAAGCAGTGGACATTGCCCGCACGAGAAATTGAAATGCATATTCGGCTACCTAACAAAGGTTCATTAATTAACTTTTTAATTACATTTAAGGAACATATTGCAATTTACGAATTGTAGCCGCGGTGGGCTTGGAAAACACATCGATTTGGAACGACTTCTAAGGATCTCACTGGTTTCGAATTCAGCGTGAAACTTGCAGTAAAAATTCCCTATTGTTCCACTTAAGTTTTCTATCAAACCGCCGTTTTATGCATTGGAGCCCAAAAGTAACTGGAACACCCATCAAATGCATGCACACTTTCGGTTTGAATGTCTCGAACCTTCATATGGTGTCATCCTCAAAATTTGTTCCAAGTGGATACGCCTTGCCAAGCCTCCGGCTACAATGCGCATATTGCAATATGTGCGATAAAACAGTTTTGAAAAGGTAATTGGTGTGTTTTATTTGATAATAAGTTAATTATGCACTTCTGTTTCCCGCGCAATTATTTCCTGCTTCTTTGAGTAATCCAACACAATTGAGGACTACAATTACGCTATCTACGGCAGGCGATTTTTAAAATTATGTATGGTCTAAAAAAAAAAAATAAGAGAGAACACTGGCCGGTATGTGTTCGCATATGATGTCGTACGACATCATATGGTACGATATGAGGCGTATGTGCCATGTGATATTTCTTAATAGGGCAATTTGCAATTGCCCAATTGATAGTGCAGTTTGCCGTGGTAGGGCACTTGCAGTCGCAATCTCTAGGTGCGCGACTGACGTCACGGTCTTGTGAATTAGTTGAAGTGCTTCGAAATCGGTCAATTCAAGCTTTGTGTCCACAAAACCCGTCAGAGGAGATCTACAACCTAAATGAAGGCTGCCAGCGCAGTTGAAACTGCTATGGAACTTTTTGACATCTACTATGCTCTAGGAATAGTAATATACGCAGCACGAAAAATAACTTAGGCTTAACCCTGCCACGCTAGACTGTTCCTACCTGAGCTGAGTATGAAGTGAAGGAACAAGCTAATGAGCAGGATTATTTATTGTCGCCAATACCCCTGTGGCGAATGCAGATACCAGCAAGAACCGCAATTAGGCATTCTTCATGCGAAAGAATGAGGCGGAATCACGAATCAAATTCCGTTGCAACGAAATTGGCTTTATTTATTTGTTTGGAATATCGCTGGCCGAAGAGGTGTACTTCTATTTACTCTGTACGAAAACGCAAGTAATACACCACCCAAATAAGTATCATAATTAATACACCGTCTCTATCTTGCAGATAAAAATAATACGCTTGATATGTTATAAGCCTTACGATTCCCCTACTCAGCCACTGTTCACAACACTTAATCTACTTAGAATTCAGAATCTCTTTCAGCACCGTTTGGCACTGACGTATCACAAGGAGCTTAAGCACGCAGAAATTTAGCTCGCCTACAGAAACACGTTGCAGCCTATGACACAAGGGCACCTGAAAAATGGAACATTCCGCATTCAAGAACGAATGACGGTCAGCAAATATGCTCCGACATGCACTTCCGACTTTACTAAATAACCTCGCCTTACAAAAAATAGATGTCCTGTCCCTATGGAGCTTGCAAAACAACTTCCAGTCATACTAACTTCGTTATTGTTTATTGCTTCTGTGCATATGCTATATGCTGTATATGACCTATTTCTTTTCTTTTTCTGTACATACTATGTACAGTACTGAACCTAGGGCTATGTTCAGATTTCGTTCTTTTTTCCCCCTAAACGTTGTTTGAAACTAATCGATCATGCTCATGTTTAAATTTAATATTTTTCTTGTGCACACAGACTACCTGCTTTTGTAATTATTAAAATGTATGCCCTATTGTATATACATACGTACATTTTTGTAAGTTGACGTCTACCCTCCTGTGTAATCATATGTGAGCACCCACTGCCTCCTGTTGCCTTTCATGGGTTTTCGGGCTGGTCAAGTTGCCTGCGCGCAACTTTTTACCCAGAACCCCACCACAGAATTTGTTATATGGGAAATAATATCATTCAATTACACCGCAGCGCGACGTTCATGCAAGAGTGAACAATCCATATACCTGGCGTTGCTATTTCACGTTCTTGCTGCGAGCTAGGATATGTGGATGATTCAGCGTATTTGCACCTCCCCTGTATCTAACAGTAACGAAAAGAAAATGTGCAAATCAGCTTGTTTTACTGGCCTGTTCTGCAGACCCAAGCATGCCACAAGACACCGCTGAGCTGCTTGCACTTTTGCCACTTTCAAAACAACGCGCCTCCACTGTCGAAGTTACCATCATGCATTACTGCAGGCAGAACTTCTCTGGCTATCTGCTCACTTTTGCCCGCGAAGTCGCTCTTTATTGTCATACAATATGAAGCAGTAAAAACAAAGTACACTCAAAGTAAGTTGTGGAGTCATTGGAACAAGTTTTCTAACTTAGTTACAATTATGTTCGATAGAGGACGCCACCTGTCTAGCAATTTGGGCGGTTTAGTCGTTTTGTTACTCCACCGATGTCGACATTCCTTCCGTCGTCATTTGTCCATTGGTTTGTTTGTTATGTCAACCCATGTGTCAACCGCAGTTGAAATGAGTCGCTCGACGATCTCCTATCAGCAGTCGTCTGCGTTAGTTTCTCTCTTTGCTTTGCCTTACGTATCACGTGCCTCCGCACCGCCCTGTTGCGAGCAGCTGAGTGTCGACGCTACGCGAGTTTCGCGGTCTTCGAGACGGTTCCTTTGATCCCCGTTATCACCGCGATAGACCGCTTCTCCTCATCGCGGAGTCGGTTTCGGATGGGCGCCACGCTCGAGCGGAGGACTTGTCGACTTCGTTAACTGGAAAGGAGGGGCACACTTGAAGAAACTCGAACCCGTCGCCGAGGGCAAAAGCAGGAAAATGTCCTCCGGTACCTATCAGCGCATCACGTCCATCAACGTGGGACCAGCGCGGCACGTGGAGCCCAGCGAGAGCTCTAGCTCGGACATGGAGCGTCTCGCCTTGGACTGCCTGTTCTTCCGGCGCTTCCGCAGACTCGCTGGCATCGTGCTTTCGAATGTCGCCGCAGTGCTTGTGATGGTTGTGCTGCTCGTCTTGTCCGTCGCGTACGAAGTGATCGTCTATCAGGTGGGGCTCACGACAAGCCAGTTCTACGTCGTCCTCGGCAAGAAACACTGGTGGGGTTTCCTAAACCAAACAGCTTTCTGTCTCGGCCTCATCGCGCTTGTTGCGTGCATCAAGAGCGCCAAGCAGTACGTGTCGAGCACGGTCACAGTGCAGTGGCGACAGCTTCTCACCAAGCGTCTCCAGGAGCTGTACTTCTCGCGCAAGGTCCACTACCGGGTCAACGTGGTCGAGACGGCAATCGACAACCCGGACCAGCGCATCACGCAAGATGTGGACCGACTCTGTCAAGTGCTCAGCGACATCGTGCCCACCCTGCTCATATCACCCTTCACGATAGCCTATTACAGTTACCAGTCTTTCAGCGTCGCGGGGTACATCGGCCCGCTGGCAGTTTTTGTCTACTTTATCATCAGCACGGTTGTGAGCAAGCTTCTCATCACTCGCGTTGTGCCCAGAGTGTACGAGCTGGAAAAGCAGGAAGGTCGCTTCCGGTACAAGCACGCTCAAATAAGGGCAAACTCGGAGTCGGTTGCCTTCTTAGATGGGGAATTCGCGGAGCTGGACTCGACAGAGGAGCACCTGCTGGAACTTGTCAAGGCGCAGCAGTCAGTCTATAACCGCCAGTTCCCTCTCAACCTCGGTGTCTACTTCACAGACTATGCAGGCAGCATCTTGAGTTTCCTCATCATAGCAGTGCCCCTCTTCAGTGGCGCGTACGATGACATCTCGACGGCCGACCTCAGTGGGATTATCAGCAAAAACACCTTCGTGTCCATGTACCTGATCAGTTGCTTCAGTAAGTTGGTAGACTTGTCCAGCGGGATTTCAACGGTGGCTGGCAACACGCACAGGATCTCTGTTCTGTTGGAGAGGATGGAAGCTATCAACGAGGAGGATGACCTTCTGGAAAAGATTAAGCAGGCAAAGAAGCCGCTCGGCGATGATGGCACTGACACAGATGATGGTATATATATATATCATAATTGCCCTTTCTTCATTTTCTGTAAGTGTATCTTTTTCAGGATCACGATACTGGGTGCTTTGAAATGTGCCAATTTATGCAGCTTAGAACGTTCAGCCTTGTTATTTATTCATGCGGCATTGCCAGATCCATAAAACTGCACCAAAGCTTTAACATTTCTTTGGTCTGGTTGGCAGCCACTATTCAGCAACACTTCCTAAAAACAAAACATTGGGTTCCTCACATGCATGCCATTTATTGCCATTTATAACACATTCTTGGTCGTTTTCTTATCAAGAAAATAAAAGACAGGAAAATATGCAATGCGATCATGTACGATCATGTACGATCATGCCGCTATCGTAGGAATTAAACTCTGATCATCCTACTTATCGGTGTCGTAACCGTTGGCTTTCACTAATTTCATCTCATTTTGAACGCTCAACTAGCCTCGAACCATACGAAACTTAAGATCAGACCACACGCATGCTTGCCAGCCTGCGATCACTCCTGGCTGCTCCCAATTAGATGCCTCGGCAGACTTTGCTTTATAATGAACTCTTAATAATGCTTGAAAAGCGCAAGTTGGGTGCGACTACTGTACACGTCAGTCAAGCTGGTGCAAGGCAAAGCCGGTCCGCACCACGTAGCACAGCCAGCCAGGAGCAGATGAGCACGAGCACGCAGTCTACCCTTGTCCTGCACAGAGCAAACGCTGTAGTTGCATGTAACTGCGGTCTTCTACATAGTGAAATACCACGGCTGTCATCAGGTGCCGCGACGAGTCCACTGGCTGAGCACGCTGTGGCTTGCTGAGAACAACTGCATATGACGTGTTGTAAGTGCCAAAATTGGAAATAGTGGCATCTTCGTGAATATCCAAAGTTTGAACTGCGCGCCACGGTGACGTTCAGTAGGGAGAGCATTGTGGGTACACCCGGCTCTGCCATAGCCTTCGTAGTGCAGATCATTGAAGAAAGAATGGAAGCACCGCAAACGGTATGTTTCATTGCCATTAACTCTGCTTCTGCTGAACGCTCTAAAGACTTTTTGCGGCTGAGTGCTTCTGAAATAGTCTAATTTAACTTCAAATGCATTTCTCGACTTCGATAAAAAGTGGTTCAGGGCACCTTTAAAGAACACCAGGTGGTCAAAATTCACCCAAAGCCCTCCACAACACCGGCTCTCATAGCCCTATTGTTTCACTGTCAGGATGGTGACCCGTTCCGTGCTATGCTCTTATCCAGAATTTCATCCAAAAATTATGGGATTATTTTTAAAGACTCCAGTTGCCAATATGTTTTACTTTCTCTGCAAGAATAAACTTGCTATTGCTCATGCTTCCCTGCAGATTGCTTGCTGCCATCTATTGGAAGCATGGCAATAGCACTAAGACAAAACTAGCTCATTCATAACATTGCTAGAAAATTAAAAGTCCCATTGTCAAGCTGAGCTCATCCTAGGCCATATTTACCAGAAGCCTGTGGACGAATCGAGCCTCTCCAAGGCACAGAAGGGCTTAAACTCCATCAATTAACATATGCATTAACTGCATGAAAAACAAAGAAAAAACTTTTAAAGGCTATCTGGCTTTCAAGCTAAGCAGAAGACACCAGGAAATGTGCCACTTCCTGCATGACCAGGAATTTAAACCTTGCCTGTGCCTCTGTAATCATTGTCATACCACAGTTATTATTGTATTGTGTCACTGTTACTGTCACCGTGTTGTCATCATTATGCTGTTAGCTGTGTTAATGTCTGCCTCTTATAGTTCATGCCATGCCTGAATCAAAGTATTTCAAATAGATTTGACGGGCGTGTTACCTAGCCATCGGCCAGCATAATCCCTCACGAGTACACTGTTTCATACTCCTTCCACACTGATTTCACAGGCATGAAATAGCATGTTAGT
Organism: Dermacentor andersoni; assembly: GCF_023375885.2. Taxonomy (NCBI): domain Eukaryota; kingdom Metazoa; phylum Arthropoda; class Arachnida; order Ixodida; family Ixodidae; genus Dermacentor; species Dermacentor andersoni. The sequence goes on from NC_092822.1 coordinate 55,848,402, forward strand.
TTACAAAGAGTGTGAGTGAACATAACAGAAGTGAGTGCCAGTTAATGTGGGTAAGAACGAAAGTCAGTGACAGTGATGTTGAGTAGATGTGACTGTTAGTGAGTGAGAGCAGATGCGAGCGAGTATGGGCATGTGTGGGGTTCAGTAAGTGCAAATTGCAAGTGGCTATGAATGTGAATGAGGGTTGGTGAACTTGAGTGGGCATGAGGAGGAACGTGAGTGAGTGCTGTCGAGTGTGAGTCAGTACCCAGCCTGCAAAAATATGGGCGAGTCAGTATGAGAGAGTATCAACCCGTTCTGCAAACCTATGTACCTAGTTTATAACTGCTGCTCTCAGTAAAACCATTGACACAGACACGATTTAGGCTAACACATAAAGGTAACTGCCGAGTTATTGATATCTGCAATGTATTGCAAGGTAGCGGGAGACAAGGTCATCCTTGTGGTGCCTTCGTACTGGGGATTGACAGAGGTCGCACGACCAACTGGTAGTGCTGGCAACCAGAGACAGACTCACGGCAACTGATTTTCACGCTTCCAAGTGCAGCCTGCCTGCCAGCACACCGAAATGTCTACTTATCAGCTGCCTTTAGTCGCTATGCACATCTGCTCGCAAACCACTGCGACTTAAAATACCTGTCAGTGTATTCTGGTGTCCTGCTCGTGCACCGCTAATTGGTTCAGCAGATTTACAACTCCAGTCACGGGACTGGAAAATTGAGCAGCAAGTCATCGAAATGGTCATCGACCAAGGCGATCATTTTTATTGAGGCAACCATTTGTGACCAACTTGGGTGGCCGATCGCCGCAACTCAGCAACACCTGATGGAAGCGCTGTTCCTTTTTAACCCATTAGACGAGATGCTAAACTGCACAAGTCCACACAGTGGAAACAATATCAGTGAAGCAAAGGGATAGACAGTTGGGCAAGTTCATACAGTGACATATTCTTGGTTTATAGCGCGCACATATGAAGACTAGAAAAGGACAGGATGATTGCTCATTCTGTCTTTTTCTAGTCTTCATCTGTGTCCCTTCGCGCTACAAACAAAGAGTGCCAGTGAAATTGCAGTGCTGGCGTTCACAGTGTGTTCTGTGTTCAAAGCAGGACATGTTCCTACATATGCTATTCTATCATTCTCACTGTCATTGCATGAACCCCAGCATGGGCTTTTCTTTGAGTGCAAAGTCCATCATCTCTGCGGTGATGCTTAAATATTGTGGGGAAGCCTGCTCACCAAATTTTGCATATTGCTTATTCAGTATGAGCCGTGTAACATTGAGCCTGCTCAAAAAAAGAAGTTCTAAATAGGTTGGTCCTGCTTTCAGCAAGGCCAACCCGTGTCATGCTGGAAGGTGCATGTTACTGGCTCACATGCTCACGAATTCAGTCTACAGTGTACTGGTTGCTGCTGTCTGTTATTTGGCACTAAGATCAGTGACAACCTAAGAATTCAGTACGTGTGCCAGCTACAAATGTGCACTGCAGGTGTGCGAATGTAGTAAGAAGTCGATCTCCTCTGCGGCGTCACAGCAGTGGACAAACATTATTGTCTAGTTCATCTATTCAAATTCTCTTTGAGTTGGACAGTGTATTTATAAATGTGTACCTAACAGTGTCACCGACTATAGTTGAATTTAGCCTGTCGATGCCACAAAAAGCATTTGTTGCGAGAGGATAATTGTGAACTTATACTGAAGCTCCTCCACGGTCTGTCTGCCATTAGAATTACAAGAACAAAAAGCCTAAAGGGCTGGAAGTGTAAAGGAACATTGCGTGCTTATTACTTCACATCGATCGTTTCTGTTGAATTTTTCAGAAGTGGTGCCACAGTTCATTCTCAAGAACATGTCCTATGGAAGTCCGTACGATGACAACATCTTTGTCGAAGGACTCACGCTCGAGCTGAGCCCCCCAAAGAGCGTCTTTGTCACTGGACCGAGCAACAGCGGCAAGACGTCCCTGCTGAGGATACTTAAGGGCCTGTGGTCACCATCGTCTGGATCTGTCATCAGAGAGTTTGGCGGCTCTCTGTTCCTGCCGCAAGTGACGTGGTTTGGGAGCGGCAGCCTCAGGTCCCAGCTCTACTACCCATACACCCCGCCAAGGACCACACCGCATGAAGAAGGAGAGATATGGAGGTAAGGAAAAGCATCTATTACCTAGAATTTCAAAAAAAAATTGTAATGAGAAGGATGCAGTTAGAAAGGCCCAGTTTAGCTGAATATTTGGATATTCCAAACAATGTGCAAGTACTTGGTTGCTTTCCCACAGGCACCATGCAAGAAATAGCCACTTAACATAAACTGTGCGCTTGGTTACACCTATGCTTTCTCATGCTCATTGACGCAGCAAAGTCAAATGTGCTAGCAAAAGCCACCAATCCTTGTGAAAAATAGCTCAATTTTTTGCAGTAAGTGGACTTTAGCATGGGTTGAGGAGCCTGTTTTATCATGCGTACATTATTTTTCCACACACAGCAAACATGTATCCAAAACATGTTGCATGCAAGTTTCGCTATATCAAACGATCCCATATATCAGAATAATGGCAATTCATTACAACCAGGTTTTGCCGTATTGATGTGCCACAGTGTGTTTGCACGCTTCCCATGCTCTTGATAAAAAGAATTGCAGTCACTGACCAAGTCAAGGTGGAAAACACACAGAGACGTTTTGGGACCCATACAGATTCCTTGGTCATACTAAAGACTGAAGTTTTTAGTGTGATCAAGGTACCTGTATGGGTACAGAAACGTCCCTGTATGTTTTTCACCTTGATTTGGTCAGTGATTGTAATTTCTTCGTCATCTTGTTATATGGCCAGATGAACTTTTGTCGAACTCTTGCCTACATTCCCATGCTCTCCTCATCACCCGAGTAACACCACACATCGCCTGCATGCAGTATGCATCTCATTGCTGAATAAATCAATACACACTAAATTGTAAAATATTGAGTACCTTACAATATACATCTTTATCTGGACCAAGCATCAAATTAGCAAAGTTTCATAACATGTTTCAAAGCTATAATTAGTGTGTGGGGGTTGCTGTTGTAGAGAGCATTGGATTGCCTTTGACTTTCCTGCATTTCTTTTTGTTGTGTTTGTTGTTGTTATTGTTATTGTATAGGTTGAGAACAGGAGCAGGCACATGAAAACCAGTGCAGGTTGTTATCTGACTACATTAACTAAGGACTGGCCATATTGAGATGAATGGGTGGAGCAAAAGCAGACTGAAGATTTGTAATGCACGGTGAAAGGTTAGACAGCATGTGAGGCTAGATAGTGTGTTGGCATCGAAATATGTGTGAAAAAGGTTGAGGGAAAGGCAGACCCTGTGCTAATTTCCAACTTGATTTCATGTAACACGTACTGGGGTAAAATTTCTATGCATATCTGCAAGCCTTCAGTAAGTCCACAAAAAAAATGGCAACCATCACTAGGTTTAATGTTAGTTTTGCATCAATGAAAACTTCCTAGGCAGCATTTTACACCATGTTGTCTATTGAATATTCATTCTACAAATAAAGGGATTTATCTGTCGAAACGCAAGCAGGTCAGGTATATGAACACTGACAAGTCAAAGACCAGAAGTTCCTGTACCGAGAGCTTACTTTCAAAATGCCACTTGTGATTTGTCTACTGTGACCTCACACACAATTTTTCACAGTCATTCCTGTCTTGAGGTTATTGCTGCTGACGCGGGCGTTGTTTAAGACGCTGTAATAGAAAGCCGTGGTCTGCTGTGTTTTCCCCCTCCACATTAGTAGTTATCACATTCTAAAAAATGTGATGTAAGCATCGTTCTCGACTTGTCTATTCAGGTAATTTTGTAGAACAGGGATGCAGATGACAAGTAGCAGTTTCCTAATGACCACGGCTAGGCTGAATACAGTCACACCGCTTTTTAATGAAGTCGCACTCAACATGAAAGTACCTTTGGTTCATCCGATATAGCATATATTCGTTGCACACGGTTAGGACAAGGAGAACTTTAGATTGGCATTTAGTGTGGCTCATGAAAGGATGGGCCAATCTTTGTCACACAACTTCCAGTAAACTAAAGGCTCAGATCTTGCTTCAACAACATACATCTGATATCGAAGAACTTCCTTGCCAGCAGGGTACTGTCATGGTAGAATCATTAGTAAAAAGTCTTGAAAGCCATTGTGCTCATGCGTGTGGAATACTACCAGCAATTCCACCTTCCATCTTTGGTTTCACAATCAGGGTGTCGTACCAGAAGGACTCGCTGGTGTATTGCGAGTCATGAGGAATGTTTCATTGGTCGACATGGCCGCACTTACCTGAAACAGTACTGCTGTACACTCTGAAGACGAATTTGCAGCACTTCTCCTCACCCGCATTTCAATCATGCAGTCAGCATCCATGCCAAAGGTTGTCGCAGATGTGCCATTTCATCGACTTAGCAGCACTTGCCGGTGTGTGACAAGGAGACTGTACATGTCTTGCAAAAGAGTAAACCCAGCTTATAGTTTCTTTACCATTGAGAGTAATAGGTCCTAATTTCATGAACTTGGTGTTCCGAGGAACACGTTCAGCTTCTCACAGTACTTCTCGCAGCTTCTTGCACTCGAGTTTTTTTTAACAAATTTAAGTAGTTAATTTTCTTTCTTCTGGTTGTATCACATTAATCCAAAAATGTAGGACCCATTCATAGTGTTGCTGGCTAGTCCAAGCAGCATGTCCTTGGTTTTGGGACAGTGCGCTCTTGGGCCAGATCACTGAGGCAGCCAGCTTCCTATGCTTTGTGTACTGTCTGCACAGCAAGATGTGAACACAAGCCAACATTTTTGCAGTGCTTGCCACTAGGGCACAACACATGCACACTTCTTCCATTAAAGAGGCGGATTGAAGCTAAACAGTACTCTTCGCATGTTCATTTAGTAGGAATCCTGGGCACACCATGAATTTGGCTGTAGTACTTGTTTTCAGATATCCATGTGGAAACATGCACTGTAATTATTATTTTCTCATGAGGCATTCTTCCCACGCTGTGGAATAAAATTGTATTGAGTAGCAGTGTATTTAGTGGCAGATCTTAAGGATCAGAAAGGATAAATGAATTTAGTGCCAGTCTCAGAATTTCTACCAAGTAGACATACCTCGAGCATTGGGCAACTTCGGTTGCAGAGTTTCAACATAATACTTATAATTTTATCACCAAGTTTGCAATAAGAAATAGCAAATATATGTTTATCGCACCTTCCGATGGCCACTGCCTCATGTGTTTTCTAGCAGAAAAAATCAAAAAGATCCTCTTTATCTATAATGCTTTGTTGTGAAGAATTATTTGGTACATCTAGTAGTAGTCTTCGAGTTGTTCTTGGATTTGGGGTACAGCAAAGGCAGAGATGTAGGCAAGGATGTCGATTATAATTATTCAAGCTCTTTATTGGAAAAACTTGAGCTTGAAAAGGAAAACAACACCCAAGTCCAAATGATAGCGGCAAGTGTGGTTGGTGGGCAGTAAAGGAATCGAATCACACTGTTGAAGCCAATCCACAATTTGAACATGCATCGTTATATACATTCCAAAGTGAACAATATTTCAGTATACTTTACTATTTATTATGCTGTTCACATTGGACATGTAATCTGATTAGACAGATTTCTAGTGCCATGAAAGAAGTGACACTGTCCACAAAGCTTTTGACATAGCAAAGTTTTCTTATGCAAGTGTGATAGCATGAAATCAATGACGATTCATTGATGACAGGTTTGACAGTGTGAACCCATAGCTCTCGACAGGTCTCCAAAGAGAGCAGACAGAACACCTGAGCGATGTCACAGACTTGGTTTTATTCTGCTGAATGCTAGCCGGTGCTGCGACCATCTGCTATTTTATTCATGTGACACCAATGCTGCCGCGCCGCTACGCGATAATCATCAAGAAGTAAAGCAACACATCCAAGTCGGTATCACAAGCAACTCCCTTCACAAATTTACACATATGTGCAAACTCTCCATCAGCTGCCTTTAACTCGTCATCTTTTTAAAGCAAAGCTTTCTTTCCCAAACTTCATGGGGAACGGCCTGTTTCATCAGTTTTCAGTCTCTTGACTGAGAGGCTCTGGAGTGACATTCGAGGACCGATAATGTAGTGCCACCTAGTGAACCTCTGTTCTTAATGAAGCAATACATGACAGTGTAAAAACTGCACGTGTACGGTCGCCGACTGATTTTTCGGACTCCAAAAATTCGGACATGCTCGATTATTCGGTCTGCTTCGTGGCACCGCCATTCTCCCCATAGACCATAATGTATAACAACTGCCGAAAGTTTAGACGCCTTGCAACCTCTCGTCTGATTTTTCTGACACTCCTTGAGCCACCTCGATCGAGAGCACCATGCACCGACTCTGACTGGTGCATGGTTCGATTTGCTGAATGCCATTTTTGTTTTGAACAGAGCCTCCTTGCTGCCCCACGAAATGGCACTACTGAAAATCCCCGCTCATCATCGTCGTTTCTGCCTGGTTCGATAGAGTGGCTACACTAGTTTCGGTCTCAGATTAGTAAGACATGTCGAGACAATCCAGCAGCTGACTTGCTTCTTTCTTCATGCACGACGCTGTGAGTAGGCTACGTTTTTCGTTTGTGCGACTGGTGTCGGCGTGACGATGTGGTGGTGTTTGCTTTGTGTGCTGTGTCGAGGTTGCGGTGATCCAACGCGGCATACGGAAACATCGCGTCAAGTGTCTAAATGGCGCCGACACTGCCCGCGCAGACTGCGCTGGGGAATGCCGGCAAGTGGGTGCCAGGAGGCCTAGGATTTGTCACCTTCCGATGTGCTCTCTACTGATGCCAAAAATGTGCTGCCGAGGCCTGCGCAGTGGTTACATTGCGATTCCAGACACCATCTCATTTGACAGTTTCACAGGTGCTGACACTGCTGTACTGACATGCGCAGAACTCGACGACGGCGAGATCATTCGTCAGGTTTCTGCTGCACCGCCTGATGATGACTCCGAGTCGGAAGACAACGCACCATGTGCTATGCTACCGTCGCATGCGGAGTGTGTACAAGCAGTGACTGTGCTTTCAGCCGCCTATAGTGACCGTACAACCCTCTCCGAGATTCAGGCTTATCTGATTGTGTGTAAACAGAACAGGGTGCAACGGCGCATTCATGATTTGTTCAAGCCTACTGCCGAGCCTGAATAAGCGCGTAGAAATAAAGGATTTTTTTTATTTTTTCTTAATCTGCTTTTCTGGACACCTGTTTATTCGGACATTTCCGCAGTCCCCGTGAGGTCCGAATAAACGGTCAACAACTGTATCTATAAAGCACACAGATGTCTCAATGGAATAGCATGTCACATCCATCATTTTCATAATGTTTTTATATTTGGGGTATCCTTTTCTCAAGCCATTGGGTATGTATTGTTGTATATGTGTTCATTCTCGGCTTATCCTCCATCATTCTTGGCTTATCCTCTAGGATGGTCATGCGCCATTGTGACTGATAGGGTATAGAAGCCCTAAATGTATTTGGATGCGGCTTATTTCCCTGTGCGTGTACCTCTTATCACCATTCTTTTCTCAGCAGGCATCACACACCACTTTTGTCCTCATGACATCACCACCATGTCAATGTCTCGCACTGTACATCCACCTGACTTGGTGCTTGCAATCCAGCACAGGTGGTGAATGGTGTAGTGTGTAAACATAAATATTGTGTGGCATTACATGTTGCGTAGGATGAAAATGAAGACAATTGTATGTATCGCATTACCAGTTAATTGTTTCACTAATGCTTCACTTTATATAGATTCCGACGTCTGCATTGAATCTTCATAATTTCTTTCATTATTTTTCTAGGCTCATCGAGTTAGCTGATCTGGGACACCTTCTCAAGCGATCTGGGGGACTTGATTCTTCCCTGCTGCCCATGTGGTATGAATCGCTTTCCCCAGGCGAGCGGCAGAGGCTAAGCTTCCTGCGCGTCCTTTGCCAGAGGCCCAAGATGGCACTCCTTGACGAAGCCACCAGTGCACTCGACGAAGACACGCAGGTGAAACTTTACCGTGAGTGTCGCAAGCTGGGCATCGCTACCGTGACAATCGGTCACCACGCCTGCCTCGAGCCTCTGCACGACACCACCTTGGAACTTCATGGGGCTGCAAAGGGCGGAACTTGGACATTGAAAGAATTGGACCAAACCAATCATGTCGACTCTGCTGCTGTTGATAACTCACACTCTTGATGGAATGTCTTGAGGATTTGTATAATTGTGCAGGTGTCGCCCAAGCTGTAACTGCTGCAGTGATTTGTATAGTGATTCCAATGGGCGTCTTGATATGAGCAAAGTCTCACTTGCCATTCAAGTGGCTCTACTGGAAACTATCAAGTCAGTCTGGAATAGTAAGATGTGGTTCTGAAACACCGAGTAGGTGACCTTTATTGAGAGCAGAGGATTAGTGCAAGGATAGAGGGCATGAAGTGGATGGACATGTACTATACACTTTCACATTGGAGCCCTCTTAACACGTTCCTTTTACGAGAGAGACAGGACCTTGGCTTAGTGTGGCCATCTGATAGTCGTTAGAAAGACAGAGATTTCCAAAGCAAATTTTGATGGTATCGGAAAGCGTGATAAGAATGTGAGGTTAGGAAACTTGTGTGTGTAATGCAGGTTTAGGCTGACACAGCACGAATGTAAACGAAGAAATCTGAAAGTGCCCCGCTTCCTGTACTGGAATTACTTGGTCTAATAACAATAGAAAGACGAAGTTCACTCTGTTTCAGCCTAGCATCTTTTTGAGGCTTCTTTCACAGAACTGCCTGAACTTGTGAAAGGACCTTCAAATCTCCCATTTCCGAGAAATTAAATCACCACCATCACAGTTTTTGTGAAAGGAAAATAATGAGATATACTATTCCATTTACTCTATTCTTTTTCTCTGATAATAAGCCGTCCTTTTCACTCAAATAAATGCTTCAAATGCTCCAAAAAGGTAATGGGCTGGCACAGCCTCATACAGTTTATTTCTGTAGCGTCCCCTGAAGTGAAAAACTAGCGAAGATGGGTAGAGGTTTCTGGCTTCTTTGAACGCTCCACTCAAATCAAATAAAACATGAGCAAGCAAATTAAAAACACCTGTGCTGGAATATGGGGCTTTTAACAAAATTTTCGAAGCCGCTTCACAAGTGATGACGTCTCGTGCCATGTTTCAGTGCTCCTATGGGCGCGCCAGGCATTCCGAAGCTCCAGATGCTCAAGTACTCTCATTTTTTAATTATTGGAAGCTTTGGGTTAATGAAAATTCCACAGAGGCACCAGTATATTATGGCCCGCAGACAAGTCTAATCACATGCGCAGTGGCTTCAAAACTTCTGATGAAGACTGTATAGACGTTACTACTGCGGCAAGCTTTTGTTCTAAGGTGTTCATGGAAACTGCTTTCTTCACCCTTTAATCCACAAATTATTTTCGATAAAAAGTGTACAGAATTTACCAACAATTTTCATTCCTCAATTTACTGTGGATTACATCCGGATTTTAAAAATATATGTGCAGTTTGCCTCTTTAATGACCTGAAATATTAGTAAAAGGCATCTGACCTGAAACAAGGACTACTCTCAGCATACATGTAATGTTTGAATGCCACTATCTGAACAGATGGTAATAAAAGGAATCAAAACCTTTAAAGAATATATAAGTGCTGAAACTCAAATGCATGATGCGAACTGAGTAGGTGAGCAAGGATTGCATCCAGCAAGCAAAATAGAGGAAGCTGCAGCCTGGACAAGTGCAGCTTGGGCTTCGTAGTTAAAGGGTTATATGGAAAGAAATTTAACACTCTGATAGACGGCCTAGCCTAACAGCCACAAGAACATCACCAAAAGCTCCTGCTCTGTTCAAGAGATGTGGCAATGAAAACATTTTCTTTAATTATGGGAATAAATTGATGAAATTTGGCATGCAGGTGTAATTTGTTGTGCTGGTATCATAACTGAAATCAGTTTTGTGCTATCTGTTATAGTTTTTGAGTTACAACACTTGACAGCCTCTAATGATCGTCCCCAAATTAATTGGTTAACTACACATACGTTCGCCACGATTTTCATATCAGCACGTTCACAAAAGTCCATTCTGTGCAATAAGGCTATTGGTTTATTATTTAAATGCCGAAATAAGCATAAATAATTTTTTGAACTTTCCTATGCATATTGTCTTAGTAATGACTTTTGCAAAAAAAAAAACACTATAATTTTTTTTTCCGAGGTGCAGATAAAAATAGACAGCTTTATTGCACTCATCAATGTTTCAGGATCTAAGTGGAAAAGACAGAATGAATTTGAAATGGCACTGGGATGACTGAAAGCAACTGCAGAAAAAATGAAAGCTGAGAAAACGGGGTGCAAAGTTTCATTTGTTGTAAACATTTAAATATTTACTTTGAGCACCTCAAACTCGCCTGGGTCCTTTGCCTCCTAGGACACATTTTCTTTACATTTTGATGTAGTTTTTCGCTTCTTTGCAGCATTTTCGTGCACCTTAGTTGTCTTTTTGATGTGTCCTGCAGAGGTAGATGACAGCGCATTCAGAACGTCCGCTTTTGTATCCTCTCGTTGCGCAGTCTGTTCATTAGTGAAAGTTGGAGCTGAAATCTTCAGCGGAATGTTCGACTCGAAAACTTGTGCTCTCGCCGACATCACGTTGCTGTCATGACCACACACGGACACGCCGTCACCACAGCCCACGGTCACGTCACTATAGCCCATGGGCGCATTGTCAGCGCCGCATGCAGATGCGCTTTCCTGGTCACCCATTTGTGCTGGTCATGCCTTGTCGACAAGATCGGCAGCATCCACTTCTACGATTAGTTTTCTCCCTCTGTTCCATGCCTTTCGTGGTCTTCCGTACGCGTGGGCCATTCAGAACTTGCTTCTTTTGGGGCTCATCACAGAACACGTGGATTCAGCTGTCACCATCATGCATCACATTGATCAGGACGCGCAGCTCGCTGCTGTGCAAATGCGCACGAGAGAGGTTCATCAGCAATTCAAATCTACAACAGCCAATAGGAGCATGTATGGTGCTCCAAGTGACTACAGTGCCCAATCGCAATGCCGCATTTGCCTTCTTTTTTGCTCGTGTTTGCTGGTTTATTTTTCGGTTTAGGAATAAGTTGCTGTGGCTATCTTGAGCTCCGGTCTCTCCTCTTTATGATGATGCCAAGGTGGGGGCGCTGCGTCAACGGATAGCCGAGTGATCCGTGGTGCGACGGCGCCTTCCGAAGCTCGATTCTTTTTCGCAATATTTGATAACAGCACTCTAGAAAAGTGCTGTTTTTTTCGATTTCTATGGTGTATTTTGTTATAATATTTCACCACGAGGTAAATAAAGGTCTGAGGATTGCGAAAAAATAGATAAATTGGAAAAACGATAGTTTTGACAATTTGACCACTTCGATTGCCACGTCGCCCCGCTCACCAGGATGGGTTGCTCTGTTTTACAAGCCGTTGTTCTCTTGCCCATACGTGGACTGCTGAATAAGGCAAGCAATCAGCAGATCAAGCTCAAAGCCATGCACTCTTGACTATGGGCTACTACTGAGTGCGGCTTACTTCAACGCAGGGTTTTGTGATAGCGCTTTGTCGGCTTGTTTCTGCAAATTGTGCTCTCATGCTTTTTTGACATGGATTCCACTTGTACTTGAGGCGTAGCCCAATGAGTGAATTGTACCAATCTTTTTGTGATCTTTCTTTTTGTTTAACATCCAGCAGTTGCCACGGGAACTTGGTCTCTTGAAACTTGTGCATACCACATAGTCACCATTTCTGTGTCCGATCATTTCGTATGCTGCCGACTATAATTCGCACTCGTCTCGTACGTGTGTGTCAGACTGTTTGCACCATGCGTCATTAAAGGCGTCAAGTTTTCCTGCTGGGAGTGCTACCGATGCCAAAGAAGTCTCGTGGCCTGTGATACAGTGGAGGCTCGATTAATGCACGGCCCACTCGCAGCTAAATTTGGCAGTCAAGAACAATAAGGTGTTCATTTCGCATTACTGGGTTGATTTTAAAAATACAATGAGAGAAACATTAAGCTAGATTAGCAGATTTCTGGACTACAAAACAGTGCAGTCTTGCCACAAGTAAGTCAGATGCCTGGTAAGCAAAAAAACATGTAGAAATGCAATATGTAGACAGCATCTGGGCACGGCTATAAGAGCCTGGAGGTTAGAAAATATCCAAAGACAAGGTGGCAACTTATGTGAAAGTTAATATTATAATGTGATCAAATCAGATGAAAATAAAGTGAAACCTGGGACATGTTGCAGACATTGACGCTGTGATTAGAGTTCAGAATTAATTATCACCTTCACCTTTATTTTCTCTACCAGTAATCATTATTTTTGCGTTAGAAACGGGAACAGAAGTTTAAAAGATCTTGCCACTCTAAATTGTTGTAGTCTTTCTCTCAGTGGCCCATTAGAGTGGCGCAACTTAGGCAAAAGGAAATGCGTTTTGGAAATCTTGAATTCACTGTTATGTTTGCTTAATTCTAAGCCAATATCTGAAAATCAGGAGGTCCGAATATACAAAAGAAGGTATCTCCAGTGTAAGCCAATCGGAATATGAACTAAGCTGAAGCATTGTAGCTTCTTGCCTAAACCACGCTAGTCCATCTTTTAAGTGATTGTGTATGACGCTCAAAAGGTTACTCTCGTGACGTGAGGTCACTTGTCATCATTATTGCCATTAAGTCATTATCACTCTGTTGCTTACTGTGCTTTCCTCTGTTTTGTCTGTGCCTTTTGAAGCTCACAATTTTTTATAAGTTTGTGAGATCAGCTTAAGGCACGTTGATATGTACCTGCTGTACAATCCATTGCCATTTTTCAGCCGATGCTTGGTTGTTATGATGGCATCGAACAAGTTTAGCAGGTGCATACATTTAGTCAGTGTTTTAGTGTGGTAATGTAGCCATGACCCTTGGAACAGATTTTGAAAAGCAACTTGAGTGCTTACACCTTACTTTGTAGAACTTTCAAATCTCATCCTCAGTTCTAAGCCAACCTGCCAAGTTTTGGCCTTGACATTTCTTAGAAAGGTTTAGTAGCTTAGGTTTGAGTAAACATGGTATTGTTTACAATATTGATTAATGTAACGTATAAAGCAGTCCACTTTACTTTGACAGCTCCCATTGGCAACTTTTTTTATATCAAAGCCACAAAAATGCCTACCAAAGTCATGCGAAGGATTTTTAGCATTGACCAGGTATCTATAACACATGCACAGTACGGCAGCATTATTCATGCTTAGATTTCTTCTATTTCATTTGCAAAGCATATTGATCTCTATGTTCCCATTTACATTTAGTCAAGGTACGCTTGCCCACTTTGAAGTTTTTCGAGAGAATATATATGTACTGCAAGCAGTAATCTTTCTTTTGTTTGAAGTGAACATTTCAGCATTTTTTGCATTCCGTACTATTGTGTGTAACATGTTCACTTGTATGTGTTAGCAACTGCCTTTACTGTTCTTCTGTACAAAGCCAAGTGTACATTCACTAACTATGGCCATTGAGTATCGTTTCTATTTAATCTAAAATGGTACACTTCTAGCCACAGAAATATCCCTCCCCAGTCAGAAAAGTTCAGCAGTCCATTTTGTTTAATTCTAAAGAAAATGTAACTGGTCTTATTTGGTCAGAATTGTTTCCAATCTGTTGGAATTGTGTTTTGAGATGGATTATTTGGGCCCATCAAATTCCTGAGACTTGATTCAGTGTTCTTTCTCTGCACACTTAATTTTGTATTAAAAGCAACCATATAAAGCCGACAGCGAAGATCCCAGGATTAGCATTAACAATGTCGTAAGTTTACGTGATAGAAAAACTTTCATGTTTCAAACTGAGCTATTTCAGTAAGTGAAGATTTTTTGGGAATATCATTGCCTACATTCAACTTCTTAGAACTTATATGTAAGTAGTTCAGTACTGCAGAGGACCAAGTATGCAGTATGATGCTTTATGCATGCTCCAACCTTTTTTGCACAGTTGTGTGAGTCTGCACCTACCGATTTCTTGAAAAGTGGTCGTAGAATGTTAACCTTTTAGCCAACTCATTATACTTGGCAATGTATTGCCTAAACCTCCTTAAAGTTATGGATCTTTGAGCCAGGACAAGCTTTACCTTGTTTATCTGATGAATTGGTGAGCGCAAACAAGCTAGCCGTGTCCAATTATTAAAGTGTTCATTCAAGGACATCCTGCATTTACTATTGAAGCTCTCTTTTTCTATAAGGTATGCCGCTTGATTGTATAAACTTCTTAGTCTTTTATTCGCGCACATGGTCTACAGGTTGTTCTCCGGTCTGACCAGTTGGTCAGCTTAGCACAGTTCTGTAAACCTATGTTTATTGTTCCCTAAACGTCATTTAAAAATAGTAATAGAGATGTTTACAAGGCATACTTGTTGTACAGGCATTCTGTTCTTTATTGCATTCCACTTACAAGATTTATTTCAGCACCTGCTTTACGATTTTATTCTATATGTGTTAGTGTCAGTTTTAAAAGACATCAGTGAAAGTGGCTATGGTGCATGGTAACCCTTAGATATACAGGACTTCCTATAAGGCGAAGATAAATGGGCCTTGGAAATCTGTTCGTCTTGTCAGAAATTCTACTTTAAGAAGCACATTTGATTTATCATAAACTAAATGAAGCTTCTTAAACTGTAAGGCTTTAATAGAACTTTTTTTAATGAACAGCAAAAGTAATATTTAGCTGTGTGTATCTGCAGATTACACTTCTATAATATCAAAACAGCCACTATTGCTTGCAAGGAGGCTTGGTGAGGCAGAAAAGGCACAAAAATAAAAGACCAGGTGGGCGTCATTGCCGTGAAATTCATGCGTCTCTTCGCAGTGGCATCAAGGATTTTGACATTGACCACACGAACACCGTATGCACTCGTGCAATGGTCGCACCCATGTAAAAACCGCACCCAGAAATTCATAAAAAAAAAATCCCCAAAAACATATATTTAAAAGTTACCCTTGCATAAGCCATACCTTTGATTTTTGAAAAGGTTGGCGGTGTTATCTGTTGTGTGGCACGAGAATTCCGATGCTTTTCTTTTTTTAATCGGTGGCAAAATGAGGCAGCTATGCCGAATTTTCAGTGCCTCCAGATAGCAAAAGCACAGCCTTCGAGATAAGTGGTTGCCTCTGAGACACTGCCATTGCTGGTCTGTGGGGCATCACCAATTTATTTCATCTGGCAGGTGACGCACTACGAGAATAGCCAAGAATAGCCAGAGCCAGTACAATCGAGTGCTGTAGTTCAATAAAGACAGGTACCTCTGAAAATATTAACAAAAGGAATGTTGTGTATTTTTCTCAGTGTAATAGCCGCACCCCCAATCTCACCCCAAAGCTCGGGGAAAATGACCTACAGCCATTACACAAGTATACATGGTATAACTGGTTGTCAGCAAAGGGCTACATTGTATTCTAAATTAATCAAAACTCGCACTAGCACGTTTCGAAAACTTGTGTCAAAACAGCCCAGATGTGAAAAACAACACACCTTGAAATTCATAACATCACACTGCCTTCCTAGTGTCGAGTTTCGAAATAATCTTTTGCCAATGTAAACTGATTGAGCATTGCCCTTTGTGCAGTAAAGTGAGTCTTCTGCGTTGCTGTTCCATGTAGCACTCCTAGACAGGGACAGGAATATAAAAAATTTAATTTTAAATGCAGAAAGGCCGAACAGCTGAGGCAATGTGCGCTATGTAAGAAATCAACCGTGGCAGTGTCACTATTCACCTTCGCATGTCTCTTCGGGGAAAATGAACTTAAGTTCTGTCATCTCAAATAACAGTTTGCTCGAACGCACACATACATTTTGTAAAACTTTGAATTCTATGGGCAGTGACTTCTTGAACAACCTATCCTAGCACTTGAAGCTCAACCATAGAATGTCCCTGGTTGGTGCTACCCAATCGGTCAGCAATGTGGAATTCCATCGTCTTTACAATGAACATAGTTTTATGAATGTGTGCATTCGCTGATGTCCCTTGCGATTTCAGGAAGCACAGAACAGTCTTTCTAGTCAACAAAAATGTAGTATTAGTCTTATTGGTGCTTCAGCCTTCATTTTGCATGAAATAAGTACGAAAGACAGGACCACTACAATTAGCCTTTGTGTGCATTGTCCTGGGGCTCTATTCAGGGTCGATCACTTTCAGTGCGTGCTGATTGGCTAAGCCAATGAAAGGAAAAATGACCATCACTCCAGTGAGGTGCTGTGCGAAATGCCACTTATCGCCACAAATGATTGATGTTGAATACAGCCCTGGCCTTGTCTCCAATGTCTACTTCATGCCAAATCAAGAACAGTTCCACAAGATCAAACACTACCAAAAGTACCAAAGCCTAGCATACAGAGGCATTGTACTTTGCTTTTTGTACATTGTATTTAAAACCACAGATGCTTCAGAACAAATGTTTGTGCTGGACCAGGTGGCTGTTTGTAAAGCAAAAATCCAAGGCAGTCACTTGTTCTGTGGCATTAGAATGCTGCAATGTTAGTGGTTGTGAAAGACAACACTTTAGCAACTTGTTGCTTTTTGTTGTTTCTATGCTTTAAAAGCAAATGCGAGTCACCTTGTAATTTTTTTCTTACCAGTGTTTTACATTCCATTTACGTGTCACGGATTTGGGTCTCAATTTTTTCTGTGCCAGATTCAAAGAACGAAACTGTCTGGTGTACATTGCTGTGAAAACCTTTGTACAGCCCACGTGATGCGCTGCCTGTCGTTTCTGACTTAGTTGGCAGGAACCTGCTTTAATTGTTCAGCATTGCCTTTTGTTTGACATAGGTTTACTGCAGCCTGCCATCAGCAGGAAAACTAAACACAATCTGAAAGAAAGGGAACACCTCTTATGCATCATTATTACCGTGTGTGACTTGCACTTGCTACACAGGTGGTTGGTGGACATGATATTGTCTCAAAATCCAGCAGCAAAATCATGGTTGTATGTCACAAGCGTTGGAGAAACTTGAAATGCAAATATTTAAATTAGCTTTGACTTGTGCATGTATTGCCTGTGTTTCAATTTGTGTAGATGGTGCAAGTCAATAATGAACAGAGTAAAACGTTATTGTACCCTGTATATTGAATGTACCAGGCTGAAGAACTTAATGTAAAAACCTAAAATTACAGAGTTTCTTTATTAGATTGTTTTAATGGCGAAAATTCTTGCTGCTTGAAGTTGGCAGCCACTCTACTGTCTAAGGTATTGTAGGCCTGGTCATTGTAGTGCACTGGCTTGCTTCACAGTATATTAGCTATGTAGAAAGTATAATATTTTACAAGGTGACACGAGTGCTATACTATAAACATGTGCCGTTTTATGTATGGCGTGCATTGTACTTTATTTGCTGCTTGTTTTTATTGCATGGACATTGTGATGTTCTATGTCTAGTCTGTGCATTGCATGACATTCAGTCATTTCTTTAACTCTCCAGTACTGTTATATATGTTATTGTGTGATTTAGCTACTGGTTTGTCAGGGTTTTACGTACACTGCTTTAGTATCTGCCATCTGCTGTGAAAATGCCTGTTCATTTGCATGTAATATTACTTGCGAATGGCACTCCTAAGTTGCCTGGGAAACACCTGGTGTGCCCACGAGACATATTAAGTGAGATGCAGGAAACTGTATACAAAAAAGAGGGAACAATTATATACTTGCACTGCCTTTGTCTTTGCAATTTTGAAATATAGCTGTTTTTCATTTCTTGCCTTGAGCTGTTCTTGCCTTGAGCTGTTTGTTACAACACAAGCTCTCAGGTGGGCATTAATTAAGTTGCTTTATTACAGGATATACATGTATTTAGTAAACACAACTGCAGGCATCTGCTAGCAAAAAATAGAGTAATAAAAATAAATAAAGATTGTGCATGAACCATTTCCAATGATAGTAAATATAAGGAAATAGCTGAAAATTTTAAACAGCTATTTTGCTTTGTTGAATGAATACCGCTCTCGAATGCATATATTTATTGCAGTGAGGATACTTAGGTAGCATTTGTTGTTTCATTGCCTGATTTATTAGAGAAAAGAGCCAATCACTAGCACATCTTTGACGGTAATGTATATGTGACTACATAGCAGTGTGTTTCATATAACTATCTTTAGTACACTCAAACGTAACTAAAGCCAAAGTTTAAAAATATAATGGTACACCTTCGGTTAATTAGATCATTGATACATTGTTTGCAGTTGGTCTAAGTCACTCAGACTAATTTTTTGAAGTGTGATTTGAAGTAATGGGCAACTTCAATGCAAATGTGGGGGAAAAGCAGGCTTGTGAACAAGCAATTGGCAACTAAAGCGTTGATTCTAGGAACACTCGAGGAGAGATGTTGGTAGAATTCGCGGAAAGGAATAAGCTGCGAATAATGAACACCCTATTCAGGATGCGTAGGATCAAAAAATGGACCTGGAAAAGCCCTAATGGTGAGACAAGAAATGAATTTGATTTCGTACTTTCTGCCAATCCCAGCTTAGTGCACGATGTAGAAGTGTTAAGTAGGGTAAAGTGCAGTGATCATAGGTTAGTGAGGTCCAGGATTCACCTCAATTTGAAGAAAGAAAGAGTAAAATTGGTCAAGAAGAAACAGGCCAACCTGGATGCAGTAAGGGTAAAAGCAGACCAATTCAGGCTGGTACTTGCAAACAAATATGTAGCCTTAGAACAGAGATGAAGTCATAGAGCTAACGAATGAAACCGTGACTAGGCTGGCTTCAGAAGCAGCAATTGAAGCGGGAGGTGAGGCACCTAGGCAACCAGTAGGTAAGCTCTCCCAGGTAACAAACGCCCTAATAAAGAAATGACAAAGAACGACAGCGTCCAACTGCAGAGATGAGATAGAATTCGCAGAACTCTCAAAACTGATCAACAAGGAGAGAATAAGGGAGATTCAAAATTATAATGTGAAAAAGACTAGGGAAACAATAAAAAATGGCCGCAGCATCAAATCAGTGAGAAGGAAACTTGGCATAGGACAAACCAAGATGTAACAATTGAAAGATAAACAGGGTAATATCATCAGAAATCTTGAAGATACAGTAAAAGCAGCAGAAATATTCTATACTGACCTGTACAGTACCCAGGGCAGACACGATACCTCCATTCGAAGCAGTAATGAACAAGTTACAGAGGCTGCTTCTATAGCTAGCAATGAAGTTAGATGGACCTTACAAGACGAAATGGGGAAAAGCAGCAGGAGAATGTGGAATAACAGTTGATTTAATCAAAGATGGAGGAGCCATAATGCTTGAAAAACTAACGGCCCTTTATACGAACTGCCTATCGACTTCAAGGGTCCCAGAGAACTGGAAGAATGCCATCATTATATAATTGACAAGAATGGAGACGTTAAAGAATTGAAAAATTATAGGCGCATTAACTTACTTCCAGCATTATATAAAATATTCACCAAGGTAATCTCCAATAGAATAAGGGCAACACTGGACTTCAGTCAGCCAAAGGAACAGGCTGGTTTAAGGAAGGGATACTCTACAATGGATCACATCCATGTCACCAATCAGGTAATTAAGAAATGCAAAGAGTACAATCAGCCTCTCTGTATGGCTTTCATAGATTATGAAAAGGCATTTGATTCAGTAGAGATACCAGCAGTCATAGAGGCATTACATAAACAAGGTGTACAGGACCCTTATGTAAATATCTTAGAAGATATCTACAAAGATTACACAGTTACCTTAATTCTCCTCAAGAAAGGTAGGAAGATACCTATAAGGAAATGGATCAGAGAAGGAGACACAATCTCTCCAATGCTATTCACTGCGTGCTTGGAAGAAGTATTCAAGCTATTAAACTGGGATGGCTTGGGAGTGAGGTTCAATGGCGAATATCTCGGCAACCTTCGATTAGCAGATGACATTGTCCTGTTCAGCAACACTGGGGACCAGTTACAACAAATGATTGAGGACCTTAACAGAGAGAGTGTAACAGTGGGGCTGAATATTAATACACAGAAGACAAAGATAATGATCAATAGCTGGGCAAGGGAACAAGAGTTGAGGATCACCAGCCAGCCTCTGGAGTCTGTAAAGAGTATACCTAAGTCAAATACTCACACTGGACCCTGATCATGAACGGGAAATTTACAGGGCAAATATGGGTTGGAGCGCATATGGCAGACATTGTCATATCCTGACAGGAAGCTTGCCATTATCATTATCAGAAAGGTTTACAATCAGTGCATTCTACTGGTGCTAACATATGGGGCAGAGACTTATAGACTGACAGGAAAGCTTGAGAACAAGTTAAGGACTGTGCAAAGAGCGATGGAATGAAAAATACTAGGCATAACGTGAAGAGACAGAAAGAGAGCGGTTTGGATCAACGATCCTGACAGGAAGCTTACCATTATCATTATCAGAAAGGTTTACAACCAGTGCATTCTACTGGTGCTAACATATGGGGCAGAGACTTATAGACTGACAGGGAAGCTTGAGAACTAGTTAAGGACTGTGCAAAGAGCGATGGAATGAAAAATACTAGGCATAACGTTAAGAGACAGAAAGAGAGTGGTTTGGATCAACGAGCAAACGGGGATATTCTAATTGACATTGAGAGAAAAAAAATGGAGCTGGGTAGGTCATATAATGCATAGGTTAGATAACCGGTGGACCATTAGGGTCACAAAATTGGTGTCAAGAGAAGGAAAGTGCAGTCGAGGACGGCAGAAAAGTAGGTGGGATGATGAAATTAATAAATTTGCACGCACTAGTTGGAATCGGTTGGCGCAGGACAAGGGTAATTGGAGATCGCAGGGAGAGGCCTTTGTCATGCAGCGGACGTAAAATAGGCTAATGATGATGATATTTTTGCTAATTAGTTAAGTTTAATTATGAAAAATTTTAAATATTGATTTTAGGGCAGATGCTATTGGGAAACAAGTAGAAAGTGTGCTCAGAAAACCCAAATGAAGTTGTTTCCTGACATTGCCGTTTGGTAGCTTTCTGTTATGACCCCATCCCACGCCGACTACGCCAACCTTGGCGCTCGCGCATATGCGAGTTTTTTCTAATTATTTTAGCCGTTTCCATACAACATGAAACGTCACACCATGAAATACTTTTCCTGGCTCGTTCATCACCCGAGCATTCTTGTAAGGCGCAAAGCTATGCACCATAAAAGGCGGTGCCAAAAATTGCGTTTCATCAATGAAATGTAACCACTTCATTTTTCTGAGGAGACTGAAACAGGCCTTACTCGTATTAATTGCAACAGTCAATTATTAGCCATTCGTTCATTTCTTAAAAGATGTCAAAATGAGAAAATTGGTCTGCATTTGAGATATTCTTCTCGAAAAGAAAAATGTCTTTGTACAGAAGCACAAATTTTATACAAGCTATCTACCCAGAAGTTGTAGTTCACGAGAAAAATACTTTAGGGCAGATATATTGTGCAGAATTGTGCACAGGTGCCAATAAATATGCAAGAAAAGTAACTTTTGGCTTATGTTTAACCGCAAATCGTATGCTGAGGCGGTCCTGCGTAAAAATACACTAAATACGGTTTCTGGTGGCGCATTGTATTCTTTTCTAACTGAGAAAGCTTTATCAAATTACTTTTTTTGTTTTAAACGAGAAAGACATTTTTTTTTAATTGTCTCCCACTGCTCTCGAAAATTGCGTCTGGTTCGTCTTCGGCGCTAAGTCTCTTGGCGGCAGACATATAATATATGGATACGAGTGTTCACGTGCCGATAGAGGAGTGTATATCGGGACCCGAGCTGCTTCTAAGTTTACTTCTTCACTGCTGGGTAAAAAAAAGTTTTCTTCACCGCAGTATACAGCAACATCAGTCGCGCACACAAATACGACTCCACGTCGCTGTCTGTTATCTATCTGGCTTGGCGTTTTAACACGATAGCGTAAGGAGCCTGTGTCGCAGGAAATCCGACGCCGGCGTCCCGCGCCCGATTTTCATGCCAAATTAGGATGTATAGTTGGGCGTGTTGGTTAAGCATGATCTGAAGTGAAGGCGCTAAAACGACGGTGGACGAAGAAGGAACACACACTCACACACACGCTGTGTGTGTGTTCTTCTTCGTCCGCCGTCGTTTTAGCGCCTTCACTTCAGTTCATACCAAAGCTCTCCATGTGAGGCAATAAATTTACTGACCTAATTGAATTTCTCAAGCTAAATAGGTGAAAAAATGGTAAACTATGACTTACACACTACCTACAGACATTATAGCTCTCGGATTGTAATTTGACTATGTTTACGAGAAAACATAATTCTGTTACGCGAAAACTCAAAGAAACCCCTTTTCCAGCGTTTCTGCCATTCACAGGCCAGCCGCGGCGTCCGCCATTTGCGCGCGCTGTCGCGCAGATGTTTTGGGGGCCACGGAAGGGCGCGCCCGGTTTCGCAATACTTCCAGCTGGTGCTCGCCTCCGTCGCATCGCGGCCCACGCAAGAGGATAGCAATAGGGGCTTGTTGGTACGGCATATCTTATTTTGTTATAGCGCAAGCTTGACAAGGACAACAGAAGGCACATCTGACACACTAGCGCTGTGTGTGTCAGATGTGCCTTCTGTTGTCCTTGTCAAGCTTGCGCTATAACAAAATAAGATACCACGCAAGAGGCAGCGTTTCTACCACAAAGCCCGCTTTCGTGCATAGCGTTCGCGGCCAGCGTTTCCCGCGGTAAACATTACGCTTACATACGCTCCAGTCGCCGGGAAGCGTGAGAAGCAGTCAGGGACTTTTGAATGCTATCGGCATTCCACTATTAAAGGCGAAGCTTAAGCGTCCTCCAAATTTTTCACATGGCACCAGAAAGCGCATGGACACCTGGGCTTGCTGTACGACTACTCGCCGCTAAGAAGTGCAGGCTCTAAAAGGTGTAATAATTGACAAAAGTGTAGATCATGTTACGCTAACTAACTTTATAAGTCGACACAATCTTTTTTGAACGTTCCTGCTGCGAGTGACATTAAGCTTTCATGGCGTTGCGTCCCGTCATGGTTAAGCGCGCTTAACCCTAGGGCAGTCATTGAAAGAAAGAAAACTAAGGAAAGTAGGGACATTTTGTTGTTCTGTCATTGTACCTACAAATAAGAGACATAATTAAGTGCTGTTGCGGTATTTTTTCGTTTTGAGAATCGCATACAACATCTGTAGGTGACATCGCGTATGGGCACGGCGCTCGAAGATTCGGGCGTAGCTGTGTTTTCGGACGTATACTCACCGTCTGACTATACGTCCGTCCGTCTCCCCATTGTGCTGGTGTGCTGAGGGAACCAGGTTCATAAGCAACCGCCGGACCAACTGGGGTATGTGCCACTGTATATGTGCTGCTCTTTAATGGTTAACAATTGTTTAAAATTTCTTTGGTGCTGCGCGGAACGACTGATGACTGTCAATCGCCCGCGCCATAGGCAGGCAAAGTGAGCAGACAAGGCGCTCTACAAACCTGTCCGATGAGCGCTCCGCGGATGTCTCGAGAATGACCTCTGAAACGTTAACCCGCGTGTGCCTCAAGGGCGCAAACCTAGAACACACCACACTCGACAGTATACTACACAAGCGGCAACGCCGGTGCTTTGTGTTCACGCGCAAAGTTCAGATAGTAGGTAACCCCCTATCTCCACCATCTAATTGAACACTCTGCAAACGTCAATTTTAATAAGAGCTGAGCAATGAAGCAATGCTTGGAGCAGCTCTGCGCTTGTCATCTTACTTTATAGCTTGGTCCTGAGTTGACCCCCACAAAAGAAGTTATTCGATGTATTGAGAAAAACGAGCGTTTGAGACGTTTCCACGTGTGCCTTACTGGGGAAAAAAAGAGTAAGTTAAGAATACTGAAGAAAACTACGGCCAAAATCAATTCCCAACGTGAGGGAACTGTAGAAAGAAAGAATTGGAACGTGGAGCCCGGATTAACTTGCAGCTTCGGTAGCTCGAGGCACTTTAATAAAGGAACACGCTCGACCCCGTCGCTGCAGGCTCCCTAATGGTATGGTCACTTTATAATGATGAACAAACAATAACGGAACCCCTAGAAGGCGACGTAAAGCCCCCGTCGTTCCGCGCGCGGAATGGCGCGAACAGGAGCGCATGGGAGACAGTTTGGCGGCAACTGTTTCCCTCCGTTTTCCCTGTTCTCGAAAGCCGTGCAGTCACCGGCGGATATGCGCTTAATCCGCGCGCAAAAAAAAAAAAAAGAAAGCGCATATGTAATCAGGCTGCGCTGCCGGATTAATCGGCTCCAATTATCGTTTACTTCGCCCGGGCACTGCAGGCCGTCCCGATCCCCGTATCTTCCGGACGGTGCTGGGATGTACCGTACTCACTCTGCTACAGATTGCGCTCGGTGACTCGAAGCCTGATAGGGGTCTGTTCACAACCTATAATCAGCCACAATTAATTATATGTGCTGTACGTAAACGTAGTTATCTCAATATTTTTGTTTTTTAAATTTTTACCCGACGCTATATTTGGTCTTGTCAGGTGCCAGAAACACTTGCCCATGTGCTTTGCGTTCCTCCTGCGTACGCGCGACAACTGCATGTAGATGGTTTCGTCAATTGCGCACATTGATAGCAGACTACTGTTTGGTAACTTTGTTTTGGGCTCCTGGCCTGCAGGACCCAAACAAGACATCCGCATTTATAACGGTCGCTCTAGCCTTCTTATACTAGCGACTAGACTTGACACACGGTTTTAGAGATTCTGCAAGGTGTATACAGTACGCATACGAATCTTCATCATTATCGCCACTCATCATCCCCCCTTTTTTTCTGTCACCCTTTCCCAGTGCTTTGTAGCAAGCCAGAGCAAAGTATAGATCAGGCCTGTACCTATTTGCATTTCTGTAAATAAGTATGTTTTCTCAGAATTCTTTTTTGTTGTTGTTGTTTTCGCCTCATTGGGAACTGTCAACACCAAAGCAGACAAAATACAATTATGAATTTCTTGATTTCCTGGCACCGCCTCGGAATGCGTAGTGAACGATGCCGTCCCCGTCCCGAGTGTGCACGGGGAATCGTGTTTAGCACTATTCTTTGAAAGCGAATAGGTTTTGTTGGCTCTTCTTTCCCGTTTCCCGTGTGGTGGTCGGACGTTTTTCACCGCCGCTACGATGGCGCCGGTGCAATTGGGGCGTGCTCTCGCGCAACCAACTGTTAATGCTATCTGAGGCGCACGAACGAAAGCATGTGCGCCTCGGAGAGCTTTAATAGTTGGTTGCGCGCGAGCACGAACGAGGGCACGTGCTTTTGAGCGAGAGCACGTGCGCCTCGGAGAGCTTTAATAGGTGGTTGCGCGAGAGCACGAACGAGGGCACGTGCTCTTGAGCGAGAGCATGTGCGCCTCGGAGAGCTTTAAGAGTTGGTTGCGCGAGAGCACGAACGAGGACACGTGCCCTTGAGCGAGAGCACGTGCACCTCGGAGAGCTTTAATAGTTGGTTGCGCGCGAGCACGAACGAGGGCACGCGCTCTTGAGCGAGAGCACGTGCGCCTTGGAGAGCTTTAATGTTTGCGCGAGAGCACGAATGAGGGCACGTGCTCTTGAGCGAGAGCACGTGCGCCTCGGAGAGCTTTAATAGTTGGTTGCGTGCGAGCACGAACGAGGGCTCGTGCTCTTGAGCGAGAGCACGTGTGCCTCGGAGAGCTCTAATAGTTGGTTGCACGAACGAGGGCACGTGCTCTAGAGCGAGAGCACGTGCGCCTTGGAGAGCTTTAAGAGTTGGTTGCGCGACAGCACGAACGAGGGCACGTGCTCTTGAGCGAGAGCATGTGCGCCTCGGAGAGCTTTAATAGGTGGTTGCGCGAGAGCACGAACGAGGACACGTGCCCTTGAGCGAGAGCACGTGCACCTCGGAGAGCTTTAATAGGTTGTTGCGCGAGAGCACGAACGAGGGCACGCGCTCTTGAGCGAGAGCACGTGCGCCTTGGAGAGCTTTAATGTTTGCGCGAGAGCACGAATGAGGGCACGTGCTCTTGAGCGAGAGCACGTGCGCCTCGGAGAGCTTTAATAGTTGGTTGCGTGCGAGCACGAACGAGGGCTCGTGCTCTTGAGCGAGAGCACGTGTGCCTCGGAGAGCTCTAATAGTTGGTTGCACGAGAGCACGAACGAGGGCACGTGCTCTAGAGCGAGAGCACGAGCGCCTTGGAGAGCTGTAATAGTTGGTTGCGCGAGAGCACGAACGAGGACACGTGCTCTTGAGCGAGAGCACGTGCGCCTCGGAGAGCTCTAATAGTTGGTTGCACGAGAGCACGAACGAGGGCACGTGCTCTAGAGCGAGAGCACGAGCGCCTTGGAGAGCTGTAATAGTTGGTTGCGCGAGAGCACGAAGGAGGGCACGTGCTCTTGAGCGAGAGCACGTGCGCCTCGGAGAGCTTTACTAGTTGGTTGCGCGAGAGCACGAACGAGGGCAGGCGCTCTTGAGCGAGAGCACGTGCGCATTGGAGAGCTTTAATGGTTGCGCGAGAGCACGAATGAGGGCACTTGCTCTTGAGCGAGGGCACGTGCGGCTCGTAAAGGAGCACGTGCGCCTCGGAGAGCTTGAATAGTTGGTTGCGCGAGAGCACGAACGAGGGCACATGCTCTTGAGCGAGAGCACGTACGCCTCGGAGAGCTTTAATAGTTGGCTGCGCGAGAGCACGAACGAGGGCACGTGCTCTTGAGCGAGAGCACGTGCGCCTCGGAGAGCTTTAATAGTTGGTTGCGCGAGAGCACGAACGAGGGCACGCTCTTGAGCGAGAGCACGTGCGCATTGGAGAGCTTTAATGGTTGCGCGAGAGCACGAATGAGGGCACTTGAGCGAGGGCACGTGCGCCTCGGAAAGGAGCACGTGCGCCTCGGAGAGCTTTAATAGTTGGTTGCGCGAGAGCACGAACGAGGGCACGTGCTCTTGAGCGAGGGCACGTGCGCCTCGGAAAGGAGCACGTGCGTCTCCGAGAGCTTTAATAGTTGGTTGCGCGAGAGCACGAACGAGGGCACGCGCTCTTGAGCGAGGGCACGAGCGCCTCGGAGAGCTTTAATAGTTGGTTGCGCGAGAGCACGAACGAGGGCACGCGCTCTTGAGCGAGGGTACGTGCGCCTCGGAGAGCTTTAATAGTTGGCTGCGCGAGAGCACGAACGAGGGCACGTGCTCTTGAGCGAGAGCACGTGCGCCTCGGAGAGCTTTAATAGTTGGTTGCGCGAGAGCACGAACGAGGGCACGTGCTCTTGAGCGAGAGCACGTGCGCCTCGGAGAGCTTTAATAGTTGGTTGCGCGAGAGCACGAACGAGGGCACGCGCTCTTGAGCGAGGGCACGTGCGCCTCGGAGAGCTTTAATAGTTGGTTGCGCGAGAGCACGAACGAGGGCACGCGCTCTTGAGCGAGGGCACGTGCGCCTCGGAGAGCTTTAATAGTTGGCTGCGCGAGAGCACGAACGAGGGCACGTGCTCTTGAGCGAGAGCACGTGCGCCTCGGAGAGCTTTAATAGTTGGTTGCGCGAGAGCACGAACGAGGGCACGCGCTCTTGAGCGAGGGCACGCGCGCCTTGGAGAGCTTTAATGGTTGCGCGAGAGCACGAATGAGGGCACTTGCTCTTGAGCAAGGGCACGTGCGCCTCGGAAAGGAGCACGTGCGCCTCGGATAGCTTTAATAGTTGTTTGCGCGAGAGCACGAACGAGGGCACGTGCTCTTGAGCGAGGGCACGTGCGCCTCGGAAAGAAGCACGTGCGTCTCCGAGAGCTTTAATAGTTGGTTACGCGAGAGCACGAACGAGGGCACGCGCGCCTTGGAGAGCTTTAATGGTTGCGCGAGAGCACGAATGAGGGCACTTGCTCTTGAGCGAGGGCACGTGCGCCTCGGAAAGGAGCACGTGCGTCTCCGAGAGCTTTAATAGTTGGTTGCGCGAAAGCACGCGGTCGCGTGAGAGCACGCGCCATTTGCACCGGCGCCATTGTAGCGGCGGTGAAACGTCCGACCACCACCGACCGTCACGAAAACGGGCGGTAGAGCCAATGAAAATACCCCAAAAAACCACACGTAAGTCGGCGAACCCAATTTTTATCCAAGGAGGAACGAAACGTTCGCGGTCCGTCTTCTTTTTTTCTTTTTCTTTCTTTCTTTCGTTGTTGTCCATCGCTTGTATATTACGCGAAAACCGAAAGTTGTCCGATAGCTCGCGTAATGTGGGAATGACAGGGTACAAGCGAAGGTGCAGTGTCCCTTAATTGAAAGCGCGCGGAACTCGGCGTGATCGATAGTCTTTCCAACTCCGCCCGTACTGTTGGCGTTGAGCAATCGCCCACGACAGGGTCTTGCATAGGCAGTCGTCTGTAAGGAGCCCAGGACGGCTTAGAAATCGTGCTGGTCTTGCGTACGGCTTTCCCTTGCTTTTCACTGACGACGGAGGCAGACTGCCAAAGGAAGCCAACAGAGTGCTTTCGGCGTTTGCGTTGGTTATCAGTGACATAATTGCAGTCGTAGCTCGCGATTGGATTTTCTGACTGCGACGAATTGCAGCAGCTCGCAGATTTCGGAACGGATATTTTTGGAAAGATGTGCCTTACAACGAGCTTCTCTGGAAGCAGTTCAACCTATAATGAAGCTGCCAGAAAAATCCAGTCCGATATACACTACTTGTTTGTTTGGTATGTAAGAAACAAAATCTGTATAGATACGTCAAAACCGAGTCTTTCCATAGCCCTCATAAGACCCATTATGCCTTCCAATCCAATTTACCTACATACGGGCACTTCTTGCAGCTTTCTCTGTTCTTCGATAGCTCTAGCTGTCTCACATCTTTAGATACTAAAGAATAATTTTTCGTGAGACCTTGTCTGAGAACGCTCATTTACAATATGCAGCAAATTGTTTAAGGGCAGTGTTTATTTCCTTTCAGATTTGTTCGTACGTAAAATGGTGCACAAAAGATTATGATAGTCAATTGTTAAATATCGCGTGACTATTTGTGGTCTAGTGTATCTGATTAACCAAAAAACACGAAACAATATGACTGACACCCAAGAAGAATTGTCGCTGCAATCACATGGCACCGCATGTTCACCGAGATGCTCCATGTAGTTTAACAGTTCACATTAGGTATATTGATAAACAGGCGAGTTGGAAAATATCCATTCTTGGGCAGCGCGCACACAAACGAAACACGATAAAGAAGACAGGACAAGCGCTGGTCTAACAACCGAAAGTTTTTATTTGAACAAGAAGATTATATACCCAGTAATCAAGAGTCATGTGGATTACACGTAGAAATCAATCGATGAATCAATCAGTCTTTATATATCCAGAAAATCTGGATGGTCTTCAGGGCTAAAAGCCGCTCTAGGCAGCTTGACTGCATGGGTTCCTGAAAACCGTTACATTGGCAGCATGCGACGTTTCTTCTGCAATTTTACAAGCGCGGAAAATAAAGCAAACATGTCGCAATTACAGTGGATGTTGGTACTTATGAACATAACATGTTTACAATATGAAGTACACCATATATTAACATAGTATAAATAAACTGATCATTTTAATATACGTATTTTAAATGCACAAAAGTCTTTGTAGTTGAAAATGAGCAGATAAAATTAACTATGAAGAATACAAGAATAGAAATTCAAGAGACATGTCGCGAAATAGTTTATGAAAGAGGCTAATACCTACTGAAGCATACAAGGTATGAACAGTATATAAAATAAGGCATAAATGTGCATCATACACTCACGAGGCATCATACACTCACGAGCAATCAATGAACGAGGTCTCTTCGTTTGCCAGGGAAACTGATGGCTGACTTGCGCAAAATGTTCTCATTCTTTAGTCATGTTGCATGCCGCAGTACAATCTCACGTGTGCGCTAGACCGTGATGCTTCGTAATAACTCGGGTATCCTCAAATGAAGGCGCGCAGCCGCAATCACGACTATGGCTGACCAGATGCGACGACACCACTCCCTCTGAGGAATCGGCGTGTTCGCGTAGCCTGATATCTACACACCGGCCAGTGAGTCCGATGCAGACGTTGCTGCACGTGCAATTTACTTTATGCACCACTCCCGAAGAACAATCGGTGCGCTTATTAACACGCTTAACAGTGCAAGCGTAATCGCTTGCTCCTGCACCAATCCTTGCAGGCGTACCTATCGCAGCGCATTGACTGCCAACTTCCTCGCCACAGGAAAAAAGCATTATTTAGTGTATGATCATTTCATCATTACAGGGTATATATAATCTTCTTTCTTTTTTCAAATAGAAACGTTCAGTTATAAGACCAGCACTTGTCCTGTCTTCTTTTCTCGTGTTTCATTTGTATATATATATATATATATATATATATATATATATATATATATATATATATATATATATATATATATATATCTTTTTGAGTACTATTTACCCTGTATAAGGGTCAGCAGGTGCACTCTGCACTAGTTATCGGCCATGAAAGGAATTAAAAAGCACTTAACCTCATGGGTTACAGAAAGCTTTCGCCACAATTTTATAAATTTGCGTACAATGCTGTGTCGCTCTCCATTACGTCATCTGTTCTTTGCGTCTCTTATTGACAAATTCGAAAAACATATTGGATGTTTGCCTAGGGCTTACGTGTGTACGACAATTTGTTCTGCCCATCCACGCACACGAGTGCTTGTTCTTACGCGGGCTGATTATTACTTTGCACGAATGTGAAAAATAATTAAAAAGAAAGCACAGGAAAAAAAAAGTTAAATTATGGGGTTTCACGTGCCAAAACCACTTTCTGATTATGAGGCACGCCGTAGTGGAGGACTCCGGAAATTTTGACCACCTGGGGTTCTTTAACGTGCACCTAAATCTAAGTACGCGGGTGTTTTCGCATTTCGCCCCCATCGAATCCTGGCCGCCGTGGCCGGGATTCGATCCCGCGACCTCGTGCTCGGCAGCCCAACACCATAGCCACTGAGCAACCACTGCGGGTCAAAAGCACAGGAAGGACAGAATTGCAGAGGCGACTATTTACATACACGTATGCACCACAGATCGATTAGGTAAAATGCGCAAACTGTCCAAGGGAGCCATCTCGCGATGAAGATCGAGAAAAGAGCCGACCGCTATCGAAAGATCCCCGTGTGACCTGGACATGAGAGGATGCGGCCTACGAGTGAGGAATCACGGTACAACGCATACTGTGTAGGAGCGCGCCGAGCTATGAGACTCGGGCCGATTAGTGACGGCCCCGCACGAGGCCAAATCCCACACAGCGTGCCTTTAAAATCTCGTCCGCGTAGGTGGGAGAGAGAGAGAGAGAGAGAGAGAGGGTGAATAGGGTTGCATCTCGCGACGCTGTTTTTAATGACGCCGATTCGGCAGCCTCAGTTGGTCGCTTTCCGTGCATTTCCGACTTCTCTCTGAACGAAATCTCTTTCTCACTCTCACTTTCAGCGCAGTTTGCCGTTGCCTTCGTTGCTGCGTGAAATCGAGTTTTTTATATAGTTCACATCTGAAACCGTATTAGACTCGCATTTCTCTTCATGAAAAAGAAAGAAAGAGGGAAATAAAGAAGCCGCCTGTACAGCCAATTTAGCCATGTTTCGGGAAAACAAACAACAGCAATTTAATCTTTAGAAGCCAAAGCTGTACGCGTGTTATTTCGGTGTCCGGCTCGACGTTGAAAACACGTTTACGCTAGTGAGGCTGTTTCCGTGCCGCCCTGCAGCTCGTTTATCCCTGGCCTTTAGAAAACTGCAAAGTAAACGCTTCCTGCCATCAGCATCAAAGTACAGCTAAAATGGACATTAAATAGCAAAACTATCATTTTTGACTAGTAAAGTGCTGTTTCAACGCTATGTACAAGCTTTATTTTTTGCTTTCTTTTTGCGTGTTACACAGACACAAACATAAATGTATTGTTTCTAATAGGAAACTTTTTAAATAATGCTTTTGGCAGGCAGCACAATTGTAATCACATAGCTGCATTACTCTAAGAAGCGGGCATTACTTGTGCAATGAAACGAAATGCGTAATTGACTCATTAGAAAAATTGCTAATTAAGGTTTTAACCATTTACTTTACGTGACATATTGCAATTTGGTAAGTGTAGCCGATGAGTTTGCTAAGCATGATGAGTTTTTCAGGGAACAACGTTTAAGAATGGCATCACTTTCCAGATCATTTCAGCTATGCCCGCCTTTACGGGTCTACAAAGGCATTCCATTACACTGCTCTTCCTCTTGCTATCAGAAAATGGAATTTGCTCCCGGACAGCATTGCATGCCAGTCCAACTACGATTCATTCCGTGATGCCTTGACTGAATACATGACTAAAGAAATGTGAAGTTTTACGTAACAGAAAGGGCATTCAAAAAAGTACACTGACATGCAGGTATGCAAGTTCAGAAAGGCACATTATTACATTAAATAAACTTATATATCAGCAGGAGTAAAAAATATACAATGAGGTTCATGCTGCAAGATTTGGGTTGGACGGATAAATGTGCCACAATGTGCAAAACAAAGGTAGTAAATTCGTGAATTATGATATGTGCTGCAAATTGATTAGTTGAAACTTATCTAGAGAAAATAGAGTCTAAAATGCGCTGTCGAAATCTATGACATCGCGGAGAGCTGTGCGCACTTCATCGCGGTGTTGCCATCCGCCTTTTGTTTTCTTTTTATTTATTTCTGGGAAATCATTCTGAAAGAGTCACTGATCAGTCTAGGCCTGCAGTCAGAAAGTTTTTCAATCTCAAGGCGAACTCCTCAGGTGTCTATGTTTCAAGGTCGCGTTGTGAGGTACAGAAAATCGGAACGCGCATGACAGTGCTCGCGCGTTCATCGTCGTATTCAGCCACATCGATGCCGCTAATCATGCCAAGAAAAAAAAAGTTAATCGGGGCGCTCGTGCTACTGCTCGCGCGTTCGTCGTCGTCGTCTTCCACATAGCTGCCACATCGATGCCGCTAAACATACCTAAAAAGGCACAGTTAATTAATATAGAGTTAATTAAGGCACTCAAACCCATGATATCTGGTGTTAATTAGGGTGAAGTTGATTAAGGCACCGTTAATTAATATATAGCTAATTAAGCCACTGAAACCCACGACCTTTGATGGGAATCGAACAAGTAGTAAGATGCAACAACGCATTCGAATGAGTATGTCAAGTAATTTAATGGATGTCTCTTGAGCGCGCAGGCTTTCGACTTCACCCTCTTTGGCGTGTGCTAATGTAACTCCAATTTTTCATTTATCGTATACAAAGGTCATGCTCAAAAGCGAAATTCAATAGAATTTTCGTCACCTGCGTCACCGCCATGTTCTGTAGACATTTATGTAAAATGCATGTAAGGGGGATGACGCCGGTATTGTCGACACTACGCCAACGCCCCGAAACATGGGCGCCAAACATGCGCACCGCCGGGCAGCATTCGGTGCGCGTCACGCGCAGAGATTTGCAGACGCACCACAAAGCCAAGAACAAGTGTACACTGGCGCAGCCTTCGACCCACGCACCAGCGAGGGAGCAGTCGCCTGCCACGTAGTGGGTTCTTGTGCGGCACATTCTACCTTTACAACTGCTGATGCCGACGATCCAACGGAACTTGAACTCCGCGCAATAAATAGTCCGGGCATTAGACAGAGTCTCAAGCACCACGCAAGCAAAACACATAGATACACCGACTCTAAACATGCGCTGCAGGCCATACAGCCTCACCATACAGCCTCATCAGAAGTACTCCTAGTCAAGCAGGCCTTCAGGCGTGTGGAGGCCCACGGGATCACTGCAGCACTTCGTTGGATCCCTGGTCACGAGGGCATCGAGGGAAATGAGGGAGCCCACGAAGCGGCACGCGCACTTCTTTCCGACCGCGTCGTCTCCTGGGATCCTTCAGAAACCCTCACAACTAGCACAAGCAGCACGACAAAGGGAGCACCGTATGACCCAGGCAAAGCTCTGAGAGCAGCAGCCAACAGAAGCAAGAGGGAACTCCGTGCGAGTGTCCCCACAGACCCAGACCCACTTCCCGCAGGTCTTCCCAGGTCGGGGCAACTGCTGCTACAGAGGCTCCGTTCCGACTTCGTCCTCACACAGGATGTGCTGGAGTGGTGGCGGCAGTACTGGCTACGCCGGGAAAGGCACCCTCCATCTCCGTCTCCCAACTCCCTTCCGTCGCAGGAACCCGGCTCCTCCATAGCCTCTGCGGACCAAGAAGCACCACAGGACCCGCACAGTTGCCCTGGCTGTGGCATGGCCACGCGGCCATTCGCAGCCCATATGTTTTGGGAGTGCCAGCGACACGCACAGAAGCGGGACCACCACCACCTGAGAGCGGTGCGAGTGTCGTCTTACGAGGAGTGGATTAGACCGGCAACTGGCTTAATGGATTCAGACAGGGTCATTCTGGACTCGCTCTTCGCTTTCGCCAAGGAGGCACAGCTTCTAGGACGGCTCTGAATACGCCTCCCACCTCCCCTTCCTATTCACATTACAGGCCTTCGAGCCATCCCTCAATAAGCACATCTCGTCATCAACATCATTATGTAAAATGCATGGAATATATAATGATAGAACTACTTGGTAATATCTACCGCCAAGGCTGCTCGAGCCAGATGTTATATTCTTGATTGAATTATCCCTCAGAATTTCTTAGAATTACAGCGAGCAAACAAAAAAGTTATAAACATTTTATTGACAGTTGGTTCTTCCTATCCTAAATTCATTGGCAGGACATGTCTTTTATCCTAAATATTCTCGGAATAATAATAAGTTGGAAATACCATTACTGCTCGCAATTTGAAAGTTTCGTAATTTAATTGGCGCCGCTCTTTACGGGTCGCACAGTGGCGTCTGCGTGACGTCGCTACAGGCCCTACACGATGAGAGTGCCATAAATTTTGACGCTCCCGCGTATGTCGCATCCGCATGTAGTTAAAGGGACACTAAAGGCAAATCTTAAGTCAAGCTAAAGTGATAGATTAGTACTCGAGAATCTCTAAGGCGCCATTAATATCGTGAACAGAGCCTTAATAATCGAGATATTGAGGTAAATACGGAACATGATTAGAGACGCCCCCGGGACATTCAAGTACTTTCCCGATGACGAAATCACTCCTCAGTTAAATTCTGTCGCTATAGTACCCAACTACTCGTTGCAATTACTTGTCGAATTCTGAAAGAAGTATTCGGACCTCTCAGATGCAATTTTCTCGTAAACTAAGTCTTTTATTAGCACGAAACAAGCGTTGGGAGGTTTCTGGAATGGTATTTAAACAGTCCACGTCCACTTAGTATTTGCCTTTAGTGTCCTTTTAAAGCACCGTCCGAGGAGTCCAAGCGCAACTCTATATGTTACTATCGCTGTCGGTGCTTCGCCCTTCTGGTGAATCAGCCATTTCTTTTAGGTGCAAGCGTACATGCCCCGTCTGTGAAATCGGCGAGACCGTTGGCCACTTAACGTATCAGACAACATCGTCAGAATGACTTCTTCTCGGATCATCGAAGAAGTCAATGCAGATGCAGTTAAATTGCTATATTTTCGGCGAGCCCAGGCTGCTTGCACTGGGGAAAACGGACATATTTTGCTTTCAACACCGCTGCTTTCTCGACGTTGCCTTCTCGCATTCTGATCGTTGACTCGCCGCCACAACACCTAGTTTAAAGTTGTGCACAAAATGATAAGGTAGGCGTCTAGGAACAATAAAAAACAAATAAAATATTTAGAAAAGGCAAAAGCCTTGAGCATCTCGTCATCGATTAGCGATTTTTGTTGTTCCTAAAAACAGTGCTCTGGGCGCGACCTGGCGACCTTGTCCGAGAAAACGTTACCAACACCGCACGCACACAACGAAACACAACAGTCGATACGGGCTGACGCAAGCAAAGCAAGCTGTATCAAGTTGAAGTACCAAGTGAGTTTTATATTGACGGGGGGCTGTCGGTTGCCTCCACTTCGCATCGCCTCCTCCGTTTCTGCGCTCGGCCTTCATGTTAGGGCCACCTGCAGTATGACTACACGTGATGTTTCCGTAGTGACGCATGTGAAAATGACGCATTATGCATGCCCCAACACAGGCCTGGCTACCTGCAGCGATGTTGTCGCTAAAACTTCCAAGGTTGCACACTATGAATGTTACATTGTACATGGGAAAAAATAATAAACAAAATGATACAGCATATCGGCAGGTGTGCGCTGGCAGTCGTTAGGCACTTGGCGCGTGTTAACAACGGAGGCGGCTAAAAAAAACGCATCGATCGCCTCGAGTGCAACCCACGAGGCGGTGAAAGGTGTCACGGAAACATTGGTCCTGGATACGGTGTTTGTAGAGAAAACAAAGCATCTACGCAGAATCGGCAATTGCAGTATCGCGTGTCGTTCCAAGAACGCCTTTAATACAGTGCCGCTCCGCAGAGCACACGAGGCCTAGTGCGCACAATGTCAACCCTATAATGCCCAAGCACAGTTCTAGGTGAAGGAACATTGGAACTTGTTCGCTTTTTATTCGTGGCCACGGAGCGTACATTGCTACCAAGCGTGACAACAGAATTTTATTTCAAATGGAACGTCATTAACACCAGAATTATTAATGCGATTAGCACTCTTTGCTGGCTTCAGTCGTTTTGAGCCTATCTACCTAAGTTTATCTAGCCTCTTACACCGCGTCGTCGTCGTACAAACGTGGTCATGCTGATGGGCGACCTTGGCACGCTAGTGCCATAGCAAAGCGGGCCAACAAAGGAGACAGTGTATGTCGCATACAGTGTTTTTCTTTATTTGCTTTGACCTTTACAAAAAAAAATGCCCGCAAAGGTTACTCGAATCACGTCACTACAGATTAATTATGTGCCCAAGCGGACATCATTTGCAAGGAAAACCAAAGCAATCAATTCACTAATTATACTACTTACATTAACTAACTTCCTAGACACTTTACGGCACATATTATATTGGAAAGCTGAAGAAAACCGTAATAAGACTCTAGTTCCATGTTTCATTTCAAAACGGCCATG
Source organism: Dermacentor andersoni (assembly GCF_023375885.2). NCBI lineage: Eukaryota > Metazoa > Arthropoda > Arachnida > Ixodida > Ixodidae > Dermacentor > Dermacentor andersoni. The sequence continues at coordinate 55,885,433 of NC_092822.1, forward strand.
CAAGCAGAAATATTTGACCTCAAGTTGTGGAATGAATCTGAGAAAAAATCTATAAAGTTTTTCAAAGATCAGCTCCACAAGACTATTACACCTGAAGACATTGAACGTGCTCACAGGCCTGGCAAATTCCGGGAAGGTAAGAAGGGACCAGTCATTGTTAACTTCTGCAGCTTCAAAGTTAAAGAAAAGCTTTTATCCTACGGATCAAAGTTGAAGAATAAGGACTACAGCATTCGCGAGGATTATGACCCTGCTACCAGACGAGCGCGCTCCAAGCTGTTCGAATTTGCTGAATCCACGAATCACTCATACTGCGTTTTGACAAACTTCACATGGACAGCAAAATCTTCTGCTGTGATAGCAGGGAAGACACAATAAAGGAAGTCGAGAGATAGCTACCCAACAAACATTCTTTGAAACCTACACCCTTGAGTGAGAGGGCAAACTGCAGTTATTCTGGTAGTTTTCCACTTCGTATCTTGCTTCTTAAGTGTCGAAGCTTAAAATAAGGTAAAAAGTCTGCTGCTTTGATCGCCTCTGTCAAGCCGCAGATTGTTATTGTAACTGAATCCTGGATACTTGAATCTATCACTAATATTGAGAGAGAGAGAGAGAGAGAGAGAGAGAGAAAATAATGCAGAGAAAGGCAGGGAGGTTAACCAGAGGTAGTTCCGGTTGGCTACCCTGCGCAGGGGGAAGGGTTAAGAGGGATAAAAAGAGAAACAGAGTGGAAGGGGGAGATAGAAAGAAAGGGAGACAAGCACGAACAAAGCGCGTACACTACAGAACGGTAGGGGGCGGCATTCTTAGAGTCTGTCGTGAAGCCCCGTAGAACGCAAGAACGTTAATAGCGCGAGTAAGGCCTTCAACGCGGATGTTCTTTCGGAGCATTGGCCTAATGCTTTTAGTTCTGAAAGTGGACGATTGTCCAGCTGGTCCAGTACCCTGCACATCACTTGTCTCTCAGCACTGTATCGCGGGCAGACACAGATAATGTGTGCGAGCGTCTCGTCGATGTTACATGTGTCGCACGTGGGGCTGTTGGCCATTCCTATGAGGAAAGCATAGGCGTTTGTAAAGGCAACGCCTAGCCACAGACGGTAAAGCATGGTTTGTTCACGTCGTGGTAATCCAGGCGGGAGGTGCATCCGTATGTCCGGAGACAACGAACGCAACCGACACATGGTGAAAACATTTGAGTCCCACAGGGGCAAGGTACACTCACGGGACATCAATCGCAGCCCAGCCGCAGCGTCTGTTCGCGAAAGCGGAATGAAGACTCGTTGACCACTTTCATGTGCCGATCGGGCAGCTTCGTCGGCTTGGTCATTCCCGCTGATGTTACAATGTCCTGGAAGCCACTGAAAGATTATGTTGTGTCCCTTATCATAGCTTTGATGATATATGTGCCGAATTTCTGAGGCCAGTTGTTCATTGGGTCCGTGGCGCATTGGGCTTCGTATGCACTGAAGGGCTGCCTTGGAGTCACTGAAGACTGTCCATTGTTGCGGTGGTTTTTGCTTAATGAAATCAAGTGCAGCACGGAGCGCCGCGAGTTCTGCACCCGTCGATGTGGTCACACATGAAGTCCTTAATTTGATTTCCTCAGATTGTGCCGGGATGATGACTGCAGCAGCAGCGCTGTTGAGTTTTACTGAGCCATCTGTGTATACATGTTTCCGGAATCTGTGCACGTTGTGAATGTGCTCCAAAGTTGCTTGCTTCAAAGCTTGTAATGGCACTCCAGCTTTCTTTCTGACTCCTGGAATTGTCAGTTGCACTTGCGGCCGGTGCAGACACCACAATGGATCTGACAATCGTGAAGCGGGCGTAAATTCTGATGGCAATTACGGCTGATGTCTTACAATAGTTTTAGCAAAAGTTGAAAGTGGCCTTTTTGCTGGCAAGCAAGCAAGATGGTGTGAGGGAATCCGAGTCAGGTGTCGGATGTGCGCTCTCAGGACATCTGTATCAATGTAGACTGTCAAAGGCGCGTCTCTGACTATGGCCACTGTCGCAATCGATGACGTTGTTTTGGGAAGACCGAGACAGGTCCTGAGTGCTTGGGCTTGCACGCTCTGGAGTTTGCGAATATTCGTAGTACAAGTATTACCTATTACAGGTAAGCTGTACCGCAGGAAGCCCAAAAACAGTGCTTGATATAGTTGCAACATTGACGGTACTGTTGCGCCCCAGGACTTCCCGCCGAGAAACGCAAGAAGGTCCACAATGGCGGCCAAACGCTTTGTCATGTACGAGATGTGAGGGCTCCAAGACAAGTCTCTATCAATGATGACGCCAAGAAATCGGTGCGTTCGTCTATATCGTATGATTTGGTCATTAATCCGCAAAGCATACGGGGACATCGATTTACGAGTAAAAGCAATGACTGCACATTTCTCAGCAGAAAGCTCCAGGCCTTGTCTTCTTAGATATCTTGACACAGCCGTTGAGGCTTTCTGAAGTCGTGCACGGACTTGTACACGTGTCACGCCTGAAGCCCATATGCAAATGTCGTCTGCATATACGGAGAGCTGTACAGTTTGCGGTAACGAATCAGCGAGACCAACGAGCACCAGGTTGAAAAGGGTAGGGCTGAGTACTCCGCCTTGCGGTACACCACGACTGGTATAGCTAGATGGCGTTGGTCCGTCTTCAGTCAAAATAAAGAAAGATCTTCCATGCAAATAGTTGCATATCCAGCGAAAGGTGCGTCCACCAATCCCTACAGCTTCTAAGGCGTCCAGAATTGCCTGATGATCTACATTGTCGTACGCACCTTTAACATCAAGGAATAGGGCCGCAGTGATTCGTTTCAGATGTTTCTGGTGTTGTACGTATGTTACCAGGTCGATAACGCTATCTATTGACGAGCGGCCACGTCGAAAACCAGCCATTACCTCTGGATAGACGTTGTAGAATTCCAAGTACCATTCTAGCCGTGCAAGTATCATTCTTTCCATTACCTTGCCGACACAGCTGGCCAGTGCTATTGGACGGTAAGATGATAATTCCAACGGGGATTTGCCAGCCTTGAGGAGTGGAACAAGCCGGCTGGATTTCCACGTTGTAGGGACCAAGCCGTCGCGCCATGATGCGTTGTATAGGCCAAGAAGGGCATCTCTGGCCTCTTGACCAAGGTTTACAAGCGCAGAGTATGTGATGCCATCGTGTCCTGGTGACGAAGATCGCCTGCAACCAGCAAGTGCGGCCTCCAGTTCTTCGATGGAGAAAGCAGCGTCCATACGAGGATCCCGGGAGCAAGGGGGCACAATGGGAATAGGTGGGCAAGGTGAATACGTGAGCGCCGGACCCGCGATCCTTGCGCAGTAATCTTCGGCCACCTCGACTTCTCGGCGTCCTTGATGTAGTGCTAGAGACTTAAATGGATGACGCTGTTGAGGAGCTGTTCGAAGACCACGGATTGTTCTCCAGACAACCGACAGAGGTTTACGTGGGTCGAAAGACTCACAAAACGACTTCCAGCGTTGATTGTGCAGTACAGCAAGGCGACGCTGAATTTTCTTTTGAATGCATCTGGCCTCTCTAAGGTCGTAGAGTGATTTAGTCCGTCGGTACCGTCGCTCCGCTCGCCGGCGGATTGCACGGAGGCTCTGTATTTCCGAATCAAAATCTGTGTATTTTTCTAATGGCCGAAATGAGCGCATAGCATCCTGCATAGCCTTGGCGATCTCAAATTCTAGTGTGGACGAAATGCCTTCGTGGCATGCGTCTTCCATAAGGGATTTAAACACGGGCCAATCTATTGTTTGTTTAAAATTTGATGGAACGGATTTGGTGAGGCCTTTTATCTTCAGGTAGGTAGGAATGTGGTCGCTTCCGTGGGTTTCTATATCTGCGAACCAATGGACGCAGCGAGTGAGGCATCGCGAAACAAATGCTAAGTCTAAACAACTACTGTATGTCCGGCCGCGCAGAAACGTGGGACTGCCATCATTTAGACAACAAAGTTCATGGTCGCAAGCAAAGGACACGAGGTTTCTTCCTTTCGAATTTATCTTGTTGCTTCCCCAAAGTGAATGATGCGCGTTGAAGTCCCCAACAACAATCCATGGACCAGGTGTCGCATCTATAATGTCACTCAGTCTCTGCCTATCAAAACGTCTTGATGGAGAAAGGTAAGCGCCCACTAAAGTAAACGCAAGCTTTTGTTGTTTCACGGTCAAACACACATACTGATTAGTGTCATGTGGCCGCACTGGATGAACAACATAAGTCAATTCACACCGTATGTAGATGGTCACCTTGCTAATGTCAGTACAAGTCGATGACACATGAGGTTCATAGCCTGAGATCCGGACGGGTGTCTGTAGCTTCGGTTCACAGACGACAACACTAATATTGAAGTTCTTCCGTATGGCTATGAAGTTTATAGATGTGACAGAAACACATACGGCGGCGGTGTCTTTTTTTTGCTCATTATTGAATCGCTTGTAAATTGTCAACTGGCAATTTCTTTGCAACATTCTGAGTCAGTATGGCGCAAGGTTAAACTGAAGACTAGCACCTACTTAGCTATTGGGTCCTTTTACCGGCCTCCTAACTCGTCTAATACTGAATGTTTTAATGAGTTATCAAATTTTCTAGCTACCTTAAATTTTGACTATGTACTTGGTGAATACTTTAATACGCCAGCCGTCAGCTGGGACAACAGGAACCTGTGTTTACAGGCAATGCAGCTCCATCTCTAGCATTTTCTGAGTTAGTTACAACAAACGACTCGACGCAATTCGTGTCCGAGAGCACAAGACGAGACTGGTTTTGCGCTAACACGTTTAACTTGCTTTTTGCTAGCTCAGAGTCGCTTATTCAAAATGACTCAGTCATCCCTGGTATAAGTTATCATGATTGCGTCACTGCCATGTGCACAAAAGCATCCACCAAAACAGTTTTCAATCATCCCAGAAATGTATTTTTTTATGATCGAGGTAACTGAAATACATGAAATGCCTTATGAGAACATGCCTATGATTACTGTCACGTACAATGGTGTCCTTAAGCTGCTTACTAATGTAAAGGTGAAAGCAGCACGTGGTCCTGACGGTATACCGTCTCATGCAATAAGAGCTCGTTCTGAAGCAATAGCCCTATCTCCTAGTTGTGTTATTTAATAAATCATTGCACAGCAGTTCATCGCCTGGCTAGTGAAAGGTAGCTAATGTGGTTCCAACTCATAAAGGCGGGCCTAAAATTCAGTGCAAATCTATAGGCCCCTACCTCTGACGTGCGTAAGCTGCAAAACAATTGAGCGTATTATCTACTTAGCCGTAATGAAACTTCTACATAACAATAATTTCTTTTCGAATTCCCAACATGGGTTTAGGCCTGGATTGTCGTGTACGACGCAACTTGTAGAATTCTGTCATTATGTTTTGTTCTTGTGATTCAGCATTCCAAATTGACTGCATATTTTTGCATTTTAAGAAATCTTTTGATACCGTTCATCATGCATTACTAATACATTAATCATCCTGCCTTTCTATACACCCTACTATAATAATTTGGATTAGTAGTTACTTAACTGGGCGCACTCAGCATGTTATGGTCAATGGAGTTTTATCAACTCAAGTCACCGTAACCTCTGGCGTAAGCAAGGTTCCGTTCTGGGGCCATTGTTATCTTTAATTTACATAAATGATATTGCGGATGGCCTTGAATGCAAAATGCGTTTATATGCGGATGATTGTGTTGTCTATAAAAATGTGCAAAACATACGGGATATTTCCAGCTTACAGAATGAACTCAACAGGATTCATGCCTGGTGTCAAAAATGGGACATGTGCTTGAACAGTTCAAAATGTCAGTTCATGTCATTTACCCAAAAACGTCTGCCGATAAGGTCACTGTATAACTTGGATGGCTTTCCTGTTGAAATGGTTCAGCACTATAAATATCTTGGCGTCTCTTTTTCAGAAAACTTAACGTGGAGTAAACGTATTGAATATATCGCTTTAAAGCCATCCAGAATACTTAACCTTATGAGACGTAATTTTTATCAGGCCCCTTTATATGTAAAAGAACAACTTCACGTTACAAACGTGCGTCCAATTCTTGAATACGCTTGTGAAGAGTGGGATCCTCAAACCTCGTACCTTGTTGAAAACCTCGAGTGAACTAAAAATCGTGCTGCCACGTTTGTTTCTGGCAATTATGATATTCGCAGCAGTGTCTCAGTAATTAAAGAAAATCTAGGCTGGAAATCACTAGCGCTTCATCGAATGACCGCAAAACTGCAACTGTTTTTCTAGATATACTCTGGCGTCACCGGAATAGATAAAGATCTGTACATTTTGCCTCCCCACTTTGTCTCTCAGCGATGCGATCATGATTATAAAATTCCTGAATGGCGCTGTCGCGCTGAAGTTTTCCGCAATTCACTTTTGCCGCACACTTCAGCTCTATGGAAAAGGCTCCCTAAGAGCATTAATCAATGTAAAACCTGTTCCGAGTTTAAATCTTTCTTATCGTCAAATTTTTCATAGCTGCATATTACCCGCTTCCTTTTTTTCACTTGCGTCTTGGTTTATGGTTTGCCTATTGCAATGACTTATCTTTTTACTTAACTGTGTTTTCTCGCTTGCCTTTGCCAATGTATTCCTGCTGATGTTAGCCTTACTCTTTTTCGTCTGAGCTTTCTGTATTTCTATATTTGCTTTCCGGAGTCAGTCCTTTCTGTACCTATGTGCCTCTGTAGTGCCTCCCTGCTACAATGCCCTTGTGGCGCTGCAGGTATTCGCACAAAAAAGTTGTTAAATTAACTGATTACGCACGCAGCAATGCGAAGCGCTGCTCGCATTGCTGCAAAGCGGCTATAGCCACTTTTGCACATATGCATATATGTGGTATGCATATATACATCCCTCTCAGCGCTAATCGGAATAAGACCGCAAGAAAGAGGAAAGTGCGGCGGCAGCCCTAGTCCTAGTTAGTCAGCAAATAAGTTCTAAAAAGAAAAATATAAGAACATCTAAGAAGTTGTTTGATATCATGCGCCGCTCTATTAAGAAATCTGGGTGCTTTAGAGATACCTATGGGGCGACCTTACGTTTACAGGTTCTATGCCGTGATTTATTGTTTCAGTCTGTAGAAAACAGACGCCTCCACTAGCACTAGGTTGTCGGTATTTTCACTAACGGTACCGTACTTATCGAAATGGAGTTCGGCCCTTCTTTTATTGCGATAGCAATGATATGGACACTCCAGGCGCATTTTTGCCGTCGTCGCCGCCGTGATGTTCCGTATAAAGTCCAACACCGTCGCCGCGCACCGTCTGCTGCATGTGCGAGTAAAAGCGTGCGAGGGTGAGCCGGCGATCGCGGCTCAATCTCGCGCATGCAAAGGAGGAAAGCCGGGAGGAAGCGCGCCGTCTTCCGTCGCGCCCATGACACCGCGATAGGGGAGTTGTACTGCGGCAGCAACTGGCCGCGGGCGGTCACGCGGGCTTTACGTTGAAAGCGATTAGCTTTGGGGGGAGGGGGGTAGGGCACAGTGCAGGTGGGCCGACGGCTCGTAGCTTTGCGTGTGTTGTGCCCGCCGCTCAGTCTGCGTTGAATCGATAGACAGCGGGAAGGTTACTTCGCTCGCTGCCGCTGCCGCGCTTGCTCACGAGCCAACGTTTTGACAGCGAGTGTCCGCGGTCATCGAGTGTGACGTGTTCCTGTCCGCCTGTGCGCGCTGACACCATGATGCTTGTTAATTTAGTTAGCGAACGTTTACAAGTTTATACGGCTGATAAAACTACTATCCTTACTTCGTATGGCTGCCTACTAATTTGCTATCGCAATCGATGCTTCGCCTATCGGGTGAAACTACGACTTTCTTTTTCTGGAAATGTTACTTAATATGACCTATCGACCTATATTTGTGACCAACGCCTTTCGACATATATTCGCGAACAAGGCTATAAAAAGTACCGAGTTAAAGGAATTCTTGGATAGCTCTAAAAATCCTGCATATCCAACGCACCCGAAGGCCCCGAGGATGACGTTGTTTGGTTTGCCGAAGACGCCTGCGAAGCATCCGGCGAGGACGACTTCTCTGGCAGTTCCGACAGGGATGCCGCTTGTGGCATGGACTAGCAAGATTCAGCAGCCGAGCTTACGGTATATAAAGGTGCGTCATATTGAAAGCTTTTTGTTTTTACAGCTAAGCTGTATACCTCTACCCTCCAAGGAAATTTTCGTGTCGTAAGCAAGAAACTCCCCATACGTGGGCCGATCGCTGAGACAGTGCCATGCCGGGCCGACCCGCGGCGGAGGTGCAGTTCGCCTTTAAGGGGCCCACATACACAGCTTCGCTGGTCATCCGTCTTCAAAGAGTGGAAGGGCACTGAGTTTTTTTCTAGAAACATATGGGTGGACCTATAATGGAATTAATGTTTTTTTATTTCTCAGCGCGTTCAATATATGTGGGAGTCAATCTCTATTCGTGTTCGACCTGTGTTCAAGTACATACAGTATCTCCTTCGTGGCAGTTCAGCGGGTCCCAGCCATACGGAAGCAAGGCTTCGCACGCCGGCCCAAGCGGCGCGGACGTTTGATTCAAAACTGTCGCAATAATACCGTCGAAAACTAACTAATAACTTTCGAAAAGCACGCAGATCCATCGTGACGTTAGAATCCAATTGACACGGAGCTTGTTTGAGTTAGCAAAATAGCAGCAATAACGGATGACGTGCGCACGACCTACAATCCTGTAGCTGCTAGTTCTCTGTCCGGAACGCTAACGGAACAACGTCTTGGAAGGATGTTCACGGGAGTGGTGTGCACAGAGGTGTACTACACATATCTAAATATATATTAAGGCTCATAGAGGCACATACGAAATCTGGAGGGTCGGTCAGAAATTGGTGCAACCCACTTCCCGTTCCCTTCCTGCGGAGTGCGAATAGTCCAGAGTTGCATTTGCAACATAACAAGGACGTTTAGAAACAAATAAACAACAAACAAACAAAAAGCTAACAAAGAAGCCCAGTAGTTCATTTCCAGTGAGCCAAGAATAAGGCAATCAAAATACAAGGAATAAACAAAAATTTAGCAAGCCGTAGAATTTTATACGCTATCCCTTTAAGAGTTGAATGTGTTTTAGAGATACATGTGAGCCACCGTTATTTGTGCAGGTTTTACGTCGTGATTTATAGTTTGATTACGCAGCAGACGGGTGCACTTACAGGAAGTACTTGCAGGCCAACACTGAGGGCTAGACAAGTAAGCGAGATACAATCCTTACGTACATCGAAACCCGCTGGGTTAGGCGAAGACGGTTCACTTCAAAAGGGCCGGGTCTTTCACGTCTCCACGCCCACGAGGAGGAGAGCTGAATAGACTGTAAAAATGGGCGCCATGCTGCCACAATAGTGACTTGGAAGAAGAAAAAAACGTAAAACCCTGACCTGACCCTTTCTGCTGCACTGTCTCCCTTAAGTATGATTCACACTTTGCCTTACTTTGCCACACTTGCTGAGGTGTGCTGGCTCTCCTGTGGCTCTCTGTTCTCCTTTCATCCTTCAGAGCTCCTGGAGACGCTTGCTTTGAGTGCAATTCCCCCTCCTACCTTCCTCCTAGAAAAAGAAGTGAGAGAACCGTATGCGTTTCCGTCCCTGTTTTTCTGGCTTGTTTATTTCACACTGACGGTTCTAAATGCATTATTTTGTTTTGTTTTGTTTCTTTCTCGCTGTTTCAGGAAGAGCATTACCCTATTCTGCGTTTTTTCATTCCATAACGGTGCTTTCCTACACAGTAGCGCCAAAGAAAGCGTTTACCTCTCCCCCATCGTTTGTTACTTTCGTTCCTTTCCAACGGCTATACGACGCTCGCTTTCCTGCACGCGACAGGCATAGTAAATGGACAACGGGGACAAAGAAGTCAAACGGCGCCGGATGCGTCTAACACGAAGTGAACGCATATAGGGAAAGGCAAAAGGATGCCAGCTGTGGCGCTTTAGTTTGGTAGTTTCTCCAGCGAATACTATTTGCACTTTTAGATTTAGAACTCGAGTTTAAACTTCAATGTGCCACGACTGAACTAAGGCAAACGGTTCAGAGAGGATCGTAGAAGGCGCACAAAATGTCGGCGTAGGGATTGGGTAGGGAGTAAAATTACAGAAAAATGTTTCATTTGGTATGGTCGCACCTTATCTGTGTGTGTTTTCTTGTGGACTGGCGTAGCTGGATCGAGGGTCGCTGCCACCGCTGACCCCGTAGACCTCCATCGTGCCGATCTTGTGAACAGCGTGCTGCTCAGGCAGCGTGCATCTGAAGCAGCATTCATCGTTCAGCACTCAGGTGGCCCGAAATCCCAATTGCAGAGTGGGCACACCCGAAAAGGACGAGGCATTCTTCAGCAGCGCATGACATCTGAGACTTATTCTGTTTGTCTTGCAGTGTTCTTTGTCCTGCCGGAGGGAAAATGGTTCAGAAGCCACATTATCTTTTCTTCGTGACAGCGTGAACGACTAAATTCCCGAGCTTTACTCAAAGTTTTGCATTGAAATAGCGCCACTTGACTCGTCTGACATCACCTGGAAACTCCCATCAACCAGCCTCGAAGCTCTGGTTCCTGCAATCATTCCTTATCACATTTTTGAATGTATTTCAGAGTAGATATTTAACGATGCAATGTCCTCTTAAACCCGTCTGCGAAAATGGCGAAGAGTGAGACTGCTAAACCTGCCGAAACTGCGAGAGCTATAGTTCAGAGGAGGCATGAAAACATGGCGAAAGAAATGTGAAGGAAACTGTTTGAGGAAGAAAAAGTAATTCCCTCTAACTTCCAAAGCTGCATGTATACGCTGCAGGCTTGCGACACCTTAAGCACAAATTGAACTGAAGAACATTTAAATTTTTGTGCCGACAAAAAAGAAGGCAATATTAAATTAAAGCAACTTTAAAACACCCCCGCCGCCCGCAAGTTATCAACTTTTCATGCTAGGCAATGCAGTAAACCCCTAAATTTAACGGGGAATACCGCTAAATTGGCTACAATCATATATATTTCTTGTGTGTCTACTTGTGGTATATCATGTCTGTAGATATTCTATATTACAGAGTAAAGCTTTCCAGTAGAACAGCCACTGCTGTGCATTTTTCGTGAAACTTGGAAAATTAAAAGAACACTTTTACACGAAGAACACGCATGCTCGGTCAACCAAAGGAAGCCTTCTTGCTCTTCCTGCAATTATTGAAGTGATTACATTATTTTTCTCTTCCCTTCTAGTAGTTACGACCTGCCCGCACACTTCCGGCACTCGTCCCTACAAGGAAGACCCAGAAGTCGTTCCACTACACGCTCTCCCTATTTGCGCCGCTGCCCGCCTCGTTTCCTGTGGGCAACGATAAAAGGGGAAACGCCAGAGAAACGCCTGTCCCTGGCTCGAGTCCCTTTCTCCCTGTTTCCTCAGGCAGCTTCCTTCCTTCCGCCCTCCCATTCATCGCGAGCGACAACCCTTATCTGCCGAAGATATCATGCTTCCTCCCTAACGAAAAGAACAAAGCGGGAAGAAACTTCGGGAAGAAATGTCCCCAATTCCTCGTCTCTATTAGTCCGCGGCCAGCTCCCTCACCGTTCGTTCCCTTATGGCCGAGAGAACACTAAAAAAGGATTGGAAGAAGGCGGATGGACCCTCTGTTCCTTTCTGCGTCCCCAATTTCTTCCCCGTGTCATCTCAGACCTTCCCGTCGTTCCCACGCATCGCACATAGGCAAATTTCACTCCGCTCGCATCTCCATCGTCCGGGACGTGTAGTCGTCCTTGCATAACGAGAGCCTGGCTATAGCGATGCCCTTGAGTGAGAGCGCGCGCCCGATCCAATTTGCACCTAGGGTATATATATAAAGGGAGGAGGGAGAGAGTGGTGTTCCGCCCTCTCCCGCTCGGAGGTCTAGCGCCGCGCGGCCAGAGTACCGTGTTCACTATCGTACAACTGTGCACCTTTAATACCGAAATCAAAAGTGGAGAAAAATTTACGGAATACATGTGCGCGTTTTCTTTGAAGCTTTGTTACCTTGTAGCTTCAGGTGGATGACAGTTTTTTCCCACTTTCATCGAACTCGCTCCGCCTTGCGGATTTCCGCAGGACTAATTTGCCATATTCAATGTCCCTGTGCTTGGAGTTGTCGATTAGTGCGCCCTTCTGCGGTGTGTTAGTCTCCTGGTTAGCTTCAGATGGTGAGCCGCACTTCCGGAGTAAGTTGCTCACGGGCTCAAAATTCCGGATGATGAAGCTTTCTCTGAAAACCGCATACGTTTCATATGTATGCCTGTCTTAATTTTTGTGACTTGTTTTTATTGTATGATTATGTATGACATCAGTGTACTTATTTCGTCCTTCATCTGCTCATTAATTTTTCAGGTATGTATTGTTAGGTTCGCTTTATTTCTTGATTTATAATTAATTTTAAGGGGTTCCGGCTGCATTTCTTACATTGAGACCCCTTCCTGTGTAAAACTGTTTCTCTACTAACTAATTGATAAATAAAATTGAATTGGTTGATTGATTCTGCTGGCGTTGAGGCTGACAGAGCACCCAGCAATTTGAGCCTACATTCAGACTCGGAGATCAGTTGTGTATTTGAAAAAAATCTTTCACGAATGTGACCGTACTGCAACATTCTCACTGTGGTTCTAAGCCGAGGTTTAGGAGCACTGAGTAGTTAAGAAAGAAAGAGTACGATCGTAACAGCGTGTGTGCCGTTCTGATACGGAATGTGTCCTGGGGCCGTATAACGTAAAACTATTCCAATATGTTTTTATTCCAATCTCCTGACGTCAAACTTGCGTAACCGCCGACGCAAGGTTGGCTGCATCGTGACTGGCGACGAGGAAGCGGCAGGGCGTTCTTTAGCTCACCAGCAGAGCTCTGCTAGAAGCATGCATTTTCACCGTCATCCGACGGGAGCCGACCTTGTTCACCGAACGCACGCTTGAGAGCAGCACGATACCACTGCGCAAGCGCTCCGTCACATGGCTTTCTTCATATTTCGCGGGCTTTCTTTGCAACCTGGAAAAAAGGCCGATGTGAAACGTATCGTAAAGGAAACAACTCGATCGGTGGTTTCTGAAGGTGCTCTACAAATCTGCGTATCATACTTCGGGTGCTCAGCCAATAAATAAAAAGTTGGGCAATTAAAATTAATCAGTGAGTTATGGGGAAAAAAAATGACAGAGTTACTAGTTGTGCTTGTTGTCCAGATGGTGGATTCAGCTGCATAGAGGGGGTGTTTTATCCTCTCTGTTCCTTTCAATATATTTGATAGTTTCAGCATGGCTATGCTAAAAAGAGAGGCGAGATGACAGAGCCCTGCGGCGTTCCTTTGTTCGCCATTTCAAGCTTATCTGACTTCAGGCTGCCCAGGCTCACTGTCGCTGTTCTGTTGGCGAGGAAGTTTTGTATGTAGCGGTATGTTCTTCTGCCACCGCGCGTGTCCTGGAGGTTTTTCAAAACTGCCTTGTGAGAGACATTGTTAAATGCTCCTTTCACGTCCATGGTCAGAATTCTCCTCTTGCTGTGTTTGCCTAGATGATCGATGACGTCCTTCTTCAGTTGTAGCAAGATGTTTTGAGTTGGGTCCATACATGGTGTCGGGAATTTGCTTAATTTTTTTCCTATTCCCAGTGGCTTGTTTGGCTCCGGCATCATGAAGACCTCAGCGGGTTTCCAGGTTGCTGGAATTGTTCCACTTGCCCACCATTCGTTGATGGTTTTTTTTTAGAAGGTATTCTGCCGCGTTCTTACTTAGGTTGCGGAGTATCTTGTTATTTATTATGTTATGAGGTTGTGTTTCGAGTGAGCTTTGCCAGTGGCGCTTCTATTCGTGCCTGTATGAATGGGTGATCGAGTTCTTCATTTAGGTTCTCTCTGTAATCTAGGTGCATTCCAGAGATTGCAAGCTGTGTCTTGTGTGTCTCCTGTCAGTTTCTTCTTTACTTCTTTCAACAGTTGGTCTTCTGAGCCTCCGTGATTGTGGAGGATCTTCGTGAGGCTCTTTCTTGACTTCTTCTGATTTTTTTATTCCGTTGCGTTTAGTGGTGACTTGAGGAGGTTCCATGTCTTGCGGTTGCTTGGAGTTCTCTGAAGTCTGTCGCACATATGGTTCCAGCTCTGCCTTTCTGATCGGTCCATCCACAATACAAAAGAAAAAGAAAGCCACTCTTGCTGAGTGAAGGGGCTTGGTTATTCAGCAAAGATGCAAGAACAAAGGATGGCTGGCGACGCCACCGTGAAGTTCCAGCAGAACCTCGCCGTGACGTCATAAATTTTGAGAGCATCTGTTCAGATTTAGTTACTTTTTCAGCAGTCAAGATGTACTGCATGGCCATCTAAAAGGGCCAAAGGCCAAACTTAGAAAGTTGCAAGAACTTGTACTGAGCTATAACCACTCAAATGTGAAAAAAAAAAATATTCAGTGCCATTCCACTGTGTGAACCTGGAGGACCAGCGAAGCCGTGTATGTGGGTCCCTTGATGATGAACTGTGATTGCCGTGCGTCAATTCTCGATAGCCAAGGCGATCGTACGTTGATGGACGTCCCGCATTGCAGTAATGGTGGTGAGGTTGCTCGAAAACCACAAGCGGTCACACACAACGCAGGCCGCACGAAATTTGTACCCCACAAACTCTCTCTGAAACATGGCCGTTGATCCGGCGAAACGTTTCAAGTTTCCGGGATCGGGGCCACATGGACGGTTCGCACACTTCTTTCCGCCTCGCGGTCCAGGCGGGCAGCATGCTTACGGGACCGCCAACACGCGATAGCGGAAGGAAAGGAAAGGGAGACGCAAGCGCTTGGAACATCGACAAAAAGAAGGCGGTGCGAACGTAGAAATGGCCAATGCGGCTCAAAGTGGAGTATCGGTTCTTATCAGCTTACTGCCTAATAGGGGTTGTATTTGGATCTAAGATATTAAACTTATTTTTGCAAGTTGGCTGAGTGCTTCAAGCCTGCTTCACGTCCGCCGCAGGTCGTCCCGGTATCACACTATTCTCGGGATCGGCCCACGTATGGGGAGAAATTCTCGATCTACACGGCTTGATAGATGCACGCAATTTTTTCCAGAACATAGCCATAAACAGCTTCACTGTAAAAAGAACGAACATTTGAAATCCCTTCGTCACGCTGACATCACGACGCTGCGGTTACGAAGGCCGGTGACGGAAGCCGTATCAGCCCTGTGGTTTCGGCCTAAATAAAAAATAAAAATGCACTTTCAACCTCATCTCCTCATCAAGTAGCCAGCCTTACTTTCAAGCTGTACTTTCAACCTCATCTTCTCATCTATAGTAGCCAGCCTATTGAAGCGAAATGAATAAGAATAGAGCTTTTGAAAGAACAATTTGTCAGTCGATGATGATTGAGCGTTTCTTTATAGTGTCCCTTTGAGAAGTGACCAACATGACGGGCAGGTTGGTCCACTTAATCACGGGGGCCACACTGGTCGACCGAGAGCGGCAAACCGTGCGATTAGCTCGCACGCCACTAGTGCTCCAATTTTCGTTTTGACTTCTTCACTGGCAAGTGGTGCATTCGTTTGTTCTCACGGCTTCTGGAAACCCAGCACCATCGGTAGCGACCGCGACTGTTTCCCCTCATCAGGCGGGTCCATGAAAGTGCACGCGTTGATGCAGTAGGCAACCGCAACCATAACCACAACCGCCCTGCAACCGGGTAACGTATTGAGAGACGCTACCCAGTACAAGCCGCAGCCCACCGTCGACGCGGGGCGGAGAATTCCGGTCGTTCTCCCGAAAACGACGTGAAGAGACTTCGCCGCGATGACCTTGTAGTGTGCGTTGCCGAAAATGGAGCTTTTGTGGAGCCGCTCCTACAGCTTACGCCGTGACTGTGCTGCAAGTGCCCCGCAGGCCTGTGATTTTTTTCAGAGCGACAGCTCTACTACTCCAGCTATGAAACGTATAAAATGACCGGGTTCCGCAAATCTGACCTTCAAGCTCAGCCAAGGTCAAACTGGGACTTAGCCTGCCGCTACCGGCGGCTGCTGCGTACGCCGCGTGGGCGCCCCCATTTTGAAAGCGATCTGCGATGTGAGCAAAGTGCGTCGAGTGTTGGCAGCTCCGTATGCGCTTCTCTTTAGACGCTTAGTTCGCGCTGAAGCGAGACGCAGCATGTAGGTCAATTCGCTCGCTGCTGCTGCCACGCCGAGCAGCGTCTATGTGTTGTTTTGGTGTGCAATTGTAGATGCGGTAGTTGCTGACGGCGCCGAGCAGCGTCTGTGTCCTTTCCCAAAGCAAGCAAAACAGTGCTATCGCTCGATAAACTTGGTTTAACTGCGTTCAACCACGGCATTTTTTTTTTATCGGGCAGCGGTTGTAACTGCTCACGAAAGTGGATATTTGAGCAATTTTCGACATTTGTTAGTTTAGAAAATCTCTGTTCTGGCTACAAATTACCGAATTTGTTTTTGCAGAAACCAAATCTCTCTGTCAAGGTCAACATGTAGTGTACACTTAAGATGTCAAAAAATTCGCGGTGTTTCTGAAACATGTGAGAACTGCAAAGGCGTAAGGCGGGACTTGGAAGGATATAGGGGATATAGGGGATATAGGGGTAATTACTAAAATTGAAGCAGACTTTGCGAACATGCTTTCAAATCTTTGAAATAAACTTCGGTGTGTATATACATGCAAAGTCTCATGGATTTTAAGAATAATATATACTTGCAGTTTGGATGATTCTGTTCAAGAAAATTGAGAGAAAAACCTTGTGCCACTGTTGACGCTGAAATGAGAGAGTCCCACATTGAAATGCTTTGAGATTGGCTCCAACGACACGATAGCGTCGGCCACCTTGTGTGGACAGAATGTAGGTGTCTCTATCACATGAATATTACCATTATGTAAATTGTATATGTGGAACATCATTTTATACACGTGACAATTGCTTTCTGTGACGGTGCTTTTCCGTGGGTCTATGTGGTCACAGTTAGTGATGACTTGGACACTACTTTGAAAATGTGCAGTGTATACAATGCTTCGTTTCTTATATATGTTATCGTCCTGGTGGAATTGTGTTGTGAATGTGACTCAGTGTTTTTATCGTCTCTTGTTGAAATAAACTTTTTCTAAACATCAAATTGCTGCGTTTGTTTCTAAAAGCGAGGCTTTTCTTGGCAAAACTCGCCGGGTTTCATGACCGTGGGAGCTGCGTGCCTTTTCTGTCGCAGAATAGGCCAACCAATCGCAGCACAGGAGACGCGAGCCACTGACACCGTGATTGCGACCTCTAGGCAAAGATCAAATTATTGCGTGCTTTTCTAAAAGCGAAGCTTGTCTTTGCGATCTTCGCCGGCTTTCGTGACCGTGTTTGGCCACAATTGTTTTCGTACAAGTTGTGGCCACCTTAAACTCGCTCTTAGAACGTAGAATGAAGAGCACGTGTTGTATATCTGAGTAACTAAAGGAGGCTAGGTGTCTATTTGTCACCCCTCCGTTTTAAAAGGGATGCCAGTAAATCGTCATCATCATCTGCACGGGCCGCTTTTTCAGGCCCGGGTCCGCCTCGAGCCCGAAAGTGTCATGCGTTGGCTAGCCCGAGCCCGGCCCGTTTTAACTTAAACCTGGCCTGCGCCCGGGCCCATGCCCTAAAGATTCAGACCCGACCCACCGCGGCCCGGTTCGGTTCGACTCAACGGCCCTGGAGCCTACACGTAGCTAGCTCGAGTTCTCGCTTATTGCGAAAATACTGTCATACGATCAACGGGCGTCGGGCGATCTTTGAGCTACATCGAAGCAGCTTTACGGCACTGCGTGCCCTCTTCCTGGCTACTCTAACTTTGAGAGAAGTAAACGTTTAATTACTAGTTAAGCCCGCACAAATGATTATTTAATATGCAAACGCACATACACAATGGGCAGTGAAGCGAACAGAGAGGGATCAGGGCTAGAAAGTGCCACCGAAAGTGGCGCGACTCTTGCTTACTGTTTAAGAAGGATAATATATTAAAAGAAGTTGAAGGTTATTTGCAAGAGGCAGATTTCAGTGCACCAAGTATTCCTCAAGAGTTGCCGCTAAATAAAAAAAGTAAGTTCTTTGATCCTCATGCTCGTGCTTTAAAATGTGATAGGAAGAACCGTACTAGGCTTTTTAAGTAGTTGTGCGGCAATATATAGTAGAGACATAGGTGAACACTCCAGTTCCCACCACTAGCCATTTCATTTTACTTTAGAATATCGTATAATCATTGCGGTATACTGTTACGGAACCCGATCCACCAAACGTTTCTCGAATGTTAATTTAAATACGCTGGTATATTTGATTTCATAAATACCATAATACCTGGTCACGCAAAGATTTTTTCATTAAACAGAAATTGGGGATCCGCATGGGTAACGCTTATGTGCAATCATATTGTGACACGGAACATGAAATGTTTATTGCTTCGTCTGCTTCAATATCATGGCGCCGAATTTTCAGTCGACAATTTAGGCATCCCTGTTTCGCCATATGAGATAAGTTGGACTCTGTCTACTGCTGTGTTATGACGTAGGGTGTTAAGCACAGTACATGTACGGCGTAGGCCTCATAGTTTTTCTTCCGTCAGATTAGGATATGATGTTACTGTTTTTTTTTTCACTAAAATTCGCAGGGAAGCCACCTAGTGCTAGAAGAAAGTCGCAGTTTCGCCAGAAAGGCGAAGCATCGATTGCGATAGCAAAGTAGTGGACAGCCATATGAAGTAATGATAGTAGTTTTATCGGCCGTATAAACTTGCAAACGTAGGCATGCGCGCTAAATTAACAAGCATAGTGTCACGGGCGCACAAGCCAACATGAACGCATCTCACTCGATGATCGCGCGCTCTCGCTGTCAAAACGCTGCAGTGACGTAACGCGGCAGCAGCAGCGAGCGAATTGACCTTCGTGCAGTCGCTCGCCTCAACGCCATCTACGCTGCGAAAACACAGGCCGGCGCGTACTCTGCATCCGTCGCAGATGACTTTCAATATGCAGGGACCCGGCCCGCCCGGAATAGAACGTGCCCCCAGCTCCCTACCCTCCCCCCGAAACCTTGCGCGCGACGAAAGGCGGCGCGCTTCCTCCCCACTTCCGCCGTTGCGTTCGCCAGCTCACCGCGATCGCCGGCTCACCCTCGCACGCTTTCACTCGCACATGCAGCAAACGGCGGTTGGCGACGATTTTGTCGCCCTTAGACTTTATACAGAACCTTACGGCGACTTCGACGATAGAAATGCGCCTGGAGTGTCTATATAAATGCTATCTCAATAAAACGCACATACAAGGCTGTCGACATGAGTGTTTACTCGCTTAACGTGCGAAAATAACATTAAAAAAATACTGTGAGAGTAAAATCTTCTGTTTTCGGTTTTCTTTCTCATATCCCTTTCACCAACGTTGCCAAATTCTGCAGCATGCGCGTAGGCTTAATGTATTTACGTAAAAGCAATGGACACTTGAAAGTCTAATATAATTAGCTTGACTAATTGTGTTTTAAACTGCGGCAGAACATTTTACTCGTTTGAACAAATAGGGAAGAAAAATGATGGAACCCAGTAGAGATTTGCACTTTCCCTTAACATACGAGTACAAATTTGTTTGGTGATGAATATTCTAGAATTTACTTGATACCACTTTATTTCTATAGTCTAAGAACTTCTTTAAAACTTATTTAATTTTGTTTTTCTATTAAAATGATCACTCACCAAGTGGCGTATCGGTGACTCCTGCCAAAAGTCTACATATATTCGTGCTGCAACAAAATATTCTATACGACTCTGCCTTTAGACACGTCTTCTGCTCTGGAAAAAATGTAACTAGCTGTACTGACACTACTGTCAGTAAATCATCTTGTGGCTGCAATACGAATTATGCTTTCTACAACTAAAAACACGGAAGTATTTTACTATTACTATTATTTTTTCTTCGCAGTGAGTCTCCCACCATTCAACTAGCTTCCAATCTCTTCAACGCCGTTGCAATGCAACTCTCGGTCATTTTGATCCGACTTTGTGATGTCTTTCCACTCTTGAATTTCGTCCTTCGCAGTCACAACCGCCCTAATACACTTCAATTTGTTTACAGGCGGGACCGCTGTCAAACTCACAGCGCTACCTGCATTCGAACTTCGGGTGATTCGTTTCTCACCTGAGCGCGATCACCTCTAGGAACCCGAGGTCTTAATAACCTGGGAACAGTGTTGACCAGAGTTTTTTTTATTGGCAAATCAGTTCTAGGCGGAATTCCGCAATGTGGAGTAAAGTTCTCGACAGGGATAACTGTCATACACCGGAATGTAGCACGAAGCTAGAAAGGAGGCCCATACGAATTTCTCTGAAAGCAAGCTTCGTAGATGAGGAAAAATTTGTCCTAGTCCGGGATTTGAACACGGGACCAGAACCCGGCGCTCCTCGTACGCATGTTGTTCTTCGGGTGTACGAACTATACGTGTCCACCTCATCGATAACGGAGCTGTTTTTAGCGCCGACACCTCTCCTGCTTATATCCTGCTTATAATTTTGCTACCTGAAGGCAACAGACTTGAGTGCCCGACTATAGACATCCTGTACCTAACTTAGTGCATGTGAAAGTGTGGTTAGACTCATGTTTTCCCTCTCTCCCTTTCACTCCCCATTCCCCTCCCCACGTGTAGGGTATCAAACTGGACTCAGTCTGGTTAACCTCTCTGCCTTTCCTTCTTCCCTACTCTCTCTCTCTCTACTGCGATAACTTTGACGTCACGCTATTGTTCACAGCGAGCACTCTAATCTGTTCCGCATTTTGACATCTGCGCCACCGCAGTGCACCCATATGGGTTTGTTAGAAATCGCTAAGTCCGTTTCTGTTGCCGGACGCCGAACAAACTACGGAGGGTTAGTCATATACAGCTTTCGCTGTAAAAAATTGCGCCTGGCGTAATGTCACACTTTTAAGGGGTAAGTCGAAAAAAAGAAACATTCAACCGTATGCACACTATCAGTACTTTGGGTCTAGATTGCAAAAAAAGAAAAGAAAAGAAATAAATCCACACAACACACAGCACCCTCATCTTGTAATGCGGGAAGAAGGGGGCACGTTTCAAGAATCTTGTAATTGCACATTTTTTTAAAAAACAAGAAAGAAAACTGAATTTAAGAGCATGTTGGTGCTTGCAAGTGGACCCGGCTGCCCCTCTTTATTGTTCTCTGACATAACTGCGCTCAACACGATTATCATAAAAGAAGCAAGGATAAGAAAAAAATATATATATAGTGAGGTCATTCCTAGTTGTTCTGAACTTCCGCTTCGGCTGGACTAAGGCTGCAGCATGCATACGCAATGAAAAAGAAAAGAGAAGTCGTTATTGTTCCATCTGTATAAACACCAAGAAGCTTGCGCCAAATGGCATGACGGGGAGCAGTCGTGCTCCCTCGCAATTATTCCACTTACCATCGGTGGCAGGTCGACTTTAAAACCACGGCGCGGTCACTTTCGAGGTATTTTTACTTCTTCAGCGCGTTGCACCGCGTGTATTAATAAGGCGCGCGGCGCGGCTAGTCGGTTTTGCATAATGACGCGCGACACGTTTTTTGTCCGCCCCAGGCTTTGTATCGCGTCGCGCCTTGGAGAGCCCTTAATTAGTCCCGCGCCTGGTTCGCGTCGCGTTCGTCGACGCCTCTAATTAGTGGAACCCATGTTTTTTGCTTTAAAGCTGGGCGCAGTCTCTCGCACCGAGATCAGCGGTGTCAGCACGAGTGGTCACACATTTTTTAAATGCGAAAGCATTATATATATATATATATATATATATATATATATATATATATATATATATATATATATATATATATATATATATATACTTATACATGCGTATTGCGTGTTTCTCGTGGACGATGCACGCGGGCGCCCCGACGAAGACGAGGAACGCTCTATGGCTGTCGAGCTGTCGGCTGAACTGGCGAGCGCCGAAGTTATCCCTTGTAAATATACTTTGTAAATAGTCTCCCGTTCTTAATCCTTCGTTCGCGTAACAATATATATATATATATATATATATATATATATATATATATGCCCCATTACGCGAAAGTCCGTCGCAGTCGGCGCGACCGAAAGATGGTAGCAAAAGTTACCGACGGCACGAAGAGAAAATGAAACACGCAATAATATTAAGATTTAGGTCCACTTTCTCAGGGAGGTTCCTGTAAACAAAGTATAAATTAATGGCTTTGAAAGGAAAATTTACTACGTTTAGGTTTGGGGTGGAAATCAAACCTGGGCCCCTGGGGTGCGAGAAGAGCTCGCTTCCCCGATGCCACGCCGGCTCCACGGCTCCGGCTGACTAGGAAGGTGTGGCCCAGTGCTTGCGTCACTGGTCACGTGGCAGCGCAGCCAATGGGGAGGAGGTGGCGCCACGTCATGAGTGTATAAAACAAGCGTGTTCAAGACGTTCCGAGGGTTACAAACGGCATATTGCTTTCTGACTCCCACACGTAAGCAGTCTTAGGTGTCTCTGCCGAATTATTTTTAAAGCGCGTGCACTCAATTAAGGCAAGGTACGGAAGCACTCGTGTATATTGCTTTAAGTGCACGTTAGAGAACCGCAGGCGAAAATATTTATCCAGAACCCTCCATTACACACGGCATTGTTCATAAAATGATCTGAACCACGACCTTGCGATCTTGTTCAATATAGTAATAATAATAATCAAAAAACGCTTGAATTGCAATTATACATAGTTGTAGGCGAGGTAAGAACATCCGAAATCACTCTCACCAGATTTGTTACCCCGGGTGAGCGCTGTAGACTCGTTAAAAGGAAACTGGAACGGTCATCTGGCACAGAACAATGTCTTTGTATTCATAAATTTTAGCACTGAGAGAACTCAGTGCCCTTCCACTCTGTGAAAAAGGATGACCAGCGAAGCTCTATATGTGGGCCCCTTAATAGCGAACTGTGCCCTCGCCGCCGGTCGGCCTGTCATCGTACTATCTTCAGGATCGGCCCACGTATGGGGAGTGCTTAACGCCTGCTTCACCTCCGCCGCGGATCGGGTCGCGCCGCTATTGCACTATCTCCAGGATCGGCCCACCTATGGGGAGTTTTTTTTCTGCTTACGACACGAAAATTTTCTTGGAGGGTAGAGGTATACAGCTTCGCTGTAAAAACTCGGACTTTGCAGGTGAATCGTGTCGCATCTTATGGTAGTCTGTAAAACAGCAGGTACTGCAAAGCTGGCGACTTCGCTCTGTGCGCCCGAATACGTGTGGCTGCACGAGTTTTCTTAGTTTTCATCCTCGTTGGACGCACCATGCGCAAAGTGCTATTTTCTTATAGCCATATGTCGCGATAGAGCCGGTGCTCTTTGTTGCTGGACGACCACATACGACGCAAAAGTACAGATTTATCATTTACTTGTGCCCCCCGTTCGGAAATCTATGAGCTCCGATTCGGTATATGTCGCGAAATCGCGACAGGCTAGAAGAGGTTAAACACACCGCTTGAAGTCATTCAGGCCCAGGCGAAGCAGCGTTTGGTGGGATTTAGAGGTCTAAGCGCAGACCCAGGCGAAGCAGCGTTTGGTGTGATTTAGAGGTCTATGCGCAGACCCAGGCGAAGCAGCGTTTGGTGTGATTTAGAGGTCTATGCGCAGACCCAGGCGAAGCAGCGTTTGGTGTGATTTAGAGGTCTAAGCGCAGACCCAGGCGAAGCAGCGTTTGGTGTGATTTAGAGGTCTATGCGCAGACCCAGGCGAAGCAGCGTTTGGTGTGATTTAGAGGTCTATGCGCAGACCCAGGCGAAGCAGCGCTTGGTGCGATTTAGAGGCCTATGTGCAGACCCAGGCGAAGCAGCGTTTGGTGTGATTTAGAGGTCTATGCGCAGACCCAGGCGAAGCAGCGTTTGGTCTGCTTCAGAGCGCTATGCGCAGAAAAAAAAAAAAACAGATACACCTTAAGTTCTTCCAAAACAGCGGCAGCTACAACGACAACAGCGCCACGACCACCAAGGCGGACAAAAGAAGACGCGACGAAAGAAGCAGCTCACCGGGCCCAAATTTTGTCCTGTACACGCTTACGAAAGCTTTCGCGAAAGTTTGCTCATTCCTCGCGCAAAGAATAGACGCCTGCGGTGAGGGACCCGTGCAGCTCTGAGGAGACAATCGAACACGTGTTGTGTTATACCGCGTAAGCGGTTTCTTTCTCTTTCTTTTTTTGCTCGAGGTCTCCTGCAGGCTTCCGCTTCACGGAAACTGCGTCATCGCCCAACATGGCTCGACGCAGGACGTGTAGACGCGAAACGAGTCTCCGTATATAGGGGTGTCCTAGCTAACGTTAGTCAAGCTGTTCAACCAAAAAAGAAAGGATGAAAAACAAAAAAAAAAAACCTGAGCACGGTACGATTTATAACTACGGTGCTCAACCGTCAGACCTCTGACGACCGAACGCCGCAAGTCCTATAATTGTATCTTGCACCGTGTGCCTGCGTTTTTAAATTTTTCTTTTCTTTGAAGAGCTTGGCTAACGTCAGCTGGGACACACGGTACACGTATAGCCACGTGTACTACCCCTGCAGATGTGCTGCTTAACGGCTCTCTTCTCGGTGGAATTACGCAGTGAAACTTCTTTGAAACAAATACGTGCCTTCAAGTGCACCATTCATTTAATAAACTGACTTGATCTTTCGCTTTCTTTATTTTCTTTATTATTATTATTATTATTTTTGCGTGCTGGCTCAACGGCTATGGCGCCTTGGTGGTGAGCACGAGCTCGCGCGTTGGACTCCCGATCGCGTAGGCTGCATTTCAAAGGGGAGCGAAATAAAAGAAAAGAAAGGAAGGAAGAAAGAAAGAAAGAAAGGAAAAGAAGCACTCGTGTATACTATAAGGTTTCGTGGCACGTTAAAGAAGCCCGATTGGTCAAAAATGATAAGCTGCCCTTCAATACAGTGTATCTCATAACCCACAGTATACAGTTCTGAAACGTTCATTAAGCCCCGTAATCTAATTACCAGTGTGTTGCCATTTGACACGCAAGGGGTATTCTTCACTTTCAGAAATCCACTGGAAAAGGCGGAGAAACGCTACCTGTTGCATAGGAGTAAAAAAAAATTAAGTAAAATGCATGCGCAGTTTAACTGTTGATTCCTTTTCAACGTGCCACATACCCGCGCGAGGGATTGGCCACAAAAGCGTGAAAAGAAAAATGAGAAATTTAATGCGTATCTATTTCCATTGGCGTAGCCAGGGGGGGTGGGGGGGGTCGACCCCCCCCCTTGAAATTTTCGGACAATCCCCCATTCCCCTTCCCCTCTTTCCCATGGTACAGAAAGTTTGAGGAGATGGGCTCCGAAATAGCGATATAAATGGAAGGGAAAGCTTGAAGGCGAAAAAGTAAGGTGAGGGCTAGTGGCGGTCCGAAGGGGGGAGGGGTAGGGGAGGTGTCATGGGGGCGATCCCCTCTCCCATGCACAGAACATTGCGGCCCCACTCATGGAGCTTCTCTACCTCATTGCTGACCGTGTAAACCATAACTGATGAGGGGGATCAGCACTAAAAAACCCACACACAGATAAGGATAGGACGATCGCGTGCATCAAACTTGGGGGCTTTGTTGCTACCCATTAGGCCTTCCTGTCATCAAAGCGCTTCTCATGTCTGGTACTTTACTAAATCGTCGACCACTTTGCGCTGAAGGAAAGCATTCCGAAAATATAGTGACTTGCTCGTCTAGGATACGCATAGTAAGCACCACACCCCCCTTTTATTTTTCTTCTCTTTCTTTCCTTGTCTCTGACTTTCATTATGTTAATAAACTTGAGAAGAGCTTGCTGTTAGGCTAGTTTGTACACGCGGCTAAGAATCAAGACAGAGTAAAAAACCGGACAAGAAAAAGAGACCTACAGAACGCTGATTTGCGCACGCAAAAAACACATCAAGGACGGGGCTGCAGGGCCAGGGAAGCTAAGAAACCGCCACAGAAAGATATAAGACGGCAGGTATACGTGAATGGCCTCGAAGTCCACGCAGAAACAGAAATGTAGGAACGTTAGGGGCCGCCGCGTCGTTCAACAACCTGGTGAATGTTGAAGAGTGCGACGGTGACCAACGGAAAAGAATTTGAAGAAGGGCAGTGGGATGAAGGGTACGAGGAGGGGGTGGGGCGCATAATTAAAAGGCGTCCAGAAGTTGGCGGGTAGTTATGGACAAAGGGAGAGCGCCTCGTCACTGCCCGGTCGCTTAACACCAGATTGCAGTGGCCAGTCTCCAAGCTGAAGCTCGCCTACCCCATCGTAACACATGTTGCTTTCTGCAGAGAGGTAATCCTAACTAAACGTCTCGGCAGTGTTCAGGACAGCCGGGTGTCGGCAGACACGACACTTTCAAATCTCTTGGAGCTACTGGCCTTTCTTTTACTGTGAACTAGGGATGCCGGAATTTTTACGAAGGCTTCTAATCAGGAAGGAGCCCGGCTACGTACTGTCCGTCTCAACAATCCCCGAGTGCCATCATATAGCAATATGCATCGCGTGCTGATTACAGTACCGTGATCGCAAGTTATTTCAAAACGTCCCCTCAAACAAGTCGGACAGTAGGTCACCGAAAGTGAGTTAAGCTTGCATCATATGATACTATCGAAGTTTTCGTATGAGGCTACCGAAGCTTCGTTTTTGTATTTTTAAATCTAGAATAATATGGCATGCCCACAACGCCGAATACGCGATTGAGTTATAGGCGACTTTCAAAATGGTGCCCGCCCTCTTCCGTACGCAGCCGCGGCCGTACCACTCACTAGAAGATCTGGCTAGAAAACAACGGTCATCTCGACTGTTAGCTGGGCTGCAACAAGTGTTGCCTGCCAACTAGAAGACACACGATAGTGCGCTGTCTTGTTTGTTGTTGGGCCTCGTTCTTAGCGCTGTTCGTTTCTTTTTTCAAAGTCATGTTCCAGCTAAGGTCATCGACATACATTATATGAACGCATCAATTCTTCAAAAAAATATTGCTGTTTTTTAATAATATAAAGGAGATTTATTAAACGACGGACCGATGACGGGTAGAGAGCTTCACCGAGCACAGTCTCTAAGCTCAAGCATCTGCGGCAGGCGATACTGTTGGCAATCCTGCTGCCCACGCACATGCGTTCTTCACTACAATTTCATCATGTTGAATGTAGCATAAGGGTGATAGCATAATTTTATGCCATGTGGTTGCAACGACTTAGCAATGAAATACTTTTTGTCAGAAGTTAAGCAAAGTATTGTTTCGGCTGCGCAAAAACGTGCATCCTCGTTGTTAAAGCATCATTCTGCGGCGAGTTTGTCCTTACACACACACACACACACACACACACGCACACGCACACGCACACGCACACGCACGCACACACACACACACACACACACACATTATGAAGGAGATTTATTGGGGTTCGTAGCGACCGCCGGTTCTAGGATGCACGGAGCAGTTCCCGAGCTCGAGCATCTGCTGCGCGCTTTATGCTGCCGATGCTGCTGACTCTGTACGCACGTTCGTTATCTTCCTTATAATATATATATATATATATATATATATATATATATAGAGAGAGAGAGAGAGGGGTGAAGGAGGGGGTGTGGCGTAATGTAAACGGAGAAACCTCCCCCCCCCCCCGAAATAAATTTCTGCCTCCGCCACTGTCTCTATCGTCCGGTTTACTGCAGTGGAATTTCATGTAGTGGACAATATAAAGGACAGGGACAGACACGTACGCGACGTCCGTTTCCAAATGTCCCTTGTGTGAAATTCGAGTGCCGTGCACCGAACGATGTCGTACCAACTAGCCTCAGTTTGAAGCTTTATTATCTATCAAAAACAAAATAGGGAAAGCACGATAAAAAATAAACTTAGTTATTGCAAGAACACAGCAAACAAATTGCGCGGCGCTAATTTTGGGAACCTGCAAAGCGGTGGGGAGGCTCTTACGCGGACGAACGCGGTATGCGTGCGCTTTGCCGCATCCGCCGCCTATCCTCTTTCGCTCTCTCTCGTCTCCAGCGTCTTCGCTCCGCGAAAAGGACCGGCCGCGTATTGATCAGCGTCCCCCCCCGCCCCCAAGCGAGGCCAGAAGCGAACGCGATGCTATTGCCAAGGGCCCAGCCGCTTGGCGAGCGAGGCCGCCTGCAACGGGCAGCGACGGATGGGGTGGAAGAGAACGGAGCTGCTGGGCAGCGCGTTCCTTTTCCCGTATAGTACCTCGCCCGCCTCCGCCACGTCCCCCTCCTCCACCTTCCTCCCCTTTGCAATCTTGGCACAGCAGATGCGTGCCGCCGCGTGGACCGGATGGTGCGCGCTCCGCGCCTCTCGGTTCCCCTGGTATATGCGAGCGAACGGCAAAACGCCTGAGCCTTCCTGACGATAAGCCTTTCTGTTTTTTTTTCTCGCAGTGCCTAAAGAAGATGCATTGCGTTGCACTCTAGGAAGAGCAACTTATTTTTTTATGTGGCGCACATTTTACGCAATATTTGGGTTATTTATCGAAAACTACCCCCCCCCCCCCCCCCCCCCCCCATGGCCATCAGAGGGATGTGCTATAGGCAAGAGGGTGGCGAGACGGTAATACAATTTTGTCACGTAAAAAGAAGTACAATACTAAATTGAGTAAGAGAGTCTGGACTTGGGTGAATCGGTAGCTCGTAGTTAAATTCGCAGAAAGCACGCCACGAACAGGACAGCGGATAAGAAACAAGTACACCGAAGACTGCGTGACTTCGAACTGGCGGTTATTGATGATTAACGGAATATATGCCGGAAAAGCTAAGATAATAAGCAGACACAAGAGATAATGTCGACGTGATGAAGGCTGCGCGTGCAAGATGCCAGAGTGAATTCTCTGTTTAAGGCGTATGCGCATGGTACCAGATTCCTTTAGTTCGAGAACAAAGAACTCCGGTACCTCGCACACATGCCTTGACCATGTCGATGAGAACGTTATCATTTATGTCTGCCCATTATCTGTTTGCGGCATGCTATGTTCTGTCAACATTTCCATAAACTCCATGTGCAAGTAGCGTCGTGTTTGTTGCACCTGTTTCTTTGCTTCTGTTCTATCCGTAGCGCGCTTTCTAAAGATTACATTCAGTGATGATACATTATACACATCAGCCTAAACAAACTAGGCATAGATTGGAAAATATGTAGGTAACCGGCACCATTCAAGCTAAATAAAGACAATTGTTATCATCTGCTTATATCATGTCTGCTACAGGACCACTTGGAATCTTCCAGCGATATCATATCTGTATCAGTCTTAAGTCAGCCGGTTTTCAAGCTGTGCCCGCAAATTTTATGATTTCTTTCCACCACCCAGTTCCTTGCCGACCTAGGCTACATTTTCCCTGCCCTCCGTTCAATATCGGGCGCTATTCTATCAAAAGGGCTGCGTGCTTTAGATATGCATACGAAGCGACGTTATATGAGCAGGTTTTATGCAGTGATATATATTTTGGTTAAGCATAATGGAGGTGCGCTCGTCCTTAAGTAGGCCGGTGCTAGTAGTCACTAAAACATCAGAAGAGACGTTGACCAACCGATCGAAGCGATACCTTGGTAGGCTATGATAAGAAAGCTTCGCTTTTATAAATTTTAGGTTGACAAAATGTATGTATGTATGTATGTATGTATGTATGTATGTATGTATGTATGTATGTATGTATGTATGTATGTGTGTATGTATGTATGTGTATGTATGTATGTATGTATGTATGTATGTATGTATGTATGTATGTATGTATGTATGTATGTATGTATGTATGTATGTATGTATGTATGTATGTATGTTATTCGATACGTCGGTCGATAAGCGCGACACCGTTCTTCCGTGCAGTAAGAACTTGCACCGGATTGGTCGCTTTCGTATTTGCACTCACTGCACCCTACTGTTGCTCGATGGGAGGGACGTGCTCGTCTGTCGAAAGCGCTCTTGTGGCATCGCGTCTGCTCGCTTGGTCATCCAGGTCACGGAAACTCGGGCATAACGAACCTGGACGAAGACGGCTGGCGGATAGAACCGGAAAGCAAACGGGTCAGGAAGGAAGCAAGAAATAGTGCAGACAAGTAGGAGAGTGAAGGAGAGATAGAAGAAAGAAACGAGGTGAGTAAGAATGAAAATAAAGACCACGCAAACCATTTCGAAGCGACGTATCTTAGCCGGGCGCACGAAAGTAAGAAAACCAAGCACCAGCTTGTTATAAAACCGTTTTCACCATCAACTAGAAACGTTCATTATTTTTTCTTTGTTTATGTTTAGTTTTCAAATGTTAGATTTTGGAAGAAGAAGAAGAACTTTATTTCGGCATAGTGTAATATAGAGTTACTGTAGAGGTTCCCTTTAGTGAAACAGAGTTGCGTCAAGGGGCGCCATCTTGGGCTCCAAAGTGATGCGGGAAGGCCATTCCACGTACTCGTAGGTGCCGCGCTTACGTGACAGTACCAGCAGCGCTTTTCTTTTTTCGCTTCCTTTCATACTTGATTACTTTGCGAGTAAAAGTCGATCACTCAGCTCATGATAGAGAGCGTAGATATTACGCTTGCGTGCCTTTATTGGTTACCGGTTACCTTTATCTTTACCGGTTACCTTTACCGGTTACCTTTAATGGTTACCGAAAACGTAGCGTGCGACCAACACATACGCCGGCGCATGCATGGTATCTGCGAGCCTTTGCAATTTCCGTGCGAAGCGTCAAGTATAATGCTAAGCTCCTATAGATCAGCGATAATTGGTATTAGGCATGCATGTGTTAACGGCTAGCGACAGCTAAAAGGCGTGAATGCGCGTATTCAAGAAACAGCGCTGTCCCGTCCAACATCAACTTTCCTTGTGCGTAAAGTATGGAAGCCAAATTACGATCCAGGAGAACGATGCGAAGAATTGCATGCTCTCATACACTGCTTACATTGACACCCCTGCACCACTATGTTGATTCTAACGATTTCAGTACATCCTTGCACCGTTTTACTCGTCAAGGGCAAATTTTGCCGTGTTATGGACCTCATATGTAGTATACAGAATCGCAGACTAATCCCCTGTCACAGGGCACTTGTAATGTTATTCAGAGTAAATGACATTCATGCCGAATGTCACTGCGGTCTTGCGTTCCCTGTCTACACGGGCATACAAAATGGCATTCGCAATTGATGGCGATGTTTATCGGCACCCTGCGAACGGCAGGTACTCGGCAATCGACATGTATATTTTCAAGTTGCGCTTCACCCTGCGCAAATCGGCGCGGTAGTCTGCCCAAACTTTCAGCAGGTGACGAGCAAGCCAGCAAGATCTGGCTTGCTCAGGGTTCGTCTTCCGTAGATTAGTATGGCTGTGTGAAAGTTCCGAGCTTGGATAAATTGCATTATATTTAACTGTGGAGGCGACTGTACCGCGAACAAGACAACATAACTGCATTGCTGTCCGGTGGAGCGCCAATGCACCTCACCTATAACCGTTCGTGAATTTTGATTGCCCCCCTACAAGAGTGGATGAAGTACCACTATACTATGTATCGCGCTGGGAGCATGATATCTGGGTTCTGCGGTTATGATTTGAAGTTTCCTCTTCGGCTTTCATTTGCCCGTGGTAGTACGTACAGACGAGCACAAATCTGCCTAGAGCACTCGAGCTGCGTTGCAGGGAGCCTAAAGAGCAAATACCGAGTTGCTGCAAGTTTCAGGGTATTAACCTTAATACGAAATGTAGATTCCACGTTCCTTACGATTGCCGCTGCTGACAAGCATACTCCCCAAAATCAATCTGGAGTCGAAGCAAACGCATCGCGTTCTTTGCTTCATTGCGGACAACTGAAGATAGTCGCAGTGAGGCAAGAAAGGGACGCAGGGCCAATTGGGACGCAGACGAGGCGCAGTAGAAACGAATGTGAGTCAACGCAAAGAAAAACAAAAGCAAGAGGCGGTGAGAGCTTCCCGTGAAAGGCCATCTCAGAACCCAGGAACCGGAGGAACCAAAGATGGCGCTAGCACAAGGGGCAAGAAGTTTGCAGAAGGAAGGAGCTGGGGCCAAGCCAAAGGCAGATTAGTCTATCAGACGGTGAAGAATATAAGGGTGCAGCGATATCGACCGGAATGGAAATCGGTGTGCCGGCACTGCGTACGCCCGCGATTCGGCCAGAGGAAATGAACGGATAAAAGATTAAGTGGGTCCGCACTATTACAGGGAGGCGAGGGGAAATGCACCACGTTGTGTCACAGTTCGCAACAGACGACGCGGTGTTCTCGTCGTCCGGAACATCGAGAAGTCGAAGCCGTAGCTTCGTATGCACCGGAAAGCAATGCGGGCGATGAGAGCTCCACAGGATATTGTGTTGACGCAACAAAGGGTTCTTTCAGGTCTCCCGACGCGTGATCGTCTCTACATACGCAGGGGATGTTGGCAGAAAGACGAGACGATGCGAAGCCCATGGAAGACGACTCTAGGGCCAAGTATATCAATACAAAAGAAAGCGATGTGTCAGAGCAGAAAAAACAGCGAACGGCGTAACCAGAAAAAAGCATAGAAGAAAGCTTGACGCTTGTTCCACGAAGTGAACACGTATTTCGCGCGAACGTACTATATTTCCCGCATTTCTGCCGTAATTGTTCATATAAGTATTCTCTTATTGCTTATCTAATTGACTATTTCAACCTTATCTAAATGACTACTTCTTGTGTGGTGACGAGATCGACCCCCGCCGTCCATAATACTTCACCACCATGGCACCGACTATTCTTTCCAAGCGCCGATACAAAACTGATTACGTGCCTCTCCGAGCACTGAGTCAAGTATGGCGCTGAAGCCATCCGCTGCACGACGCGCTACCTGTGCAAGTTGGCACCACGCTAGCTGTGCCGATGACGTCATCCACAGCACCGCTCCCTTATTCTTATCTAGATCACCCGTCATCCGCCCTGACAGCTGCGTCGCTGACCTCCTTCTTGGCGATGTGCCAACTTTTATCGCCGAGCTTCATACGCGCGCATCGCGAATCTTCGAAATGGGGGCATATTCGCTCACGCGTAAAGAAATACAAAGAACCAGCCCTGGTCGCTATCCAAGAATGCGTGTAGCATGTTTTTTTGAGGTGGCTACTTGTGGCTCTGAGTTACACTGTGTGTTCTGGGTGCCACTCCTTTTACAATTGCGGCTTACCTATACGCGGGAGCCAACTGATACTTCGAGTGATACTTCCTGAAGGGCTAGTTCGGAACCCCGTGCAGCACCTTCCTTCGGCTCTAGTCGTGGACGGCACAGCGCCTGAAAGGACAGCGTCGGCGTCTTCGACTACAAGAATAGCGCCTCGACAGCGTCTTAAAACGCTAGCTGTTACTACGGAAGAATGCCAGAATGCTCCCCTTACCATCGTGACACCCATCCATCCATCCATCCATCCATCCATCCATCCATCCATCCATCCATCCATCCATCCATCCATCCATCCATCCATCCGTCGGTCCGTCCGTCGGTCCGTCGGTCCGTTCGTCGGTCCGTCCGTCGGTCCGTCCGTCCGCCTGTCCGTCCGTCTAGCCTCACACGCCGGCCCGTGGCCCAAGTTGTCCACTTGCTTGAGCGACTAGTTATGTTCTCTTGGTTGCCATGCCGTCGTCTTCATTCCATCGTCATCATCCGAACTTCGTGATATTTCATCATACCATCGTCGTCGTCACGTCTTCTACCCCGACTCAGTGAACCAAGTTGTCCAATAGCTTGGCCCACTAGGTATGGGTTCGTGGTCGTAATGCTGTCTTAGACGTAGAATTGTCGTCCTTCCAGCTTTATCATCTGACTCTCGCCATGGCATTGTCGTCACGCCATTGCCGTCATAAAGCCCTCGTGCATTCCTTTTCACACTGCATTCATGATGCCGTCGCCATCGTTCAAACGTAGCCATTACAGCATCATGATCCGACTCTCGTGATGCTGTTCTCGTCATGCCTTTTACTTCAACCCACTGTTACAAGTCGCATAATAGGGCTGGTCACTAGGTACGTGTTCGTGGTCGTAATGCCGTCGTGGTCGTTGCATCGTCATCACTTCAGCTTTATAACCCGAGTGTCGTCAAGCCATCGTGATCAAACACTCGTCGTCACACTCTTCGTCACTTCAGTAAAATCATGTCACTGTCGTTATGCGGTCGTTGTCATACCCCGTTTGTCATTACATTGACATCAATCTTTCCTCGTCATTTTATTGTGATCATGCTGCCGCCATTCAGCCGTGTTTAGGCCGTCCTTGTCATGCCATCATCGCCAGACAGTCCCTATCATTCATCCGCTGTCACACCGTCATCGTCATGCCGTCGTCACGCCATCATCGTCATGCAGTTTTCATGATACGGTCGCCGTTACGCCATTGTGATCATACACTCGTCATTCTCTCGTTGTCCTCGTGCCGTTGCTATGCCACCGTCTCCTTTGTGTTATCGTCATGCAGTCCTTGTCATACCGTTGTCGCGATGCCGTCGCGATCGTCACATCCACGTGTTTTAACTTCGACACCTGACTCTCGTTATACCATTGTCGTGAGCCATCGACGTCACGCAGTCGTCATATCGC
The DNA here is from genome assembly GCF_023375885.2 of Dermacentor andersoni. Taxonomy (NCBI): domain Eukaryota; kingdom Metazoa; phylum Arthropoda; class Arachnida; order Ixodida; family Ixodidae; genus Dermacentor; species Dermacentor andersoni. Next base: position 55,919,980 of record NC_092822.1, read on the forward strand.
TGTTACCAGGCCATCATTATCACGCTGTTGTTTCACCATCATCCTCCCTTCAGTAACGTCATCCATTTGTCGTCCTCCCGTCCTCGTCAAGTCACTTTCGCCGACCCATATACGCCATTCCTTGTTCGTCATTGATCGCAATCGTGCTCTCGGCATTCACTCGTGATCATGCTGCTGTTGTCATGCCATGGCCGTTATTGCGCCGTCGTCTGACAGTCACTATCATGCATCCTTTGTCATACCGTCGGCATGTCGCCGTGGTCGTGCCATCGTCCCCCTAGCTTCTTCATCCGGCTGTCGTCATACCGTTGTCGTCATGCCATCGACATCGTACAGTCGTCGTTATCTCATTGTCCTCGTGTCGTCACCATCACACTGTTGTCGTTGCACCCTTGTCATAATTTCAGAATCGACACATCATTATCGTTACGCCGGCTTCGTTATGACGCTTTTGTCTTTACATCGTCACTGCGTAGGCGTCATACAGTCTTCTTCATACCGCCATGCTCATTGGCGACCTTGGCAAAGGACTGTCATAGCAAAGTGGCACGGCATTGAGTGAGCAGGATATCGTCGAAGCAACGAAAGTCTTAGAATTTTTCTTCGATAAAGTATTCCAGACACACACACCACTACAAGTGTTACATAAACGTGACTTCTAGAATATGGCCTGTCGCTAAATTGCTCGAATTCGCATTACCGGTGATACTCATCGTGAGATGAGTTCTGGCATAATTCTTTTATCGTAGTATTAGATTGCAGTATCTTCGGAATTGACCTATGAAAACTGTTAAACACTAAAAGGAAATCGCGGTAAGTTCCCAAAGAAAGCAGCATGCTGCAAAAAAAAAAAAAAAAAATTCAGGGCCATTCCATTTTGCAAAGGTGGTTGACCAGCGGAGCTGTAAATGTCGTGTAAGAAACCTTGTAGTAAATACTTTATTGCATCACTCATTGTCACTTAGTAACGACAGTCACAATGGCTTTGTTGTCACTATAATATACACTTATCGGCATACTCTGCGCAAACAATTCCTAAATGCAGCGGTTCAGCCTGTCGAGGTGGCCGAATCGAAACGCGCCAAGCGTCTCAATGCGGCGACTTGCCTCCGAGAAATTCATAAGGACGTTCTATGCCTCTTGTCGAAGCATGCGTCCGTGGCGTAATGGTTTCAATATCGGGCCTCTATACGAAGAGGTCCTATGTTCGAATTCTGCCGTCGGGCAGTTTTAATAATGTTTCTTGCAGTGTTTATTACACAATACTTTGTTGAAAATGACGAGTTTACAAAGTCACGAAACTGCTTCAAACCGGAAGGACGATGTTTTAGGTAAATCTATGTATTTCCTATATTTTGCATGCTGGCTGAACCGCTCCAATTGGAGCTCCCGTAGACACTAGCGCCAGAGCTCCTTCTAGTAAATATTACAGGAATTTCTGTAGCATAGGGTGGCTTATTAGCTTTCCTCTTGCTACGTCAGGTGTCAGCGCATGCCTTACGGTTTTGCTTTGCCTAGTGGGCGCTTTGAGGCACGGGCATTCAAAAATCTACGGGAGTGTAGGCATATACAGATCCGCTGTGAAAATACATTTTGCAGGAAAAGTTAAGTTAATAAGGGGTAGGCACGGGGTTTGTGTCGAACAAACTTGATTCATGCCTTGGATAAATTATGCTCACGCAGACAACAACAACAAACTCTGTTGTACTTCATAAAGTAGGCATAAAAGGTGAACCTTATGAGCTGTGACTACGTCTGTGTGACGATGACGGCATCACGAGAGTCAGATGACGAAGTGGGAATGGGGACGATGGAACGCCGACGATACGACGACTCTATGTCGACATTGGCGGGACAATGTCATGAGGACAATAGGATGATGACGAGCGTATAACGACAATGACGTAATGACGGCTGTGTCACGAATCCTGTATGACGACAATGGCTTGACGAGAGCGATCGACAAAACTGGAATGATGACTATGACGCTACTACGACGGCATCACGACCACAAGCGCATACCTAGTAGCCTAAGCTTAGACAACTCCGCGCACTAGGTAGGCGTGGAAGGCTTGACGACGATGGCATGACAAGGGATAGATGGCAAAGCTAGAATGACGACGATAGAATGACGATGACAGCATCGCGATCAAGAGCACATGCCCAGTAGCTTGAGCCACTGGGTCGGAGTAAATGGATGGATGGATGGATGGATGGATGGATTAATGGATGGATGGATGGATGGATGGATGGATGGATGGATGCATGGATGGAAATGCTCTCTCTTGACAGGTATGAAGCCGCGCTTCGATAGTCTCAGCGCTCTCAGCGCAGAGGAGGCTCATACACGGTGTAGCCTGGTGTAGCCTGGTGTAGGCGGCGTTAGGCCTCCTACTGAGGTGACGACGCAGTTTCCCAACATTGTTTGTCTCTCGCGTCCGATTAGCCTTTGACGCCTCGTCGCCTACGGAGCGTAGCTTCAACATGCATCTCAAGACACCTGAAGTAGTAAAAAAAAAGCTAATCACATAAGAACATTATGGCTGATCCTGCTTTCATAAGAATCGGTAGAACACGAAAGTGAAAAGTGTCTTCACAGAAGCTATTGCAAGTTTACTTCGGGAACTCACAGCCCTATGTATCGAAAAGCGCACGATTCGCGGGTCGGCGACCGCGTTGCAGGTTTGCTTCGCGCGCGGCGTCCCTGTAGGCGAGCGGCATCGTGCTGCTGTTTCGCTTCGGCGAATATACGAGCATTTTGGTCCGGTTCCGCAGTGTTTTGGGCGGCCAGTTCAATAGCGACGCGCTCAGCTTCGGGAATGCGAGTGGCACGAGTTTGTAGCGTGCGCCGCGATCGCGCGAAGGCGTTCTGCTTCACGCTGGTGCGTCTCTCGCCGGACCAAAGCCAGATTCTTCGCTTGCCGACGTTGTTGGCTTTCTGCGCCGCTTAGAACAACAGTTTTCCTAGTTGTTGCCATCGCAAGTGAAGCCGAAGGCAGCGTGTAAGTACCGCCGATGCATGTTGAAGCTACGTTCCGTAGGCGACGAGGCGTCAAAGGCTAACCGGACGCGAGAGACAAACAATGTGCGGAAACTGCGTCGTCACCTCAGTGGGAGGCCTAACGCCGCCTACACCAGGCTACACCAGGCTACACCGTGTTGGAGCCTCCTCTGCGCTGAGAGCGCCGAGACTAGCGAAGCGCGGCTTCATACCTTTCAAGAGAGAGCATATTTTACTCGTTCGCGCCGACGTCACATTCGTTACAGAAAGTTGATGGTATAGACCCCGGCATAAAGCACCTTCGCGTTAAACAACGATGTCGACATTGCGCCAGGAGTGCCAAGGAGTGATCGACAACGATAACCTGCGTAACGCTGAATACCCGCGCCTTCTCTACCTACTCCTTCTTGCTAAAGAGCCCATAACTGCTACAACTACGTAAAACGAACAGCTAAAAGCCCGCAACCGCTGTAAAGACGAGCCAAAGCAAAACGACGAGAGACTACGATAGGCTGTGCCACACAAGGTGATCGTACCTTACAAAGGGAGTAGGCAATAATATTAGCTGAAGAAAAAAAAAATTGTGCAGGAACCATCGACGATGATTTTCAATGGTTTTAGAAAGCTATTCGCGTTAATAAAGAAATAACACGCTTGAAGGCGCATATTTGTTGCAATGAGATTTTGGTACCGCTTATTGTTTGGTTGCTTAATTATGTATGCAAAAAACAACTATATTTACCAGCGCGTCTGTAGGGGCGCCGGAGTCTTCTGCAGCTGCCAGAGGGAAGAGTGAGGATGGACAAAAAGAAGGGCAATCCTTTCCGAGCAAGCTACTACAGCTATCACAAAACTTCACTTCTATTAAGAAAGAGAGAGAGATAACAAGGGTAGGAAAAGCAGGGAGGTCAACCAGAACAGCATCCGGTTTGCTACCCTACACTGGGGGTGGGGAAAGGGGAATAGAAAGAGGAAGAAAGGGAGAGAGTAAGCACTGAGTACGTGAGGGAGGGACACCATACACAAGGACACTATAAACGGTCTCTCAAGCCCGTGCACTCCAAGTACTGCACTAGTGCACAAATCGCTTTTCGAGCCAGTGACGGGTGTGGCCAGGTCCGAGTATCTTTGACTCGGTGAACGGTCTCGATTCAGAAAAAGTTTAGTTACACTATATATGTAGAAGAGAGCACAATGGAAATCATATGTACAATACTATGCACACAGGTAGTACAAAACTACGCACTGCGAAACAGACACTTTACATGCAAGATAATGAAGGACATTGCATATAATACGAGGAAACGAAATTAGAAATTCTAACCAGAAATATTATTTGAAGTGGCTATTATTGCCACTTCGAGCGGAAGACTAGATGCACTCAGCTGTCATTTTGAACCCAAACAAACGGGCACCACCAGGAACGAGGTCATTCAAAGGTTTGCTTGATAAAGCCAGTTCGTACATTTGCACCCACGCCTCTCGCCTACTTCCGCAACCTCCGGAACAGCTCTGGGTACATCTCGAAATCCGTCGAAGTATTTGCTTAGGTTTGCAAATGCCACAACTAGCACTCATAATTCCGTGAGAACTGCGTTCGCATCGTATGTTTATTAATCTGGTATGTATTAACTGTTGACGACGAATGCGCCCAGGTGCTCGGTTGTACGAAATATGTTGGAATGCGTACATTTAGCAGGTACTCTCAATACCTGAAAGACAGCTAACCGATATAGTCGGAAACAAAAAAAAAAGTGCGTATTCAGCACATTCTGCCATCAATTACTAAATGCCTGGCGGGCGACGAGGAAGCATCGATATAACTTAAGAAGCGCTCAGTGAGCGGTGAAGCGGAAAAGATATAACTGTAACATTACGAGACGAAAAGACGGCCAAGGGGGTTAGAGAGAAGTCGCAGTTAACCGACATTGTACTTGATAGTCGTTTTTAAGAAAAGCACGCGCATTTGTGCAGCAACCAGCGCCCCCCAGCGTATATACACGTACGCCTATAACTTCGCTACACGCTACCCTTCTCGTGCAGTGTCGTGCACGTCGTTCTGCGTTTCGGGTTTTAAAATTCGCATCGGCGAGCCTTCGATGCATACAGCAAGCACCGCCGCGCGCAGATACATATGAAAGTTCTGCGCCTGCAACGCATGCCCAAAACACGTCATTTCGCGTTGGAGGTCCTAGAACAAAGAAAAACGAAAAAGAGAGAGAAACGAGAATAGAAGAGTGCACGAGTGGGCTTTCCCAATAAGCATACATATACGACCGCGGCAGCGCAGTACATTCGCCGTTCCTTTCTGTTTTACAGCACGTCCCTCCGCAAAACGCTCGAGATCGCGGCGTGTGTTCAACGCAGGGCGCCGGCACTACATCTTCGCCGGCATCGGCTGTGGCCGTCCGGCTCATTTCATTGCAAGGCGGGTCCAGGGTCGTTTCGGCGGCGGCGACGGCGGTCGTTGAGCGAAAGGGCGCAGAGACGTTCCAGCAGGGTCTCCCTCGTTCCGGGAGCGCCGCGCGAGAGCCGTGGGCTTGAGCCCGGGAGGCGGCGGCGTTTGTTTTGACAAGTTCCCCCCGCGAGAGCTGGACGACGTATACACCACGGAGGATTGCGTATACGCGGGCCTTCTGCTCGGAGCGGCCTTCTTGGCTTGGTTTCGCGTCGCGTAGCGTCCGCGATGCGTGACCTGGGGGGGGGGGGGGGGGGTTGCAAGAGGCTCGCGAGTGGCATACAGAGCTGTGCCAAGCGTTCGATGGCAATGCTCGTTGCGTTCCAGTGCTTGCTGGCTGTCGCTCTGCCGCGTGTAGATGCAGCAACCACCCCGTTTCGCTCGAGCCCTGTTTTGCCATTGTGGCCGCGCGGGGCGTTGTATGGTAATCCGTAGCTAGCGTTGTGGGGGTTACTGATGCGACACGCCCTGTCTCTTATCTGTCTCGCTTCTTGTCCGCTTCTCGCCATCGACGGTCGTCGTTGCTGCCCCCTCCCACCGTGTCGCGTGCATAGGAAACAAGATGTGAGATTTGTTTGCAAGACCGTTTTCCTCTCATCTTCACATCTCTCTTACCGCTATTCTGCCAGTTCCACTGCCCAAATCATAAGGATTGCGATCTGGGTGTGGCATTCTCCGGGCCCTTGGGTCTTTTCTTCTTCTACTTGTACTACCTCATCTGCGTCTTCTGCGCGTCTCACATCGAGATGTGCAATTGGAAAGCTGGAAAAACGCACACTCACACACAAAAAGGAAATCTCACTGGTGATGTGCACGGTATGCAGGCGACATGCGTACGCGGACCTTAACGCTCCTGCAGCATTGCTGTGGAAATTGTCAGCTAGAATTCCTCCTTGTCAGTGCCATACTCCGCAATAATTTTGTTCAGTAGGGTGCAGCTGAGTCGTAATAGACGACCGCGCACTGATCACGTTTCCCACTCCGCAATCAATCAATCAATCAATCAATCAATCAATCAATCAATCAATCAATCAATCAATCAATCAATCAATCAATCAATCAATCAATCAATCAATCAATCAATCAATCAATCAATCAATCAATCAATCAATCAATTCGTTTATTGTTTCTGAAGAAAGGCGGGGCGCCCGCTATAGAAGCAACTTTGACGAGCAGCTAGACGCGGTGACCGCACCTATATTTAAAGACTCATCCACATACAATGTCACCACAGCAAGAAAAACGGTTCCATAGAGAGGAACATGCAATATGAATTTCAGGCAATTAGAAAAAACGCTATCAAAAGCAGAAGGAAACATAACATCTTAGACACTTGAGCAAACAGTCATAATCAGAAAGACTCAATAACATCATGAGATGAGAGAAAGTTAGTAGGTAATGTTTTCTTTGACAGGGTGGGGATGTAAGTGTTCTTCTCTGAGAATTTGTTTGCAAGCGGATTGAAGGAAGAAGAAGTGTTCGTAGAGAGCAGCTTCATATTCACAAATTCATGCAAGCCCTAAGCTCTATCTTGATTTTAACTCAGCCAGTATAGAATTTTGAACATTTATTGGGCATTATACTTCGACCTACCCGATAATTGGCCAATCGCCCAGAGTATGCACGTGCCAGTATATCACAAGATCTACTTCTACAGCTTCAGCTTCGAGCTCTTTGTGTTTTCTATTATTTTTTCCGTGATGTCTGCAATTAGTTATAAGAACACTGAGGGATGCCGTCCTCTGCAGTAGGGAACCAACACCCTGCCCAGGAATTGGGTCCTGAACGACCACTTCGCTATGCCTCCGACATGAGTGACCGCTTCGACCCCAGCATGGTCCCGATTGAGACATCTCATGGCTTCCCCACTGAAGATATGTGCTCGGGCAGCTATTTTAGATTGGTGTCAAGACACCATCTGAAGAGAACCGTAAGAGGAACATCACCGACCAACAGAAAAGGTGAGTAACAGGCAGTCATACACTATCGCATGCGTACCACCAACGATAACAGGCAACGTCAACTCACTGAATAGGCAGAGCGTGGTAGGGTATTTCAAACGAACTGCCCATGGTCAAGTCGATACACAGACCACACTAGAATCACTCTCTCTCTCTCTCTGAAAGCAATCAGTCAGTTGGAAAGCATCCCTGTTCGCGCATTCTCCGCGTACGACAAGGAAGCGACGACAGGCGTCATCTACGACATGGACATTGAGATTACAGACACTGACCTCGCGAAACTACTGCCATTGTCGGCTTCCGTGCTCAGCTTTTGCCATTTTGAACGCTCCCGGTGTGTGAAACTAGTATTTCAGTCGGAAACTTTGCCAACACACGTCAAGGTCGGATATGTGAGGGATTTGGTTTGTCCTTACGTGTCAAAGCTTTTAAAATGTCACAAGTTCATGAAACTTGGGCATGGCAGTGCAGTTTGAAAGGGTTCAGTAACATGCAAACAATGTGGTGGACCTCATGGAGACAGCAATAGCAGCGCTGCTGCAAAGTGTGGAAATTGCTCTGGTGCCTACGACGCGACGTCAGAAGAATGCCCAAAGATCCCGAATGAAATCGGTATTCTGAAGAACATGGTTGGACACCATCCCACACACAGGGAAGCGTTAGTAATGGAAATAATGGTCTTGCCAAGAATGGAGTGGTTCCTAGAGAGCAATAATTGCTTTCCCGATTTTATGAAGGGATTCGGAAGAGGCCGTTTTTCCATTTACGGTGATGTCGACTTGGTCTCCACTGTTGAACATGAAGGAAGTCGCCACCACTTAGTTGGAGCTGTTTCCCTTTGTATTAAGAGTACACACTACGAAGTACTCCATTATGCAATCCTTGATGCTGTTGAAGATTTAGGCGTCGGTGGCCGACTATATGCATGGAGTATTAGTTATATCTCAGTGGCCGCAGCGTGTATATGTCGACAAGGGATGGCGGCACCAGCCAGTGCAATATCCACCGAGCTGATCCACAGGGGAGTTCTCAGTCCAACTCTCTTCAATATTACATTGATTGGCCTTGTATATAACCTTCCTAACGCGGTGAAGATTAGCGCACATGCGGACGACATTTGCGTATCGACATCTGGAGCTACCAGTCCCCAAATACGTGCTAGGCTTCAACGTGCAGTGACAGTCACAGCTAAGTATCTGCGGCGTCAGGGTCTCCAGATTTCAACCGAAAAATGTGCCGTGATTTCATGCACGCGGAAACGAATGACTGAGTATCCTATAATCGTTAACGGGACAGTTATACCTGCAGTCACACACCGCAGATTCCTTGGCGCAGTAAAAGCGGGGACTATCTTGGTCAAGACACGCCACCGCACTGAAGTCAAAGCTCAGAAGTTTCGTCCCCCTCGATGCAGGAGCAAGATGGGGCCCCTCGGAGTCATCATTACTCCAACTGTACCGAGCACTATTCGTAGGGTATATACGGTATAGCATACCGGTGCTCTCAAGCATTGGACTTAGCATGGGACTTAGAAAGCATTCAAGCTCAGACATTGGGCACATGTTTGGGCTTACCATGATGCACGTCAACCAATGGAACAATAGTGGAAGCTCGTGCTCGTCCTATTGGTGAATACTTGCTCTGTGAGCTTCTTCGAATGTACCTTCGCGTGTTGACCCGACGCAGACGCAATCCTTAGTCATCGCTCCCTGCCGCCCACCCAGGTTGCGGCTTTTCAGGAACGATACGCGCCATCAAAATGTTCTATTATCAAGATTCTCGCCCACCTGTGTTCCGAGAATACATCCATGGGTCGTGCCTAAACTAATTGTTGCGCTATACATACCTGGAATTACAAAAATTCATCCATTTCATCCATTAGCCTGACGCAACATACCGTGTTTCATACTTATTCGGAGTACAAATATACTGTGCACGTGTATACCGATGAATCTGCCACAACATATACCTCAAATGCAGCCTTCGTCATCCCACATGTGATCATCGCTCGACGGTTTAAACTAGACCACAGGTCAACATCAACTGCCGCAGTACTTGTTGCTATCTGAGAGGCACTTAGATTTCTCTCCGAGGAGCCTCCTCGCGCGTGAATGATATTCTGCAATTCTAAGCCAGCTCTTCAAACAATTCACCGTGCTCTCAGACGGGGCCCATATTATTCAATAAGTCTAGAAATTACCAAGCATCTCGACCATGCAAATGGAAATGACCACAATGTCACCTTTTAGTGGATACCTGTACACTGTGTCGTGATCGCGAATGAACAGGCAGACGCTGAAGCGAAGACTGCTTTTAATACTGCTTCTGAAGTTTACGCATAGTGTTCTCACGAACAGACACAAATGCCCTACTTCGTCGCGTAATACGCAACCGTACGTTGGAACGCTGTACCCAACCAGATCGACGACACAAGCGAATGCATAAATAGGACCCAGAAATGAAATTCCGTAAGCCTCACAAATTAAAAAAGAAGCCAAACGAGCACGATGCATCGGATTCGCCTTGGTGTTGCATTCACCAAGCGTTATAAATATAGGTTAAGGCGAAATTGTGAATACTGTAAGGTGGCAGAAACACTTGAGCACACATTTTGGGTTTGTCCCACCTACGCGAAAGAACGACAGCAACTAACTGATCTCATACATTGCAAATGTCGATAAAAGGCCGCTATCGAACGAGTTTGAGTTCTTGGCCTATTACAAGCCTTGATTACAAGGTTTGATAGTGAGCCTTGATTACAAGTGCCGCTATTGCCTTTCTACAAGCCACTGGACTAGACGCACGTCTTTAGAGATGCCACAACGTTGTGAACTTGTATATATGCATCTACTCCTCACATCATCATCATCATCATCATCATCATCATCATCATCATCATCATCACTTTTCGTCCCCGTCCTTTTTCCCCAGTGTGGAGCAGCAGGCCAAAGCAAGCTTTAGCTCAGGCCGACCTACTTGCCTTTCTGTAAATAAAATTTTCTGTCTCTCTCTCTCTGTTTGCAAGCAGCGTACAGGTTACAAGTAGGGTACAGGTGCTATAAGGTAGATTGGCCGGCATGCACTAGCACAGCGTGTCTTAACCGGCTTCCGAAACGCCGTGCCGCGGCGCTCAGTGCAGCTGTTATCGTCGCGGGACTGCAAGCCCAGACTTGCGAAATCGCGCGACAACAAAGCCACACCGTCTCCACGAAGTTCGTTTATTTCTAATCCACCGACGCGTGTTCACGAGCGATTAAAATCGATGTTCTCTCATTGGCCGAGTCGCTCCTTGACGTCATTCTTCACACTCTGCCGTCTGGAGCTGGAGGTGACGTAACTGCAAGTTCTGCACCGCCGCCAACCAGTGAGAAAATATGCACATACACAACGCGCCGCCATCTTAAGTCCCTCGGTCTTCCCTTTATAAAGAACTGCTTATCTCTCTTCCCGCTGCATGCGTCAGGGACCACTGGCTGCCATTGTCTTCCCACTATCGATAAACGTGGGCTGAGCGTCTCACGTATTGCCGCGGTTCTACGAAGGAGCGCTCGGTACACTCACGCTCCGGAGCCCTCTGTTTGTTCGTCGATCGTAAAGCCAGGTCGTTGGGAAGAAGATAAGGCCTACTCACCGCGCCTAGGGTGTCCGTGTACTTTATCGCAGCCTGTAACCTCTGGTGTCTTGCATACGCGTCACGTTGCCACACAGGTCCGGGTTGCTTACGTAAATGAAATCTGGCGCTGCGACCACTCAGCTAACATGTGAACGGAGTAGGACACGGATTTGTCCAGTCTGAGTGGTTGCGGTTTTAGTAGTTCTTGGCACGGTATAATATATTCTTTATTTTTTTATTTACCAAGCAATCGGAGTTTTCTACATACAGCAAGGCAATAAGTCCCTGGGCACATTCGTAACAATTGCGCTATCACAATCATTTGTACCGCATTATTTTGTTGATGACGACCAATATGCCTTTGCGCCCTGCATGCGCCGGAAGTTACTTACAGGAGCTGGAAACGGGTCGTGGTCACCATGTTTTACACATCACCAATTTGCAAAGTCGTAGAGCCGTTTGAAGACAGAAGGAGAATGACGTTTAGGTAAATACGTGTACTGCCCAGCATTCTCACGGTATCTGAATCGTCACACTTGCGGTTCGTATAGACACCGGCACCAGAACTCCCCCTAGCACATTTCGTTGGAAGTTCTGAGTCCGGGCACAGCTGTCGTTGGTGTGGCGATAGATATGAAGGGCAACGGTTCGCTGATGTATACTCTGTCACGCTGGCAGTAAACACACTGCAGTCAGAACTCACCCGAGTCGCTGCCACCGTAACTATTATTCACAACAGAGGAAGCCAGAAGTAGTCTTCCTCATAGAACATTATTTAATCAAGTGTAGTTCGCTTCTGTCCCACGTGGACGAGGCAAGGACAGGGATAGCAGAAGGGCTGAGCTTTTAAAGCCGTCACGCGGGGAGAATAAAGATAGAGGTAAACAAGGAGAGACTGCGGGCGACTTTGTTCAGAAGGGCGAGTTCGAGGTTTTCTCTGTTCACATACTCTTTATTTTATATAAACTTTATATGCGATGATTTTTATTTCCTCCGTCGCTTTGTCACGAATGTTCCCCAAACGAAAGAAGTCGTTTATAATGCCCATTCCGTTCCCTCTGTATCACCGAAGTTGGGAACCCGTAAATAATTTCAAAGTGCTCCGCTTTTGGGCTGCGAATGCGAAATTTGAAACAAGCGAATTAACGATTTGCGATGCAAGTTTGCGTCACCGCATCCACGTCTTTCGGCCCGGTTTTCAGTTGCGTTTTTCTTTTTTGTCACGCTCATTTAATACTATGACATCCGCGCTTTTCAGTCTACCCGTCTTCATTTTTCCTCCTGAGACACATACGTTCGCATAAATTTATTACTGACCTTGTCGCTAGCGCCGTGCAACAAGGTGGGCGAACCACTCTAATGAACCGCAGAATACCTCGGTTCACCGCGCGGTCACGTAGGCTAACGCACTTTCTAAAAATAGAGCTCGAGACTCCCGTCGGAAAAATTCGCTGTGACGTAAGTGCTACGCCTCACTTACGATTCGCAACGACCAGGCTACGCTCTCGCTCGAGTAGGAATCAATCCCGGTTCGCGTCAGCGCCAGTTTCGACGGGACACGTACAAATTTCATGTGGCGCCTCCGATCTATGGCTACGCGCACATTCTAAGAACAGGCGGAGTGACGTCACTGCTTGCGACAGCGCGAGTTGTCTCGAAGGGTAGAGCGATGACACCCTCCAGCGACTACGCAAGCAGCGGGTTACTCGAAGGTAGAGTCGGCCTCGGGTCTCTCGCGCAATGCGCATACACACCGAGGATTCTGAAAGCGCGCACCTTCAATCATCTGGCCACCCAGGCGTGTGGAAACGCGCGTCGGAAAGGTGAGAGAGCGAGGACCGCCGGGCGCCGATGCGTGTTAACCACCTACGCACGCTTCGTCATGCGCCTAATGAACCCCCCGGGCAGGGATGAAAGGTGCGTCGACCAAGCGCCTCGTTAAGAGTGGGCTCCACCGATGTGGGGCACAGTCCCGCCGTTGCTCGTTCGGAGCCCGTTTCTGTGAGCAGAGGAATTAGACTGCTCGCGAACTCCGTTTTGCCCGTCGCTCTCTCAAGTATGAGACAGTGACTCCCAAACTCTCGGTCACCGCAATACTCACTTGGCCTAACTAAAGAAGAGTTTCTGAGTTCTTTGAATTAAATTTGATTTCACTTAGTGGGCGAAAAACATCCGTAGAGAATGGCGTGTCACGCTGAAATCGCAATTAAAGGCGCGCATAGTTGGGATTGTTATTGGGCGCTGGTACGCGTAATATGTGTAGTGACCGACTGACTTACGCTAGCAGGGCACGAACAAGACAAAGGAGTCACAGGACGATGGCGGCGCAAAGACGAACACGAGAAGCTTTAGGCTGGTGCCAGTGCTTCCACAAGGAGAGTTCCCTGACAAATAAATGTTTCCTTGCTGAAGCTTTGACTCCAGGCTACGGCTTCCTTTGTTTGTTCCCTGTTCATTACAGTGTTGGAGTAGCAAGGAAGTTGGTGTCGCAGGATGGTTATGAAGGAGCAGACGCCTGACTCGTCCAACATGAGCTTTCCTTCTTGCTTTTGGTTATGTTGATGAGCCCTTATTGTCCTTAAAATGAGAGAACATGAAAGTACAACGTTTCGTACGCACGCATGTTCACCAAGGTGAAATGTAACGGGAGTGTTTAACATCGGCACTATATTCCACTTATCGTTGTTCAGCTAATGCTGCGCTTTGTTTGTGGACGTCCGTGGCTCCGGCTCTGCTACTCGCCCACGGTATGGCATCCTAGCGATGTTTATACAACGAAACTTAACGCACGGGTACATGTTAGGAGTTCGTATAGCTAGATACCATGTATATAGTTAACTTAGGGCGCCACCAGCGCTCTGAATGGGCGAAGTTTTGTCAAAACTAACGTCTTACACAGGGCCCCGACATTTCGGAGTTGGATTTAAGACCAGCGGTGGCTACGCTATTTCCGTAGAACAGTCATTTAATCGTAGCTACTCGCGAAGCAGTTGCGTCACGTTGAAGGAAACAGCATATGTAAGGTTTAACGAAAACCTTGGGATGTTAGCCTTGCATGTCACTCCCGATGTAGAGTGAAGAACGCGGTGACGCACACCGTCCACCATGCTCACGTCATGGAAACAAATGCACGAAAAACAAGCTCCCCACAAGCTCACGCATAAACGCGCACGACACGCGTACACTACCAAGCTTTTCACAATGCCTCGTTAAGCCCTGCATGCGGGCCTCCGGGAAAGACAGAAGTGGCTCAGCTGTCCGCAACAAACGTGTGTTGCGAAGGCACGCGAACCAGACAGAACTGCATGATGAGGTAAACAGCTTAAGAGAAAACAGTTGTCCAAGGACGCTCGGATGACATGCAGAGTCGCCACTCTTTTGCTTTAGGATGTGAGCCCTGCAATGCCACATCTAACAAGCACTCCGGTTACCTTACCTTTACAAATGACCTGCTTTGGCATGATGCGCTCGCAAAGTATACCGGTACTCAAGCACGGCCAAATTCGCGGTTTCCCCAGCCCCCGCGACTACACGACGCGCTTGCTGCAGCGTTCTTTCTTTTTTACTTATTTACCTTCGTTGTTCATTTCTGCTGGCCTCGCGCTCTCCACGAGTATGTGCGACGGTACATTTGATACTTTAGGCACGTGCCAGCTCCTGGCGGCTCTGTCGACAGCCCGAGGTCAACTGAGCTTGTTATTTCAGGCTTCCTTTGTGAAAATATAAATCTAGTTTTCAGGTCGTTCAGGCCCTACTTGATCTACCTTGTGCCTCTTTCTTTAATCTTCATCACCCCCTACCCCCATCCCCCCACTGCACAATAACTGCCTAGAGAGAGGTACCTCAGGCTGGCCACTCAGCTCTTCGCAGGGTGGCTAGGTTCGAAAGCTCCCTACTATAGCTTTTAATTTGGTGAAGTAATTTGATAATTTGTGCCGTCAGTTACCACTGCAGTGACACAGCTTCTTGTCAACTCGACACTGCCAGCGAGCGCAGCCGGAAAGTTCGTACGACCGACAGCGGTTACTGCAAAAATAAATAAATGAAAGCCACCTGCAGATGATGCCCATGCATGTTTCATAAACGACAGGGACATATCGCTTGATGGCGGACAAATGGCTTCGTACTGGACCGGTCAAAGAGGTTTCTACCAGTGCTGTTAAACACTACTGTTGCATGACTCTCCTGGCCCACACTTTTCCAAAACTGGTTTGGTGATCACTCCAGAATAAGAAATGTTATACGAATCCTCCAGTTCTTCATTGGTAGGCAAATAAAAGCAATAGCAGCCGCCAAGTGCCCACGCTTTCATACGAAAAATGCCGTTATTGCAAATGGGTAGTTGAATCATTGAAAAAATCGTACGAACAATGATGATTCGCCTAGATACACATACACATTTTATTAGGTCACGGGCTGTCTTGAGAACGCAATTCGTGTTTTTATCTTTTCTCTTATGAAGTTAAACCTCGACGTACGCTTACCTCGCACTGACCACTAACAGAAAGCAAGTACTTAACATTGAAAGCTACATAAATTATACAACTACATAAACAAAAATTATTTATTGCGTTTGCCTTGTTAAATATGCAGGACATTTTGGTTGCTAATAGTACCAATTAGTCCCCGTCGAAGCACTTCTGATTATTATGAGTACAGCTTGTTTTGTGCTCCGAACGATTTATTTTGTCAGATGGTATAAAAAAAAATCGTAGGGCAACACTGTGAAAAAAAAAATGAATCATCACCTTTTACCTATTGTGCGTTGGCTGTCTCAGGAGAGTTAATGCAAGCGTCCAAAAACGACTTCCAAGATCGGCTTACAGCAAGACGGAGACATCTGTGGGAGTATGCCCGTTCTTAGAGCTGGTTCCCCAGCGTTACACTGATTGTTTCCGCAAATACTTGTCCCATATAATTCGTTGGCAACCTCTGTGTAGAACTCTGTAGAGAAATATCGGGCCATGCGGAGAGCCCGACCTGGGAACGCTGCCCAGTTTCTGACGCTCCCCTACATCTGTTCTGCGACTGCCCCCTAAAGGCGTCACAGCGAAAGACGCTGGCTTCTGCGCTAGCCGCCATGGGCAGGCTAACATTACCTGAAAGCACTATTTTGTCCGCAACATGTGAACGCACAGTAGCAACAACAGCTACAGTTGCTGCTCTAGACTATTTGAAGATCACTGGACTAGAATCACTGCGATATCAATGTAGATATGCATCCCTCCTTCCTGTGCTCACCATCCCCTTTCATAACTTTTTTCCCCTTTGCAGAGTAGCAGGCCAGAGCATACTAGCTCAGGCCGATCACTCTGCCTTTCTATAATAAATGATATCTCTCTTTTTCTGTAGACAATGGTAAAAATACTTAGGGCGCAAAGGCTCTCTCTCTGCTATGAAGTCCACGCATTGACTAATTTCTAAAGAAAAGCTGCCCACGAAAGCCGGTCTGACTTCGAAATCGTTGTGTTCGAAGTGGCTTCGTTAATGAAATCTGATCCTATACTCACCGTGGTAGCGCAGTGGCTGTGGATTTGCCCTGCTGAGCTCGAGGTCGTGGGTTCGATCCCGGCTGCGGCGGCCACATTCTGATGGGGGCGAAATGAAAAAAAAAAGAAAACGCTCGAATGGACACCGTGGATTCTTTGCACGTTTAAGAATGCCAAGTGGTTAAAATTCAATACGATCCTCCCACTGCAGCACGCCTCATAATCAGATCGTAGTTTTGGTGCGTAAAGGCCCGGCATCTAATTTTTAAATTAGCTTCAGACGAGATTCTTTGTGAGATTACGCGAGAACTCTATAGTATGTCGGCCGTAACTGAAAGCACAAATAGATGCATTGCAACGCGATGTGGTTCCCCGTGGTGTTTATGTTATTTTAGCTTCTGCGCTGTCAGTTAACCCTTTACCACATAGCTCAACAATATTGTTGACCTAACCAAAACATCCGCAAATACTATACGAATCCAAATATAAGATTAATAATTTGTGCCTTATTATTTAGCTGTGCACCTGCTGAACAATCTTATTCGCAAAAATGTCGATGGGGAACAGCAGCACATGTTTTGATGACAAAACCCGCAGGCTTCGTCGTTCTTCTAGCGCACGGGGTGGTCATATTCTCCGCACTGCGAAAATTGATTGGTTTGTTTAAGCAAGCTCTTATTTTTTTATCTCCATAGAGACGCCTATCAAGAAGACACGTTGACCTTGTCAGAGCAAGTACCTAGCACAAGTGTTGCACCATACATTTACCTTTGACCGGTAGCTCAAGAATATGTTTCACCTACTGTATCTCGCTTAGTTTTTGGAGAAACGTTGTAATGTTTCATTTGTTATGAAGTGGCGCAATATGAAGAAGAAATAAAGCAATAAAGAATTCTAGGCCAGGGCTGTATTTTGCCAGGTAAAGGGTTAAGCCACGCAGCGTTAAAAAGCCCCGATCGATCCCTCTTGCGAGAGCAGTGGGCGATTTCCTGCGTAAGCATTAACCGCAGAAGTGCTTCCGTGAACATCCAATACACTAGCCAAATGTACTGACAATGCCATCCGAATAATACGGGGTTTCTGCTTGGGCGGTTCGGAAGGGCACATGTACTAGCGCGTATTGCCGTAACACAGGACTAGCCGGCCTTCGTGAGGTCGTCATTACGTAGGAGTAACAGATAAGTGGGGCCTGGCGGAGCGGTGGTAAAGGAGGAAGAGGGGGGGAGCGCAGCGCAGTACAATAACAAACACGGAAGCAATGAGCTTGAAGTGCAGATATTTTGACATAGCCCGCTGCGCTAGCGTAAGGAAAACAAACTGAATATGAACGAAGGAGCATACAGACCACTTGGGCTCCTGTTTATAGCACTAGACTGATTGTCCTTTAGCAAAGAATATGGTGGGTCTCTAAAGGAAAACCAACAAATCAGTTCAAACTATTGAGTGTTATTTAAGAAAGGTTGTCTGAGGACTTTTTTTTGTAGAATACTGTCGATTATTAGCGCAACAAATGGAGGCCAGACGTTTATTTTATCTTCACCGAGCCCAAACACCATTTCATCTAAAAAAAAGCTATAAATGTTTGGCCATGGAGAGTACCTTCGATAAACAACGATACCAAAAAGAAAAAAAAAAACTGCATCAGAAACACTACTCTAGGCTTTGTGTTAAGTTTGCACTGCGGTTAAATCAGAATGTCAAGATATAAAATATTGACGTATCCAAAAATGACACGTTGGGCTTTGTGGATTACGAATTCCGTTTACAAGGCGGCCACATGAAAACAAGTTTGACGTAGTAGTTCTGCGGAAACCCGCAAGGCGGAGAGGAGTAATGAATAAAGGGAAAATCAGACATCCACCCGTTCGTAGCAATTGCTCCAAAGGAAACCCATACGGGTTCCTCGAAAGAAAAGCCTCATAGTTGAAGAAAAATTCGTCCTGGTCCGGGACTCGAACCCGGGACCACCGCCTTTCCGGGGCAGCCGCTCTACCATCTGAGCTAACCAGGCGGCTAGCAAACGGCAGGGCGAAGTCGAATTTGTCGACAACACGAAGCAAAGGCAAGAGTTTGACGTAGTAGTTCTTCGGAAACCCGCAAGGTGGAGAGAAGTAATGAATAAAGGGAAAATCAGACATCCACCCGTAGCACTTGACATCCACCCGTAACGGGTGGATGTCTGATTTTCCCTTTATTCATGAAAACAAGTTCTATTTTGGAAACGACGCTTTTAATGGGACCCATATATAAATTTACAACTTTTGCCTGGCTTAACTCGACTGGAAGAAACGTTTCTATGTGCCCTACGAACAGGAGTTCCTTTTACGAATGCCTACTTATTCCTAACTGGAATGGCGTACATTGCCAATTGCAACACATGTGGCGAAGAAAAAGCTGTAAAACACTTCCTACGTGACTGACCCTAAACCGAATGCATGCCCTACAGCTGTCAACCGCAAAAGCGCTGCTGCCTTTTTCAAGATGCGCCAACCTGTATGACAGCTTGTGATGAACTGAACGATGAACGTTATAATGTGTGTGCATTCCAGCAAAGCGTGGACTATGCTCCTCCTCCTAATCTTTCAGACCCTTTTTCCAGTGTTTAGGGCAGCCAAGTGAGCTGGCCTGGTTGACCTCCCTCCCTTTCCCCTATGATTTTTCTTTCTCTCCCAGTCCGAAGAGAATCGCGGTCCCTGACTAAGTCTCATGAAATATCTGACGTTTCGGAACCGCGTACAGGTTCCTTGTTCACTGAGTTGGACAGGAAATTCTCGTCACATGTAAGTGACAAAAATTTTCTGTCCAACTCGGGGAACAAGGAACCCGTACGTGAGGACAATTTCCTGTCTAACTCAGTGAACAAGGAACGCGTAGGCGGTTCTGAAACGTTAGATATTTTATCAGGCTTGGTCAGTGACCTTGATTTTCTTTATTCCATGCTTGACCAAACAAACTTCGTCGAACCCTCTCTCCAAGTCTGAAACATCCCTTATTGAACCTTGGTTCATCGCTTCAGGTTATCATCTTCCTGTAAACCTCCATCAAGCGTGAGACCAGTGTCATGCCGCATATATCACGGCATATTTGCGGATTCCGACCATTTTCACGCAAATTTTCAGGTTGAGTCGAAGTTTATGTGGGAGGAGGCCTTACATCAAGATATCCTCTCTGCTATAGAGGCACGAGAACAGAGAAATTGTTTTAGTTAGCATCCACCGAACCGGTTAATACAGCAAAGCTGTCTATGGCTACCCTCCGGAAAAATTGTGGCGGCGAACAGAAAACGCCTCGTGGCAAAGCCAACTTTCTAGCGAATGCTCTGTAGCACTCAGTCTAATGTATGTCTCTCGGAAAAAAAAATCATGCTGAAATTGGCTGCTAAGACGACTCTATCATTACGTTGAGTTTCATTTGCTTGTCATCATTAGTGAGTTCACAGTGAAGTTGTAAACGTTATAGAATTGCCGTCTACTCTCAATACATGGACATCTACGGAGGCGGTATGGTAACGGAAAACGGCTGTAACTCTTCGTTTTTAATTGGAACTACCCCAAAACAAATTATATGACGATTAACCGCTAAAACGACCTTAACTTTACGCCGAGTTTCATTTACTTTTCCCAATTACAAAGTTCACAGTGAAGTTATAAATATAGCAGAATTCCCGTCTGCTGTCAATACATGGGCCTCTACCGGAGAGAAACGGTCAGCTCCATGTTTTTCCGCTAAAATAAAACTGGTCCTTCCAAGTTTCATTCCGCTAATTAACTAGGAAGTACGCTCAATCGCAAATTGCAAACAAACGTGTTTTGTTTCGTGCATTCCTTTGGACTGCGGCCCAGTCAACGCATATCGTCGCTCGCGTCGAGGCTCGGCTTAACGGCCACCTGCGTCTAGACGGCGCTCCGTTGCAGTTGCGACGGACACGTTCTGGTGGCTCCCTTCCACAGGTGACGCCCCCGTCATTGTGGTGGGTGATTTCAACGTCGACTTGTCGCGGCCAGATGGCAAGTGCTGCTGTCCTTTGTGCTCGAACAGTTTCGTCTACACTCTTAAGCAAATGTACACGCTTAGGGGTGTATATTGCCACACAACAACAATCATCATCTGTCTTGCTTGCGTTTCCTTCCTTGAAAACGCTGCGCTCGCTACTTTCCTGTCGAGAATGCTCTGTCATGCTGATAACTGGAATGCCGTTCGCGACTTGGATGTACCAGGCTCGCCGCATTAAAGTAAGGAAACGCGCGCAAGAATGATGACTATTATTGTTGTATGGCAAAAGGGTGTAATTTCGCTCAAGAGGGTACAGTGTTACAGTGACCCCGAAGCGCCCACGATGATGCGTAAACGGTCGTGTATAGATTTGATGCCAGCCAAAAACAGAACCGGCGTCGTCACAAAGCCACAGATGCGGTGTGTCACAGCAACCACAAGGCCATCATCACTTGCGTGACAAGATAAAATAAAGAGAAAACATACAACAAATGATTATGCATTTCTTTATATTGCGCCTACCTGGCATATACGTAATTATATTTATGGTTACCACACCAACAAAACTCTGTAACAATATAATTTATATCACGATAGCAGCTTTGCTGGTCAACCACCTTCACAGGGCGAAATGGCTCCTGTTTTTTTTTTTTTTGTTGTTGTTGACAGGCCTGTTGTAATTAAGCAAAAATATAGTAGCGAATAAGCGGTAAATGCAAGATATATGCGTTAGTATGACGTCGTACCTCTTTGAAGTCCCGGATACATGATGTACAACGCGTTATCCACACAGCAAAGTGTTGTTCAGGAGCTCACTGGACAAACGTCTTGCCTCTTCGAAAAGCGAAGTGCTACGACTGATGGTGGTGCGTAATAGACTACCGTCAAATATATTGTCACGAAAAGACAATTGAAGATGTACCCGGCGTCGGCGAGACAGACAGTTGTACAAGATGGCGTACACAAAACTCAAGCTGGCGTCCTCAGCCTCTGCTTCTTCTTCTTCAGCGCCCACCTCTTGCCGAGCGCGCGTTCAAGTCACTTCTTTTTCAGCGTTGGCGCGTGACAACTAGCGGCATTATCCCCCCGCCAAAAGAAAAGCATCGACCCGATGCTTACTAAACTACGATGCTTACTAAAAGAAAGTGGAAGTGTGGTAGTCGTATGAGATCAGTTGGCGCCGCCTTAACGCGCGAAATACGGTTTGAGGCGAACAACATGCACTATCTCTGAGTGGTGCTGTCGACGCCGAGGCGACGCGGCACCGTCGGGAATGACCTCATAGTTCACTTCACTAACGCGGCGTATCACTTTGTACGGTCCAAAGTATCTACTCAGCAGCTTCTCAGACAACCCCTGGCGACGAATTGGAGTCCACACCCAGACTTGGTCACCTGGCTGGTACTCGACTTGCCGATGTCGAAGGTTGTAGCGTCGCGCGTCTGCACTCTGCTGCGTCGTGATGTGTATGCGCGCGAGTTGACGAGCTTCCTCGGCGTGTTGAGTAAGTTGCTCGGCGTCGGAAGTAAGTGATGCGTCGGTGTCGTGCGGGAGCATTGCGTCTAGCGTGGTCTGGACCTCGCGCCCGTAGACAAGACGGAACGGTGTGAAGCGTGTTGTTTCCTGAATGGCGGTGTTGTACGCGAATGTAACGTACGGAAGGACTTGATCCCATGTTTTATGGTGGACGTCTACATACATAGACAGCATGTCAGCAATGGTTTTGTTTAGCCGTTCCGTCAGTCCGTTGGTCTGCGGATGATAGGCAGTGGCCTTGCGATGCTGCGTGCAGCTCAGCTCGAATATGTCCTCTATCAGTTGGGCCGTAAAGGCAGTTCCTCTGTCGGTGATGACATGTGATGGGGCACCATGTCTTAGGACTATCTGATCGATAAAGAACTGGGCAACTTCGTAGGCGGTGGCACGTTGTACAGCTTTCGTCTCGGCGTAGCGTGTTAGATAGTCTGTGGCGACTATAATCCACTTGTTTCCGCTGGCTGACAAGGGAAAGGGTCCCAGAAGATCCATACCGATTTGATCAAACGGCGCGCTAGGTGGTGCGATGGGTTGCAGTAACCCCCCGGGCTTCAAAGACGGCGATTTCCTGCGTTAACACTCACGGCAGCTTTGCACGTAACGCTTCACCGTGGGAGAAAGTCGGGGCCAGTAGTACGTCTGACGTACTCTTGCAAGAGTGCGTGAAAATCCCAAGTGTCCAGACGTGGGCTCATCATGGCAGGCTAGGAGAATGTCATCACGGAGGGTGGCAGGTACGACCAATAGATACTCTTTGTCGCTGGCACTCGAGTTTTTTCTTGTAGAGGACACCCTTTCGGAGGCAGAACGTCGAGAGACTGCGAGAAAGGTGTCGTGGAATTGCAACATTCTTGCCTTCTAGGTGATCGATGAGAGGGCGTATTTCGGCGTCCTCGCGCTGTCGTGTGATCAGGTCAGATGCAGTGAGGGCCCCAAGGAATGCGCCGTTTTCGTCCATGTCCTTATCGCAAGTTTTGACGGGAGCGCGCGACAACGCGTCAGCATCTTCGTGTTTGCGGCCCGGTTTGTATACGATGGTCACATCGAACTCCTGCAGACGGAGACTCCATCGAGCAAGTCGCCCGGACGGGTCTCGTAGGTTGGCTAGCCAACACAAGGAATGGTGGTCTGCCACCACGTTGAAAGGGCGACCGTAGAGATAAGGCCGAAATTTCATGATGGCCCACACAACCGCTAGACACTCCTTCTCGGAAGTGGAGTAGTTAATTTCGGCACGTGAAAGGGTGCGACTGGCGTAAGCGATCACTCGCTCGACGCCTTCCTGGTGTTGAACGAGAACAGCGCCAAGACCGATGTTGCTTGCGTCGGTATGCACCTCGGTGTCAGCGTCCTCGTCAAAGTGAGCGAGAACGGGTGATTCCTGCAGGCGCTGCCGTAACTCGGTGAAAGCTGCGTCCTGCTCATCCGTCCAAACGAAGGGTGTGTCTTCTCGCGTGAGGCGTATGAGTGGTTCAGCGATCCGGGAGAAATTTGCGATGAAGCGACGATAGTACGCACACAGACCGAGAAAGCGGCGTACTGCTTTTTTGTCACGAGGAGTCGGAAAAGCAGCAACAGCAGATGTTTTGTCTGGGTCAGGCTGGACACCGTCGGCGTTGACGACATGACCGAGAAACTTCAACTCTTCGTAACCGAAGTGACACTTTTCTGGCTTTAGTGTGAGATTAGCGGAGCGGAGCGCCTCAAGTACCGCCTCTAAACGCTTCAGATGTTCTTCGAAGGTTGCCGCAAACACGTCGACGTCATCTAAGTATACTAAACAACTGTGCCACTTCAGACCCGTAAGAACAGTGTCCATCATTCTCTGGAATGTGGCCGGTGCAGAACACAGGCCGAATGGAAGTACTTTAAATTCGTACAGTCCATCCGGGGTAACAAAGGCAGTTTTTTCGCGATCTCG
The DNA here is from genome assembly GCF_023375885.2 of Dermacentor andersoni. Lineage (NCBI taxonomy): Eukaryota > Metazoa > Arthropoda > Arachnida > Ixodida > Ixodidae > Dermacentor > Dermacentor andersoni. The sequence continues at coordinate 55,943,952 of NC_092822.1, forward strand.
TTCGTCAACTTCGATTTGCCAATATCCACTCTTCAAATCTATTGATGAAAAATATTTGGTTCGCCGCAGCCGATCTAACGAATCATCGATCCGCGGAAGCGGATAAACGTCTTTTTTTGTGACGTTATTCAACTTTCTATAGTCAACACAGAACCTAAGCGTTCCGTCTTTCTTTTTGACAAGGACCACCGGCGACGACCAAGGGCTTTGGGATGGTTGTATGACGTCATCGTCAAGCATTTCTTTCACTTGTGCATTAATAACGTTGCGCTCTTTCGCCGATACGCGATAAGGCAGTTGTCGTATGGGACGAGAATCGTCATACGTGATTATTCGGTGTTTCGTGATGGGCGTCTGGCGTACCTTGGAAGTAGATGCGAAGCACTCCTTGAACCGAAGTAGTAACTCACGCAGCGCTTTTTGCTTTTCCTCCGAAAGGTCGAAATTGATGTCGATGTTGCTGAGTGTGTGAGCTGTGTTGTCCTTTGTCATAGACGCAAAGCATTCAGCAACGTCTGCTAAGGGCTCAGCAAAAGCGATAGTAGTACGACGAAACAGGTGCCGATGTTCCTGGCTGAAGTTCGTCACGAGGAGCGCAGAATGTCCACCTCGAAGCATAATGAGGCTGCGGGCTGCACATACACCGTGAGTCAGCATAAGGGAGGAATTGCCCTCTGCAACAGCTTCGCCGTCACGCAGATCGTCGCATACGACCGCTACCAGGACACTTGCGCGCGGTGGTAAAGTTACACTGTCGGCGTAAACCCGAAGAGCGTTACGTCGGCAGTTGTCGCGGCTGTTCGCTGCTCCCTCTGTCGAAAAAGTCACTGTGCGTGCCCGGAGGTCTATAACGGCACCATACTCTCGCAGAAAGTCGACGCCCAAGATGAGGTCTCGAGAACAATCGCGGAGTATAAGGCAGCTGGCTGGAAACGTGGACCCACGAATTTGTACTCTGACCGTGCACATGCCCAACGGTGTTACGATATGCCCGCCAGCAGTACGAATTTGCGTTCCAGACCAAACGTGATAACTTTTCTAAGTTCCGTCGCTAGTTTTCCCCACAAGATCGAGTAGTCGGCACCCGTATCCAATAACGCACTAACGTGGCGGCCGTCGAGCACAACAGGTATGTCTAGCGAGAGTCTGTCGCTGAGTTCGGCTGCTGTCGTGCTGAATAGACCGTGCTTGCGTCGATGGGAGGTCTTCGGAAGGGCGATTATCAGCGGCCTCGCCCCCGAAGGTCGCTGTTCTTAGTTTTCCCGGCGAGGGCTCGGCGATCGTCCCTGCGCTGCCATTGGAGGGCTTCTAGGAGCAGGGGAAGATCGCCTGGGGGACGGCGAGCGCGACTGCCGCCGTGGGAACAGTGGCATACCCTGCTGGTTCAAGTACTCTTCAATCGCCCTAGGCCTTTCGCCATATCTGGGCCTTGGTGAATCCGCGGCGAAACCTTGCAGTCCAAGGCGGCGGTATGGGCATTCGCGGTATACGTGACCGGCTTCTCCACAGTGATAGCACAGAGGCCTTCTGTCCGGGGTACGCCAGAAGTGAGATTTCCTTTCGAGGGGGCGCCGATCCTCCATACGTTGGATCGGTTGCACTGATGGGAGCGGCGGGACGTATGACGCGGCGTAAGACGTGGCGGGGATGAAATGGGTCGGAGCGCGGACAGGGACTCGCCCCAAAACTTCCGCATACGACGGCCGCTGCAACTGTGCTGTCACAGGCGGCGCATTGCTGCTTGGGACGGGACCTTGGACCGCTTGCTGCACTTCACTTCTCACGAGGGCAGAAATGGAACCCAGCGTGGGCTGAGGCGGGCAGCTGAGCCGTTGAAGCTCCTCACGAACCACAGAGCGGATAAGGTCTCGGAGAACGTCCAGGTTTCCAAAGGCAACCGCGTCCGTCAGTGAAGCAGCATTCGCGTGTCTGTCATACGTAGCTGAGCACTGGTCCGAAGGTGAAGTAGCGTTCATTTGCCTTTCACAGAAGGCTGAGCGATGGTGCAGCATCTTTTCCATCGTGGTGGCTTCGGTTAAGAATTCACCCACGGTCTTAGGCGGGCTTCGAACCAGGCCAGCAAATAGCTGTTCTTTAACTCCCCGCATTAGATGGCGCAGCTTCTTTTCTTCTGACATGGTAGGGTCCACCCGACGGAAGAGGCGCGTCATATCCTCTACGTACGACGTCACGCTCTCATTCGGCAGATGAATGCGGGATTGGAGCGCCCGTTCGGCTCGTTCGCGGCGATCAGCATTGGTGTATGTCTCCAGCAAGGCACGGCGGAACTCGAGCCACGATTTCAGGAGCCCTTCTCGGTTCTCGTACCAAGTGCGAGCACCGTCCTCCAAGCTGAAGTACACGTTTCTCAGCTTCGCCGCGTCGCTCCATTCATTTATCTCAGCAACGCGCTCAAACTGGGCTAACCAGTCTTCAACATCCTCGAAGACATCCCCGTGGAACACTTTCGGCACTCTGAGATTCTGGAGCAGGTACTGAGTTGCCGTTGTGGCCGTACCTTGCATAATGGTCGATGGAGACGTCGATGTTCCTTCCATACTGGTCCGTGGGGGCGTCGATGTTGTTGCGGAGAGGTGATCAAGCTCCGGAGGTAATCCTCGGATTCTCCTGCTGGCCCGGTGAACAGGGGTGTCCACTAGTATAGGGCTGGTACTCCGGCTACCAGGAGGAGTTTGTGGCATCGGATGAACCGTACCCAGCACCTCCACCAGTTTTGTCACGAAAAGACAATTGAAGATGTACCCGGCGTCGGCGAGACAGACAGTTGTACAAGATGGCGTACACAAAACTCAAGCTGGCGTCCTCAGCCTCTGCTTCTTCTTCTTCAGCGCCCACCTCTTGCCGAGCGCGCGTTCAAGTCACTTCTTTTTCAGCGTTGGCGCGTGACAACTAGCGGCAATATATATCTTCAAAAATGAAAACGACGTACAAGGCAACACGTTCTTTACTGTCCAAACATTTCGCCTTGTGGGCCAGCCTTTGTCAGTGAGCAGCCGAAACGTTTGGACGGTAAAGAACGCGTTTCCACGTACGTCATTGTCATTTCTGACTGCTGACGCTACACAAAAATTTTTAAAAAATTCAATCTTTTAACGTCTTCAAACAAGATTAGAAAATGGTGGTTGATTCCTAATTACTACTGCTATATTGACAAGCATTTCTTGCACTCTTCCACCACGTTTGCTCGCAGTTTTCGATCTCATCTTAAACGCGTTTTGCATTTCGGTCATTTTAAACGTGCCCGAGTGGTCCCCAAAGCTAAACGAGTACCTCTCGGAATTCTTGAAAGCTGTTAGTATCCTAGCAGATTTAGAGTGAAGCTTTTAAGGAGGTACAACGTCGTCCTTGAAGGTGAAATATTTAACTAGTGGCTCAATTTTAATAAGTATCTGAAGGCATCCTTATAGCCAAGTATACGGCCGCGGTGGAAATTTTCTCCTTAGAGAATAATCTTTCAACGAGTTATTCTCTTATGATTGCTTTTAAGTTTACTTTGGTTGGCCACAAAAACTACCACTCTGAAACGACGAAAAAGTATTGCATTTTTGTGCCTTATGTATGGCAGGAATGTCCGAACTATGCTACACTGTAGCCATTTTATTGTATTTCAGTAGTTTTAATAGAACATATATACTATACATGATCAGCCCCACTACAATTTCAACTTCACCTTGCGGTCAAATCTTTGAACTGTACGAAGGACAGCAAAGCTTGAAATTTTGAGTCCACGTAGCATACTGCATAAAATTTGTCCCCAGGAAACTCTTCGAAACTAAGTATGCACTATGTGATGTAGAAGAAATATAGTTTATGAAAAGTCAGACATTGCTAAAACATTAAAAATGAGAAAAGTATCTTCAAAAATGCAAAATTCCATATTTTTGTTTGTACTTCACATATGGCCGCAACAACCCCGCTGGAACACATGTAGGGCCTTCCTGTATTTGTATCTTGTTCTTCCCTTTCCCTATCCCGCAATGCAGGGTAGCCAACCGAGCTCACTGCTGGTACCCTCCTTGCATTTCGCTTATCCTTCTCTCTCTCTCTTCCTGTGTATGCGCAATTGTATCAAAATTGCTTCAATCTTCCGTCTCTTTATTGCCCCTTTCTCACATGCAGCATTATCTATCGGTTTGCTACGCGAGCGTTATTCGAAGCTCTTTTTGAAATGGAATGTCATGCGCATGCCACAAACAGCGCCCCCCCCCCTTTTGTGCTCAGACAGTTGCCCCGAGACACACACGCGCACAAATGGCTTTCCATTTAGTTTTAACGAGACCCAACGAGAAGCATCCCTGGCCTTCAAATTTCGAATCATGTTAACATGCCTGCCCACACTTCTGACAAAATTAAAGCTACAATTCTGCAGCCAGGCAATAACTATCAGCACGAAAGAGAAGTTAGAAAATCAAATTTCCAATACACACATTTACCGCGATTCGTTTAGGCATTAACGAAAGTGCAGAAAAAGTAGAATGCCTCGCACTGCTGTCACAGGGACCAATTTGTGTAATCTTACGACACGCCACTGTGAAATACGCTTTGTTTAGTTGGCTGCCCTAGGCGTGGAGAGAGGGCTGGGAAAATGGAAAAGAGAAATAAAACAGGATTTCATATCATTCCCATGAACTACACAAAGCGCAGTGCGGGTATACAGTTCAGCTAGTCGACATCAAATCTCCTTGAGAGAGAGAGAGATTAAGAGGAAAGGCAGAGAGGTTAACCAGATATCAGTCTCCGGTTTGCTACCCTACAGTGGGGATGGGAGATAGGGGTTAAGAAGAGGACAGAGAGGAATGCACAAGAGCTCGGGTGGCCTTAGGTGCACGCGGGTGAGGCCAGGCGGCCCGGACACTGACTTCGGTAAAAGGCCGACTGTGCGGTGTGCCCAATACATACCGGTTAGCCAAGGAGCTTGTTGTCGAAGTGGGAAAAGTGGTCCATGAAATGCTTAATAGTCTCCAGTAATCTGGACTGAGCACACACTGATTCGGGCATTCCGACTCGACAACGGTGCGAATCAGTGAAGGCTTTCACTTCGAGACGCAACTGATACAGCAGTATCTATTCTTCAAGTTTTGAGGGAACTGCAATCGCAACAACGAGCGCGATTGCTTAAGCGGCAGTTGAAGTTTTGCTCACTGTTACAGTGAGCCAGCTTCATATTTCGAGCAAGACTGCGGTGTTATGTTGCACCGTCCGCTCTTGACGCTTGGTGTAAGAAGTGTCAGCGCTCCGGTGAGGCCATATCGGTCGATGTCTGGGATGGGTTGTTAAGAACGATATTACAATTACCTGGCAGGCGCTGAGGAAGCTACACCATTCAGCAGCGCGACAAGAATTTTTGCCATATCGGGCACCAAGTGGTCCCAATTTCCCACTGTAAATTTTGTATACATTGAAGAGCTACTCTTGGATTGCAAAATATTGCCCACTTGCAGAGTGACTCTTGTCCAACATATTGTACAATGGCTCGCAGAGCCGCATGCAAGTTCTGACCCCTGGGTGGCTCTACATGTCAAGTTTTGAACTTGATGGGGTTTAATCGAGCTGGCACACAAGCAAGCGCCGGCGGAACTTCCCGAAAGGCAACCGACTTTTATGCCCGTTACGGCTCAATCTTGCTTAGGGTGACGGGACGAAAGCGCAGCCTAAAAGGCGCAATTTATTTCCAACTCCCGACCCCCCCTCCTCCCAAGTAGACTAAGTCTTTTTAAATATCATAAAGCTATCGAACTTCATTGTCCTTCAAGATTATCTTTAGAACGGCTGCAAGTGATGTTTAGAGCATAAATTCCCCTTTAAAATTTTCCATTGGGCAAATAGTAGTATAACACATTTATTGAAAAGAGAACGAGCATTGAAGCTGGTCGAGCTTCTTCGGTCGCCGTTGGGTAGGCTCCTTAGTACACAATCCCTGAAGCAGCAAGGACCTGCAGTGCCCGCCCTATATACCAGCTGGAGCTGGTCGGGCGGATCTGAGCTGTTCAGCGCTGCCTTCCACTTCAAGGGGAGGGGGTTGAGAACGGGCGGAAGATTGGGTGCATGTGCGCATGCGCACACTCCTTGATATAGGGACGCGTATTCAATACAGTGAGTATATATCTATATGGTGCATGCACCAACAACGGCGACAGGGCAGCGCGCCATGTTGATGCACTCCGATTCGGGGAGAAGCGTGCGCGTACTGCAGCAAATACACGTCGAATAAGCGGTGTGATGCGCTGTCGAGTGTTGCAGCAACCGCTCCAGAGTAAAAGAAGATAAGCTAAATGCGAAGTAATGGAAGCGTGTGTTTTTAGCATTTGACAAGGTGTGCACACCCGTGTGCACATAAAAACAGGGAACCATCCGAACAGCGACGACACGATGGACCTCCCGTGTCATCGGGCGGGAATCAACTCGCTGTGAATCTTTACGAATGCAGAGTTTGTTCTCAGTGCTTTTTAGCAGCTGCATTAATCATCGATTGTTATAAACTATGCGTATTTGTCTCCTGCAAGCGGTTCGGATTGAGCTCATGCGCAATTTTCGCTGTGGTTTTCCAAGCGGGGCCATATGTGCAGATGTAGCACCTTCTTCACATAAGCTCGGCGCTAATATCACTTCCAGCTTTCACGTGTCGCTGCGCACTAATTTCTACGCTTCCGTTTTGTTGGCCGCCCGTCGGAACTCTTCGATGACGGGAACCCCGACTTATCCCCGTCACAAAACATAAGGTATGCGCTGAATGCATACGCCGTAGAGTGTTCAAGAAATGTTTGGGAGTGGCTAACCTCAACTGAAAAATAAAATTGACGCGTAGTCGAAAGGATCTGCAGACGATGTAGCATTCGTGTACGCCATCACTGGCAACATATGTTCCGACGGAGCCCAGTCGGGGTTCGGACCGGGTTCGGACCCCGACTGACCGTTCGGACCGGTGACCTGCAACACCAAAACTTAACAAAGTGGAACCTTGTTTACAGTTTACAGGCGCAGCGTTTCCAAAATAACGACTATGCAGCGATACGTGCAACCTAGAAATGATATCAACGCCGATATTATGCAAACAAGGTGCACACTATATCGGCGCATACGGACCCGCTTGGAAAACAGCGAAAAACATGCATGAAGGCCATCTGACCCGGTCGCACGGAACAAATACGCATAGTTCAACAACCGATGGTTCGCGTACTTGCGAGAAAGTGCTGAGAACAAACCAGGGGTTTGTTTTGTGAGGACTTACAGCGAGTTGATTCGCGCATGTTGATACGGGAGATCCATCGTGTCGTCGCTGTTCAGAAAGGTCCATATGCTTTTATCGCACACGCGTGAGCGCAACTTCGAAAATGCTAACGAGACACACATTTCCATTACTTCTTCTTTAGCTTACTTTCTTTGACATATAAGTGATTGCCGCAACACCGGACAGCACATTGCACTGTTTATTCGACGCGCACTCGCGGTAGGTAAGCGCGTGCTTCTCCCCGCTTCGAAGTGCACCAACATGGCGCGGTGCCCGGTCGCCGTCGTTCGTGCATACACACTATATGGCTATAGAGTGGGATGGATGGCATGGTATAGGCTAAGGTGGGGACAAGTATTAGTCTCAAGTCTTCGCCAGGCCACAGCCTCTTCGTGAGTGAGTATTTTTGAGTAGGGGTGGTACAGGGCACGGCGATTTGAGCGACAGTGCTATAGGAGCTGTAGGAGTGGTAAAGGCTCTAGGTAAGTATCAGCTACAATGTCTCTATCCAATTAGCCAGAAAGATCGTTCAGGTATGATGACGTCCAAAGCACTTTCGTTCGCGCGCTTTACAGATCTTGCGAAACCTCATTTCCGCGAACTGATAACTGTATAAGGTTCGCTCTGCGGCAAGAGTCTCCCCTTCCCCTCCCCGGTTCAGAACTGTGGCACGCCGCGACAGGACCGGGTACAAATTGGTCTGCGCCGCCGGGTTCGGGTGTCGTGGGGTGCGCCGAAATGCGGGGGCAGCACGCCACGCAGACCCGTCTGCTCGCCCAGACGACACAGACGCACGCCCACTGGCGCGGTGCCGTCGTGGGCGTCGCGCGGTGGCTTTCCGTCACCGATGTTTGTTCGAGAGGAGGAGGACGGCACGAGGATGAAGGGAGAGAGGGAGGAAGAGCTAGGCCGCAGCCGTCGAGCGTTCATCAATCTTCGTTAACTGGTCTGTCTTCCCTCGTCTCCCCGGGGTCTCGTTGCTTCGGCTGCCGTCTCTAATTGCAAAGTCGTTACCGATCGCTACTGCGCTCACTCCGCCTTTGCGAGCACTCCCCAGGGCCTCCTTCCTTCTCTTCTGCGTTACCCGATCCCAGATTGACGCGTGGAGTAGACAAGAGAGACACGATCAATTATACAAAGCGCGCGCCGCTACTGTGCCTCACTTGTGTTTCAAGCGTGAGTCGCGAGCAACGCGCGCTTGGGCATTTGAACCGCTCGAAGAGCGAACCACATGAAACTTGTTTTAGGCGCATTTTATTTCAATTGTATGAACACACCAGGCGCATTTCTGCCACTGCCGTCGCCGTGATGTCCCGTATAAAGTTCTAGGGCGATAATATCGCCCCAGTGCGCCTTATGCAGTATGTGCGAGTGAAAGCGTGCTAGGGTGAGTCGACGATGGCGGCTCGATCTCGGGCGTGAAAGGGAGGAAAGTGAAGAGGAAGCGCGCCGTCTTACGTCGCGCGCAAGGCACGGGAGGGAGGAATGGAGGGAGGGGGCACTCTTCTCCGGTGGGCAAGGGAGGAAAGTGGGGACGAAGTGCGCTGGATTCCGTCACGCGCAAGGCACGGGGGGGGGGGGGGGCGTTTTACTGCGGCGGCTGCTGCGTATGGTGCGGCCGCACGGGCCCTCTCTTGAAAGCGATCTGCGATGAGTAGGGAGTCGTGCGCCAGGGAATCATAGTTTCATGTGTGCGCTGTGTTATCGCCGCTTAGTTGACCTCGAAGCGAGAGGTAGCACGAAGGTCAATTCGCTCGCTGCTGCTGCCGCACTTTCTCACACAGCGTTCAGACAGCGAGTTTCCGCGGTCATCGATAGGTTCATGTTTGTTTGTGCTTGACATCATGCTTGTTAATTTAGTTAGTAAGTGAATGTGCACAAGTTTTTACGGCCGATAAACCTACAATCCTTATTTCATATGGCTGTCTACTAATTTGCCATCGCAATCAATGCTCCGCCACTTGGGCGAAACTGTGACTTTTACAGCAAAGCTGTTAAGGGATGCTTTCCCCACTATTATGTCCGCGTGCAGAAAAAAAAATCTCGAAGATAGCACAATACAGTGCCGACCCGCGGCGGAAGTGAAGCAGTCGTTAAACACTCCCCATACGTGAGCCGATCCCAAAGATAGTGTAATGCCGAGCCGACCCGCGGCGGAGGTGCAGTTCGCCATTAAGGCATTAAGGACAGCGGGGCTAGCTTCGCGGTATTGGCAATAAAGTGTCGCCATGACACTGGTAGCCAAAGGAAAATTCAATAACTTTTGCATGTGTGGCTCTATCTTTTTAAACTACATAACAATAAAGTGAAGTGATGCAATTATGCGTAGAAATAAAATGTGCTTTTGGCTGTTTTCTTTTTCGGCATCCTACATCTTTGTTTTGGTCACTTCATTTATTACGCCAACGGGCGGTGCCTTCGCTCTTATCGCTTTGGCTGCCGATCTCTTCATCTGTTTCTGTCGCTTTCTATGAATGCGCACGCTTTTCCGTATGCTCTGCAGTTTAAAACTGTCTTTCTGTGCCTGCGAATGTTCCGACAATATCGGGAAAACTGGGGAAGGGATACAAGGCTTGCTGCGCGGCTGTGGGATGCGGCAGCTCGGGGAGCCACACAAGGGCGAAGTTTTTCCGTTTCCCAGCGGACGAGAGGTAAGCCCACTTTTTTCTGCAGTCGTTATGAAGAAAGAAGCGCTGTGCTTTTCAAAACAGCTGTAGGACGAAACGAAAGATCTTCCGTGCTTGTTTTCAAGTGAATATCTTCTTTGGTTTGCCGCGGCAAATTTTTCTGCGGTGTTGTAAAAAACCGTAGCTACTTATTGATGCTAGCTGACGCGCAGACGGAAATTTCGCTTCGGTGTATCTTAGCGGTTGCTCTTCATCTTTTTCTACGAGTAGAAAACTTGCAATTTATATCTGCCTAAGGTGTCTGAATTCCTTCTGTACAAACTGGTTACTCTGAGGAGCTTTACGGTGATCAGTATTTTGTTGTTGCATTACTACCATCGTGGAGAACACGGCAGAAGCAAAAAAAATGAATTACGTAGCAGTCACCGTTTGCGTTCTGAATTATACGAAGTTCGAGTTACCTATGTGACGACACGACACAGGTTCGCTTTACTTTTCAAAGTGTGCCTAGAAGGACGAATTTTTTCTTTGTCGCTTCTTCGTACTCTGAACTTTGCTTTCGCTTTTAAGTGATCGTTAATCATGACCACAAGGTATTTTGCTCATTTTAATATGCGACATATGGCGAAATGACGTTAAATGGGGAGTCCTGTCGGGGCTGATATGGGAGCAGATGTATACCGGCTACGGCCTCTGCTTGGACCACTTCAGAGGAAGGGACTACGCCGACCCTGACGTGGTCGGCTGTGCCGACTGCTGGAGTGGAAGAGCGGTCTCTGACCGCTGAATGTAAGGAAAACAAGTTATCAGTGGTTGCCAACCTGTGCTTCTGTAGTTCATTATTTTCGTACAAAACCCACTTGACAGACGATGGCGCAAGTGCCATGAGCATGGCGAGCGCTACCTTCTTCGTCGTTTGCCACGGCGCCGGGTGCCCTGTAATGTTTCGAAGCGAAATTTGTTCCGCGTGCGCTAAGAAACCGCGTGCTTGTAAGTTTACCGTTATCGTTTGCTCGTGTGTGGAGCGCGATGTTCGGGATTATATGCGAAACTAAAAATCCGAAGAGTTTTCGCTGACAATAGACAGTTTTGGAATAGCGTTTGTCGCCGTACGTACGTTAAACGTAAGTACCTTTGCGGGACGTTACGGTGCGCGTCCTTTCAAGTCATTTAGTTTACAGCATGGAAACGCAAATGTAAACAAGACGTTACAAAACAGGGCGCCGTCTGGCGCCTCGTGCCAAACGTATCCAAGACAAGACGATCTATTAGTAACCATCCTGCTGTTGCTATGTGGACGCGTCTCGTTAAGCCTACGGGCGCCAGAATCACCGAATGACCTCAGAAAATAGACGCGCTATGCGCTCATAACTAACCTTTCAGGCGAATTTAGAGAAAGCAAAATTTCATTACGATAGTTACTCGCGATCAACACGAGTGGGAGCATAGCTATCACCAGAATTCACAGTGAAGCGGGAGCCATGGGTGCCGCCATGTCGACGACGCTATTTCTTAGCGCTCGTAAAGAATGCGAGCGTTAAACTCGCGAAATAACGCACGTTATCATAGCGCGCGTAAACCGCAGAAACCCAATAACGTTCGGAGCTTGCGCAGTGAGAACGACGCGATATCTTTACGCGCGTAATGCATTTACGTTTGGTTGCAAACGCTTTTCTAAAGCTGCCTAATGAGCGAATTCAGGTTCGTAAAATGTCGCGCCTCCCTTGGCGCTGCAGGAAACGACACGGCGAAGCCAGTTCTTGCCGCGCACTGCCGGTCAGCTTGGCTTGCCGTTTTATAGCAGAAATTATTCCGGAGCCAAAATAATGGTCAGTTGGCCATGAGCTTTAAACTTTTGGAAGTTAGTTTTGCTCTTATAGGTATATTGCAGAAAAATCAAGCCAAAGCAAATAAAAAACTCTATTACCTAATTCTTAACAAATTAAATCAAAACTTTCATCGGTCAAGAAAACTAGCTCTAAAAATTGATTCCAAGTATTCTCAGCCAGCGATGCTTAACATGTTACATGAATATATAGCAGCAGTAAAAATTGTAACACTGCTTATTGGATCCTGGAGGTGTATTCGCAACCAAATATAATCAGAAGCAACTTGCATGGATTAAGAATAGTATTCTCCGAAAACCGTTCCCATTTTTGTCCATAAACGTGAAACGATGTCATATCGCATGCATGTGTTGCCAAAATTAATGAAATCCTCTTTACAGGGGAACATGACACAAGCATTGACAGGGCGCTGCTCTTGTCCTGTTTGCCTGTGTGTAGTGTTCCTTTACACAACGTGCAACTTTGGCGAAAATATGCCAACTAGCCTGACAATGTGTTCTGATAATGTATCTGTCTTCACAGGTTCTGCACTGCAACAGCGAGGCCAAAAGTGGAAACATAGTCACCAGATACCGCAGGCGCCATCAACTGACTGAGAGATGATATACAAAGTTATGGCAAGTCAGTGAAGTTAAAGAGCTGCCAAAAGATTACCATGAGGGAAGCACTAGAGAACTTGGTGCATCACGTGAGCCCAGAGTTCTAAAAACTCTTGCGGTGTCAGGTGACGTTCCGGTATTCCAAGACGAAGGAAAGGACATGGATAAATGTTTTGCGGAGCACGTTGGTGTGGTCGCACAGTTGTGCGGTGTGTCCACTGTACTGAAAGATAAGCTAAAAAGCAGACAACTACAAGAAATCTTTCGCTATAATAAGTCTCACATAGACCTGCTGCAGTACTGCTACGCGTGGCTTATGCTGCACATAAATGACATCAATCTGGATCTCAAAAAACGGCGTGAGAGAAAACCTGTTGTAGAAAGAAAGCTTCGAAAGCTTGAAAATTAAGAAAATTTTTCTCATATTTTCTTTTTTTTTGTATTTCTGATAGCTCTTAGGGCGGTCTGCTGCTAAGCCTATCTTTGGAAAATATTTGCGCATATTTCAATATTTGGATAAACATAGTGCCGCGTATTCTTTGTGCAGACAACCATTGCTGCCAGACTTGCACCCTCCTCTTTCTCGAGATTATTATATAGCTAACATGCATGACTCTTGGGATGCTAGAATCTGCTTGAGCTCATTTCAATAAAGTCGTGCAACTACTAATGTTGCTCAACACTCTTGACTTGAGTGGCTTCATTAATATAGCAAAAGTGGGAGGGGAAGGTGGAATGTTCTTCCGGCAAAGTCACCAATAACCTTAATGAGCAAAGAAAGCAGACTGTGCCAGAAACGAGTGTTTAGAAAAGTTGAAATGCTTTCCCCTCCTTATTGTGTCGACACCGAAACTCTCATGATGGATGACCTCCAGCCATTGATGAAACGCGTAACGTAGCTCTGACACCTGTCCTATACTTCAAACAGGTGGCACGTAACTGAGCCTATACACTCTGTTAAAGAAAGGGCGTAATGTAAGTTCAGCGTATTAGAGGACGGTCTTGTAAACCATTCAAAAGATAATTTTCTGAGCAGGTTGCCCTGATGCATCGAATGCAGCCAACTTGCGTTGCTTTTAGAAAATATTTCTCAATGTCCTGAAGCGACGCGTCCAATAATACCTTTGTGCATCACTCTGTTTTTGCCAAACCTCTACTGACGATCAACCGCCGACTGACACATACTCCTCCTGCATTTACTGATTCTTAAAAAAAAAGAAAGCTAGCGCTATTTGTTGTTATTATTGTCTTGAAACTGTGACATTTGTGCCTAGATGACGATAGAACAAACGAAGTGCATAACAAATTTAGGAAACAGCTGCAATATGCTCGCGAGGAATTTCGCGTTGATACCGTGTTCGCAATGTTACAGATCTGAATGAAGCTCTAGTGGGCTTACGTGCTGTATTGCGAAACAAAGCCACATATGAAGAAAGACTACGGCCATTTTCAATATAATTTGCTGGATATTTATTGGCACATTAGCACAAGGAGAGCTACGCAGAAAATTGACTAGGTAGAACATGTTCTTCGGAAGAGCAAATATGCCTGTTTTATGGAATAAAAAGGAACTTTTCTTACTGGTATGCGAAAATAGTGGATCTGCTGCTCTTGATAATCTTTTTATTATTCAGAAATAACTGTTGCGACAAAAGTTGCTTTGGTAGAGTTGTGTTGGGCACAGCAAATAAACATGGCCTCTGTAGCAATTTTCTATTAGAAATTGTAGGAAGCTGTCTTACGTATGTATGATCGTATTGCAGAACGCGCCCACTTGTACTGAATAATGAGATATTCAGCTCTACGTTATTGTATTGTGTATTGAATGTCTTGCTGTGCGATAGGTTGCTAATAAACCACGTTTTTATGCCTACTCATGTTCTGCCAAAACAATATAGCCGCATGGCATGCATGCTGGGTCGCGCATCTTGAACTGAAAAATGACAAGTTTTCACACATATACGTACCACATATCTTGTGAGTAAGAAAAGAAAAGTACAAGACGAGGGGTGAATATACGCCTGTAGACACCCCTCTTTCCGCCGGCTTGACTGGGCGCAAATGGCGAAGAATGCTCTGGTATCCAGTAACCCGAGCTCATGTACCCGATGCGTTGCGCCGCAGAATTGTCGGCTGCAGCTCTGTCAACACCCCACGAAATAATCGCACGAATGTGCGGACTAAAAAATTTAATTCGCAAGATGGTCCTACTCGCCTTATCACTGTAAAATAATTTACACCCTTAAAAGTGAAAAAGGGTGTAAATGTGTCTAAAACTCCCACGCTTAGGGTGTTATCTAATATAATGATACCCTAAGGGTGTCAGATATAGACACATTTACACCCTTTCTCACTTTTTAGGGTGTAAATTATATTACACTGTAGCGGAATGTTTCATGTGGGGTGCGCTCGTGCCGTGCGTTCATGCTAGGAGCAGGAGTCGCAGGAGTCAGAACGTGCAGCGAAGACGAACAAAGACAGCAGCAAGAGGGAGTCCAGCAGCAAGTCCCTCTTGCAGGCTTGATTTTTTCTTTGTTTTTCCTTTTTGGAGTTTGGCCTACCAAGCACCAGGGGAGAAATTGGCGCCCGTGATGCAATTTCCGTTTGCCTGGGGTGTACACCAGTTGACGTAGCCGTGATTAAGGGGCCCACTTACACAGCTTCGCTGGTCACCCTTCTTCACAGAGTGGAAGCACACTGAGTATTTTTCTTTCCCCACCGCGATGATGATGATCTATCGGCATCCTATTTGAAACGAGGCGGGAAAAAATTGTCACCTAGCCTGCTTGAGTTACTCACGCATGCTATACATGCTATTCATTCTACTTTCCAAGGGCGAACTCAAGGTCACCGTAATTGGCGCAGATAGTCTAATTTCTTCCTTACTGGCGACCACCGGCCTGAAGCACAGGGATTATTCTGGGGTTGGTTAGAAGAAGCCCGTAATGGACTTCTGTCGCGCGCACTAATTATTCTAAATTAGGCTTAAGTAATCTCAAGTGACCCTAATTATTCCTGATTAGAAATAATCCATGTAGTGTTAATCAACTGAAATGAAGCGTAATTATTCAGTTACCCGTTTATCTTAATTAGCCTTAGAAGTGCAAGCGTAATTACTCCTAGTTAGGCTAAACAATAAGGCCTATGTTAATATTGTAACGATGTTAGTAAAACAAGGATATTTATTTAAGGCGAACTTGTGCCCACAAGTAAAAGTCACTGCGGTCGTGCAGAAATCCGCGGCAGTCGCGTTCTCAAACTGGGTATGGTATGGTATGGTATTCCTTATGCGATGGCGCACACCCACTGTGGGGCGTTGGCCAAGATTTGGCTGAAATTAGGCTATCTTTATTAAAAGACTAAAATTGGTAAAGCTAACTGGAGGAAATGAACAAAAATAAAATGTTTAAGAATTCAAGACAATCTCTTTGTAGCACTTATAAAATCCTCCACGGTTCAGCAAATATCCCTGTGGCACTTTCCAAGAGAGGAGGCTCCTAGAGAAAGGATATTTATAATTGAAAAGCTCAAACCAAGCTGTGTAAATCTTGATTCTAGATTTTTTCTTAAGGAAGTAAAACGGCGGCAGAATATGAAAAAATGATCTATTGTTTCATCTTCTCCACAGACTGGGCACAGAGGGGAGGGCACCAGACCAGCCCTGTGACGATAGAAGTTTAATTTTGGTATTCGACAACGTAATCGAGTAAAGATGACTTCAGTTTTTCTGGTGTGAAAGAAATTTTTGGGCCAAGGGAATAGGAGGTGTCGATATTCTGAAAAATTAGCTACAGCTGGGTTCAAAAAGTGGCTCGAACCGTCTTCCTCTTCTCCTCGCGTGACACCTCTTGCGCGTGGCGCATGCGAGCCGGGTCCAACTGGCTGCCCGTGCCAAGAAGATCGCTGCCTGTTGTTGCTGAACAACACCACTGTACGGCGTGCACAGTGCCCAATGCAAAGGGCGCGCAACTTGAATGTCACCAAGTTTGTCGTGGCATTATCCCCCTCCTTACCGCATCGGCCCGATGCGTGAGAGGAAGTAAGGGTTCCTGTGGGCGCTCACTTTTTTTTTTTTGCTGTTGCTCATGACCTCTCCTGGTAGGGTTTCATGCGGACAACATGCACAACTTCCGTGGAGTTGCGCCGTCTTGGGCTCTCGTGTCCAGCGGATTTCACTTCGTAAGTGACGTCGCTTATACGACGAAGTATTTCGTAAGGGCCGAAGTATCGGCACAGAAGCTTTTCAGACAGTCCACGGCGTCGCACTGGGGTCCATACCCACACCTTGTCACCGGGCTGGTAATGAGCTTCACTACGGCGCTGGTTGTACCGGCTGGAGTCGATGCGTTGTTGGCGGCGTATTCGGTACCTTGCCATCTGTCGTGCCTCCTCGGCTCGTTGCAAGAAATCATCTAGGTCAGATGAGTTATGGTTTTCTTCATCTAACGGCAACATAGCATCCAAAGTTGTGGATACTGCTCGGCCGAATACAAGTTTAAACGGGGTGACTCGTGTTGTTTCCTGAACGGCCGTATTATATGCGAAGGTGATGTATGGCAAAATTTCGTCCCACAGCCTATGTTCAACGTCGACATACATCGAAAGCATGTCGGTCAGTGTTCTGTTAAGGCGTTCAGTTAACCCGTTTGTCTGAGGGTGGTACGCCGTAGTTTTCCTATGATCAGTATGTGTCATTTGCAACAAGCATTTCATTAGGTCCGCAGTAAAGGCCGTTCCACGATCGGTAATAACAACTGTGGGAGCGCCATGCCTGAGCACGATATTGTGGACAAAGAATTTTGTAACTTCGACAGCCGTTGCATTGTACAGGGAATCAGTTTCTGCGTAACGGGTCAGATAGTCCGTGGCCACAACTATCCACTTTTTGCCTAAAGATGATGTTGGGAAGGGTCCAAGGAGGTCCATACCGACTTGTTGGAATGGGGCTTTTGGTGGCTCTATTGGCTGGAGGAGGCCGGCCGGTTTTACGGATGGAGTCTTGCGCCTTTGACACTCGCGACAAGTCTTGACGTAGTGCTGCACTGATGCTAATAACTTGGGCCAGTAGTATTTCAGACGAATCCTGGCGACTGTACGGCTCACGCCCATGTGTCCAGACGTCGGCTCATCGTGACATGCATGCAAAATTTCTTCTCGCATAGATGTGGGTACGACAAGTAAAAACTTTGTCGCGCTGTTCTCGAAGTTTCTCTTGTAGAGGACACTTCCTCGCAGACAGAACGAGGATAGCCCCCTAGAGAAAATACGCGGCAGTTGAACGTCGAGTCCCTCCAGGCGCTGTATAAGTGGAAGCAATTCCGGGTCATCTCGTTGTTGTTGAGCAATTTCTGACTCGTCAACAATGCCAAGAAACGGGAAATCCTCTTCTTCTTACACAGTTGTCTCGACGGGTGCGCGTGACAAGCAGTCGGCATCGCTGTGTTTCCTCCCGGATCGGTATACGACAGTAATGTCATACTCTTGAAGCCTAAGGCTCTATCTTGCTAGTCGTCCGGATGAATCCTTGAGATTCGCCAGCCAGCAAAGCGAATGGTGATCGCTGACTGCTCTGAATGGTCTACCATAGAGGTAGGGCCGAATTTTACATATTGCCCAAATGAGTGCAAGGCACTCTTTCTCGGTCGCGGAGTAATTTGCCTCTGCTTTCGAGAGCTTACGGCTGGCATAAGCAATTACTTTCTCCTGGCCGTTATTCCACTGCACTAGTATGGCACCGAGACCGACGTTACTCGCATCGGTATGAACTTCAGTGTCGGCTGTCTCATCAAAATGGGCAAGGATTGGAGAAGCTTGCAGGCGTTTCCTTAACTCGTCAAAGGCGTCTTGTTGTTCGCTTTTCCACATGAAAGGTTGATCTTCTCTTGTCAGTATTGTAAAGGGCTCAGCAATGCTTGAAAAGTTTTCCACAAATATTCTGTAGTATGCGCATAAACCCAAGAAACGTCGCACTGACTTTTTGTCTGTGGGTGTCGGGAACCTCGCAACAGCTGCTGTCTTTTCGGGATCTGGCCGAACGCCTTCAGCACTGATGACGTGTCCGAGAAACCGAAGTTCATCGAAGCCGAATTGATATTTTTCCGGCTTAATTGTCAAGTCTGCTGCGCGAATAGCTTCTAATACTAGTCGCAGGCGCTCTAGATGTTGGTCAAATGTGGTGGAAAATACGACCACATCATCCAAATACACTAAGCATGACTGCCATTTCAATCCTGCACGCACAGAGTCCATCATTCGCTGGAACGTTGCGGGTGCGGAACAGAGGCCGAATGGAAGTGCTTTAAATTCGTAGAGGCCATCAGGGGTTACGAATGCTGTCTTTTCACGGTCCCGTTCATCCTCCTCTATTTGCCAATATCCACTCTTGAGATCCAGGGAGGAGAAAAACTTTGCACATAGGAGCCGATCTAACGTATCGTCGATACGCGGAAGGGGGTACACATCCCGCTTGGTTACGTTGTTCAGTTTACGGTAGTCAACGCAGAATCGAAGTGTGCTATCTTTTTTCTTAACCAGCACTACTGGAGACGCCCATGGACTGCTGGAAGGCTGAATAACGTCATCTGAAAGCATCTCCTCTACTTGCTTCTTGATGATCTCCCTTTCTTTTGGTGACACTCGATACGGGTGCTGGCATACCGGTCTTGTGGCGTCCTCTGTTATGATTCTGTGCTTCGCAACAGACGTGCGCCGTACCTTCGAGGACGTGGAGAAGCAGTCAGAAAAATCCTTTATCAGGGCATATATCTGTTTCTTTTGGGCTTCAGGGAGTCTCGGGTTGACGGTAATTGATCTGTCGACACTGCAGGTTCCTGGCAGGGCAGTTGACGTAGTTAGGCTGCATAATTCGGTCGCTTCACAGAACTCGTCGAAATAGGCAATGGCTGTTCCTTGTGCGATGTGTTGGAATTCATTACCGAAATTTGTAAGTGCGACATTTGCACGGCCATCGCTTAACTGAACAAGGCCCCGAGCCACGCAAATACCTTTGTTGAAAAGGAGCTCTATGTTTCCATCCGCTATGCCTTCGCGGTCGGAAAATCATTCTCCACAAGAACCATTATACTGCAGCGTGGCGGCACAGTTACGTCATCGTCAACGACGCGCAGTGCAGCGAGACGTCGCTCCTCCGATTCTTCCACAGGTATAGCTTGTTTTGTCGAGAAAGGTGCACTGGACCTACGTAGGTTAATTATGGCGCCGTTAGCTTGTAGAAAATTCATTCCCAATATAAGTTCCCGTGAACATTCTGGCAGTACAATAAGGTCAGAAACGTAAGTGAAGCCTTTTATCGTAAGTCTTGCGGTGCATCGGCCAAGGGGCGTAATAAGATGGCCGCCTGCCATGCGTATCTGCGGACCAGTCCACTTCGTCACAACTTTTTTAAAGTGCTTCGCCATCTTGAAGCTTACTACCAAATAATCAGCGCCGGTGTCGACTAAGGCATTCAGCTCGCATCCGTCTATTATCAACCGCAAATCTGACGTAATCGGTTCGTTCCTGCACCTGTAGACTGGAATTATCTCGTCACCGCACTGGAATCGCGTTGGAGGATCTTCGTAACTCTGGTTATCAGCGGCCTCACCTCCACAGGTCGCTTGCTTCAGTTTTCCTGGTGTGGGCTTGGTGAACGACGCCTAGGCAATCTTGTAGACGCGCGTGGGTTAGGCGATCGGTAACGCATGGGCGACGGTGCCCGTGGTTGATGTTGGCGAGGAGTAACAGGGCTTTGGCGCGTCGACAAGTATTCTTCGATCTCCGCTGGCCGTTCACCGTTTCGGGGGCATGGTGCGCTTAAGGGAAAACCCCTTAACCCAACTTGACGGTACTGGCAGAACCTATACAGTGACCCGCTTCACCGCAGTGGAAAAACAGAGGCCTGCGCTCGTGGTCACGCCAGACGTCACTTTTCCGGGGCCTTTGTTCCACAAAACGAGGTGTACTGCGTGCTAAAGGCTGATAGGCAGCCGGTGGTTCCAGTAGACGAGGTGCACTGCGTACTGTCCACGGGTAGGGAACGGTCGTCGCAACTGCTCCACTACTGTGTACCGCGGGTTGCCTGAGTACGTCGGCGTACGTTGGGGTGCGCCGCGTCGGCTGTGGCTCACGCTCTGGATCCCGTATGACGTTCCTGAGTTCGTCCCGGACAACGTCGACGATAGATAGTGCAGCTGGAGACTCAGGTATCTGCAACTTGTTGAGCTCTTCCCTGATCAGTGACCGGACAAGCTCCCGCTGGGCTTGCAGGTCGTTTGGCAGGCCTCCAGGGAAGACATGGACAGGTGCGCAGCTTGCCTCACGGTTGTATTGCCGAGCCCGCTGTTCCAGCGTCTTTTCGATGGTCGTTGCTTCACATCTGAACTCGGCGACCGTGCGCGGTGGGTTGCGGACGAGAACTGCGAAGAGTTCCTGCTTTACTCCACGCATGAGATGGCGCAGCTTCTTATCTTCACTCATGGTGGGATCAGCACGCTTGAATAGGCGGGACATGTCCTCGATGTACATCGCCACGTTCTCGTTTGTGAGCTGGTTCCTGGCTTGAAGTGCGATTTCCGCCCTTTCTTTACGATCCGTGCTGGCGTACGTTGCTAGCAGTTGTCGTCGAAATTCCTCCCAAGAGGTCAAAGAGGGTTCGTGGTTTTCATACCACGTTTTTGCGAAGTCTTCCAACGCGAAATATACGTTACGGAGCTTCTGTCTTTCATTCCATTCATTAAAGCTCGCCACTCTCTCGAACAGTTCCAACCAATCTTCCACGTCTTCGAACGAGTCACAATGGAATGTTCGCGGCTTGCGAGGTTGGCTTACGACTAGCTGTGCCGGTGTTACCTGGTAAGTCACTGCGGCGGCGTCCGTTGTGGGAGTTTCTCTTGGCAAGAAGAGAAGAGGGCCGAATTCGGGCGAGTCACCTCGAAGACGGCGGCTGGTCCGCTGGTGTACAGGTGTCAGTTCCACGGGATGAACTCGCGGGTTGTCGGGGCTACGCTGACTTTCGTTCGTGGGGCTTCGACTCATACCCCGCACCTCCACCAGAAATGTAACGATGTTAGCAAAACAAGGATATTTATTTAAGGCGAACTTGTGCCCGCAAGTAAAAGTCACTGCGGTCGTGCAGAAATCCGCGGCAGTCGCGTTCTCAAACTGGGCTCGAACCGTCTTCCTCTTCTCCTCGCGTGACACCTCGTGCGCGTGGCGCATGCGAGCCGGGTCCAACTGGCTGCCCGTGCCACGAAGATCGCTGCCTGTTGTTGCTGAACAACACCGCTGTACGGCGTGCACAGTGCCCAATGCTAAGGGTGCGCAACTTGAATGTCACCAAATTTGTCGTGGCAATATGATGAGGGCGGATGCGCGGAGACCAAGCGACGTTTTATTGCGATAGCAATTATATGGACACTCCAGGCGCGTTTCTGCCGTCGGCGTCCGGTTTCGCTCGCGCTATCACAGCAGCGAGAGTGTGGCTCCAAGAAACTTCCGGTTGGCGCGTTATCAGTTTACTGCGCCTGAAAACAAGTGAATTTTTAAGTTGTTTCACTATGGGCAAAGTCTATCTTAAAGTTTTGAGATAAAAGACGTGCACATGATGCCTCAAGAATAATACATCAGATTTTCGTACAACTTACGGCAACCTTGACTTGTAAAAGTTGTTATGTAGAGAGGAAAAGTGTTAAAAATCTGCGGGCTTAGATTTCAACGCACTCCTGCTACTCGATATCGCCGCCAACGCCTTTCTTTCTCGCTACATGTAGCGGGCTACGCCAGTTAGCAAAACCGGAAGCCGTCCGGGGTCTACGCACTGTTACGATCGGCCTGCGGGGGTTCGCAATATAGAGGAGAAGCGACCTCCGAACCCTCCCAGCCCGCTGCGGCGACTCGCTTTGTACGGACACACATGTGCCGCGTCAACAGCCCATTACCACCGGCATGTCTAGACGCGGTCGGCGGACCAAGTATTGTTAGTGGATTCGCCGTCACCGTCACGGTTTGTTTGAAGCGGGGGAGCTCCTGGAAGAAGTTGTTTTGCGGTGCGGTCTCACGGGCCCTAGAAGCCGTCACAATCAATGGACAGACGCGGCGGCCACTGACTGTGGGGTCAGCACTGGGATCAAGAGGCGCCTGCTCGGGTCCAGACCTCTGTCTTCGAGAGCCCTCTCACCTTGGTGTGTTCAATGAAACCTGTGCGGAAGTGAGTGTGTACACCCTTCTCCTCAAAGGCGGATCGGCTACGATGACTTTGGACTTTCCCATTGGTCGAACGTTGAACGGCGGTTTCCCCTCACCTAGGCATCTCGGGAGGACAGGGTGTTTCTAAAGAGCCATTGGCGGCTCGTCAGGGTGCATTCTCTTTCAGTCATGCTAGACTGATTAACTGTAACGTTCTCCATCCATCATATAGATATTGTAAACAAATCCCATATTCCTCGTTTTCGATGAGAACAAGTCTCTCCCTTCAGCAACGTCCTCAACGGGGATGACTTGGACGACGGCATTGGCCAGCTACCATCTATTTCATGCCCGACCTCAACTCTTACAGCACATCGCCGCGCGCCGTGTGCTCTATGTGCTAGTGAAAGCTTGCGAGTGTGAGCCAGCGACCGCGGTTCAATCTTGCGTGCGCGAGCAAGGAACTCGGCCCGGATGCGTGTCCTCTCCTGTCGCGCGCGAAGCCGGGAAGGGGGGGGGGGTCAGGCGAGGTAGGAGGGACGTTCTCCGGCGGTTGCTAGTCTGCCTCGATGTCCTCCCCCGATGGCTTCCCTCCATTTCCTCCTCACCGGCCGTTCCGTACGGAGTACAGACAACCGCGGCGTATACTACGGCGTTGGCCACGCCAGCGTATATTCTCTTTTTATTGCGATAGCAATTATATGGACACTCCAGGCGCAATTCTGTCGTCGCCGTCGCTGTGAGGTTCCGTATGAGTGAAAGCATGTGAGGGTAAGCCGCTGAGAGAGAGTGTGGTTGTGAAGAGGAAGAGGCGCTATTTTCTGCAGCCCTTTAGGGAGCACGACTCAGCGCCTTGGGGAAGGGGAGTGGGACATAAGAAGAAATAAAAAAGGGAAGAGAGGGAAGGTCGAGGCGATTGCAAAGCCGGGTACTGTTAAGTACCGCTTCACAATTTACAGGAATGTAAGAAGATGCCTGAAGGCGGAGCCGTAGTGCC
This sequence comes from Dermacentor andersoni, assembly GCF_023375885.2. NCBI lineage: Eukaryota > Metazoa > Arthropoda > Arachnida > Ixodida > Ixodidae > Dermacentor > Dermacentor andersoni. The sequence goes on from NC_092822.1 coordinate 55,967,453, forward strand.
GGCCGGGAAACAACAGGTCGGATGCCGAGACCGCTGGAAGTCCGAGGCGTCGGAATGAGAAGTGGAGGGAAGCCGTCTCTGGCGAACACCTTTAAATCTTGCGTGCTCGAACGAGGAACGCTGCCACGAAGCATGCCCTCTCCTATGGGGTGCAAGACAAAGGGGGTCATGTGAGGGAGGAGGAGGAGGGGCATTCTTTTCCGGCGGCTGCCAAGGTGTCTCGATGTCCTCCGCGCCCGCCGCTCCGTACAGAGTGGAGACATTGCGGGGTCTACTACGGCGTTGGCCACGCGAATCGCGGACACCACAGTAGACGCCTCTAGCGGACGTCGTAGGGACGTTTTGCTGGCGCTCGTGTGTCTTTAAAGCGATCTGTGACGTGTCTAAAGTGCGCGCATGCGCGGGTCTCATCTTCAAGACAATCTGCGATGTTTGCAGAGTGCGCGTAGTGCCGGTAGCTTCGTATGCGCTGTGCTTTCGACGTTTCGTTCGTGCTGAAGCGAGAGATGCACGGATGTAAACTCGCTTGCTGCTACCGCGATTCCTCACTCCAGAATTTTGAGAGGGAGTTTCCGCGCTCATCGAGCGAGATCTATTGATGTTTGCCTGTGAGCGCGTGACACCGTGCTGGTTCATTTAGTTAAAACATGTTGACGGGCTAGTTGGTTTGAATCCATCACTAAAGCGTGACAAAACGAGGACGTAGGAAGAAACACGACGCTTTGTTTCTTTCTACGTCCTCGTTCAGTAACGCTTACAATTCTATCATCGTTAGGTTAGTTAGCGAATGTTTACAAGTTTACGCGGCCGATAAAACTACTTTTCTAATGTACTATTGCTATCAGTGCTTCGCCTTTCGAATAAAACTATGATCTCGTTTATAAAAACGTAGAATTTGATCTCAACAGAACCTAGTATCACCGTGACCACGTCTTTTTTAAGCCCATGCTACATGCATTTCAATGCAGGACTCTCTGATTTCAGCATCAACAGTGGCACAGAGTTTCTCTATAAATTTTCTTGAACCAAGGTATCCACACTGCAAACATATCTTATTTCTACAAGGCATTATGCTTTATTTGGTAAAGATGCAATGAACTTTATTTCAAAGATTTGAAAAACATTTAGCAAAGTCTGCTTGAAGCCTAATAATTATACCTATATACATAAGCATTCCTTCCAAGTTGCGCAAGTTTTTGCAGTTATTACATGTTTCTAAAGCTCTTCGAATTCTTGCCTATTTAAAGGGACACGAAAGGTAGATGTCGACCTAGATTGAAAGAATAGGCTCTGTAAAAACGAATTCGTAATTCGTAGTGAGAACAGAGACTTTGTAAACTAGATAATGACGAAAATTAAGACATCAGAGTTGCGCCACCTGTTCTGGACTCTGTTATCTCTCTTATGACGTTCGCACTGGCTGATTCCCAATGAGCGCTACAGAATGAGGTGCCATCGCAAAGCTTCCTATTGCTTTCAATACTTTGCCTTCGGGCGAAACTGTGAATGCCTTTTTTTTTCTTTGACACTTCTATTTTTGGCGCCGCTGCTGCTGTATTCTTGCTCGTGGGCTCCGCTATCTTTATTGCAACACCACTATATGGCGTTGGCCTACTGGTCTTGCTTACTGGGAAGGTCGTAGTAAAAGTGAGCATGAGGAACGGCTGTGGAATATGGAAGAAAGTAAATGGGCTGAGATAGTGTTCAGATATCTGTACAGGAAAAACATTGATTCACAGTGGTGAAAAGAACTAGGAAGCTTGCCAGCAAGTATGCGGCCTGTAGGGCGGGCGACACAGCAACAAAGAACCTCAAGCAGAAAGTCAGAGGGGCTGAAATAATCTCATGGGTGGCTCCAACGGAAAAGAAACCTGCCATGAGTAACTACTTAAGAGAAAAAAAACGAAATGAGGAAAAAAACAATTTACCATAACTCAAATGGAAGCTCGTTACTTTTCGAAGCGAGCTTGGGATGCCTTAGAACACGCACCTATAAAGCGAGATATAAGAAGGAAGAAGAAGCATGTGCTTGGGACTGCGGTAAAGCTTGGGATACAATGGAGCATGTTTTATTAGAATGTGAAGATGTCTACCGAGCGGTCGATTTAGGCACCACTGGACTCCTTGAAGCCCTTGGGATCTGCGAGAGCAGTGGAAAAGTAAACATCTCCGCAGTAGAGATTAGTAAGAGGCGATCTGACGTCACATCTACCTTCAGCAGCGACGGCGTGAGCTGACCGGCTGCGCGCTGTTTTGTCTACCCCGCGTTGCGTCGTGCGCAATGCCAAGTTCTAGCGAGAGTGATGGTATGAACGGAGATTATGACTTCGATGAGCGGCCTACTGAACGACCGGCAACGACCGGAACGGACGGAATGCTAGTGACACTCCATCACAGGTAGCAACTGGTACAGGAGGCGCGTGTTCAGATTCCTGCGTACTTTCACCAAAAAGTTTATCAATCTAAACGCAGGGCAAGAACCTTTAATGCACGAGCAAGTAACATACACCTGAGCTCAGAGCATTCCTTCTGCGCTAGCTAACACGCCCACTACCCTTTTGCAACAGGGTGTTTCGTTTCCTTGACGGTAGCGAGATGGTACCCAGCACTGGATTAAGGGGGGGGGGGGAGGCTAAGGGGGTCCAGGGCTTCACCTCGGACAGTAGGAGAAGGGGGCCCATTTATTCTAATCTCCTTAGCATATGGAACCATGGGCAACAGAACTTCTAGTGACATGTATGAACAAGAAAACCAGAACGAGCAGACGGGGCCCCCCGCCTAATGTAACAGCATGTGTTTAGCCTGATCATTTGGGGAGAGCTTGTCGAGCTGCAAAAACAGGAATGCCCCGTCACCCGGGCGGGGCCCTCTTTCTTACGAAGCGAGATGCGTTTGCTTGGAAGAGTTTTCGTGGTTTCCTGTCAGTCCGTCTGTCCAGTGCTGTCTGGGGAGGAGGGGCAAGGGGGAAACACCTGAAACATGTAATGTGGGATGAGGGCCTAAATCTCCCTTGCCCCTCGACACCACCACGCCACCCTCGACCTCTCAAATAGTTCCGCCGCTGTCCTTCTCATAGAAAGGATGTGCTGCAGTACCCAACAGTGCCTCCCATTCAACTTTTCTTTACCGTGATGGTAATTTGGGCGGGGAAGGATGAGTCAGGTAGCAGATGATGATGAGTCTGATGGCAGAGTCTAGGCAGAAAAGGAAAGAAGACGTCACACATGCTTTTGTCCGCGTGCCGTGGGGCATGGAATGTTCACTGTTCGGGCTAGGGTTGTGGAAGAGTGAAGGGGGAAGTTGGAGAGCTGGACACAAAGGCCTGTCTTCAGGCCACATTTCTGCCTAGTGGCTGCGCACCCTCGCGCGCGCTCGACAGAAGAAGCAGGTCAGACTAACCGCCGAACTTTCCAGAAATAAGTAGAAAAAGATGACTCAGAGGTGACGGACGGCGCGTAACTTCGCCCGCGGTATGAGTCGCCCTCTCCTCTTCGTTCTCGCACTCGGCGTCGATGGGGCGAAAGAAAAGTCGAGAACCTGCGTATGTGAACGCCTGCTTTGGCACTAGTAACAGACTGACACGGCGCGCGTCTATAGAAGGAAGTTAATCGCGGACTGCGATCCAGCTCCGAGCCGCCGGTTAAGTTTGCATAAGCCCGCCCGCTGAGCAGCTCCCGGGGGACGCACCACTTTCTGCCAGCCACGGACCATCCAGGCAGCGTGCGCCAGTCATAGGGACGGTCACCGTTGGACACCTGCGGTTGCGTCGAACTGACGAAGTGCCCGGCGAACAATTAGCATCCATTCATGCGAGAATGCTCGGTCGGAAGCGTCAAACTGGTGCGTATAAACGAAAGGCGAAGTTAGAAAGAGAAGAGCGTGAAAAGAAGCTACCAAAGATGACGAAGTACCTGCTGAATGCAGCTTCCGCGGAGCAGTATGATCGCTCTAACGAGAGTCCGTGTCAAACTCCCAATAGTACCGACTGCGCTTCTGTGGAGGACTTGCCAACTCCATCACCACAGTTTCCTGGCAAGAAGCAAGGTTTGACTCATCTTGGTTGTCTGGATCCTGTGAAAACGGTGCCAACCTTGGTCGTCCATATTTGTGAGCAACCGACGCTGACCGAACCCTGTCTGGTTCCTGAGTCAGCAACGTCTATGCTACTCGGCCGGACCCCTGTCACAGAGCTCCAAGTGTTCGGTCCGCCACGCCCGATTTCGGCAGTCTTGTGTTGCCCTGAAGCTATATCAAAGAACGAGGAAGGAAACGGTGACACTAGGAACGAAGCGCACTCTCTCTTCAAGCAAATGATAAAACTAGAGACTGCATTCATGGCGATTTTTTGGAGTGAAATCTTGGAGCGCTTTGACAAAACGAGCGTAGCACTTCAGAAACAAGGCCTACACTTTTCAACTGCTGGAAACCTGCTGAGCTCTCTAGAAGGCTTTGCTAATTCTTTGCGAGCTCTCTTTGATACCTTCGAAGAGAGAGCACGCACGCTAAGGTACCAATCAATGTTATCAGGATGAGGGCAAACGCATCGTTTTGAGTAAGCACCCGGACGGAAAAAGCGATAGTGCGCTACAAGGCAGAAAAAAGTTTATCGCAGAGACCTACAATGTTGTACTTGAAAGTCTAGGCTCTTTTCTTGAGTGCGAAAGGCTGCCTACACTGAACTCTGCGAAAGGTTCGGATTCTTAAAATTACTGACAGAAGTTGGGAGCGAGGTCTCTCTGGCACAGCAGGCAGAGAAGTTGGGGAAAACCTGCAAATATGATTTGGAGCCAGCTTTTCACGCTGGAATCGTTAAGTTTGCGAACCTTCTGCATAACCCTGTGTGCCAGGACATGAGTCCCCTGGGAATAATGAAGTTGCTGCAGAAAGAAAGCTTATTGATGTGTTTCCGACCCTTTCTATTGCTTTGCGAATGTACTTAAGCATACTCGTGGCAAACTGTGAGACCGAACGATCGTTTTCCAAGTTCTCGCTGATAAAAAAATCGCCTTCGTTCGAGCCTCCTTGACAAGGTGAACTCGCTTGCTATCATGTTCATTGAAAGTGACCTCCTCCGCGATCTATCCTTCGAACATATATCTGATTTCGCCAAAGCGAAGGCGCGAAAGATGCCATTTTAAAAGAGGACTGTTTGCGCTATACCTGAATAGTTCTAGTAAGTTCGTTGTGTCGCCTTCCAGACTCCACGTTGCCAATGAAACGCTGAGCAGTGTAATTCAGGATATGCAAATCTTCGTTGTTCGTCTCTTCTTTGTTCTTCTTGTGATATTTAGTGTGCTTATAAAGAACTCTATTATTGTTGTTTTTGATAGTGCAACGTTTATTTGGTGTCGTCCTTGCTTGTCTTACCTTTAACAAATATATTTTTAAATAATGTTTTGTAATTAAGGTTGGTAATTTTAATTTGCATCCTAATGCATTTTTATGGTGTTTGTATTGCCTTAAGTATTGTATATATCTATTGCATATTTATAGAGTAACGTGTATAACGATTACTGCAGTCTGATGCTCGAATTTTAATAAAGAATGTTTTGGATACAACCATGCGTCTCCTCACGGTAATAAACTTAGTGATGCAAACAAAGCCTAGCTTCAGAAGGATCGACATCTGAGCTGTGTTGTCTTTCCTGCGCTCTTGTTCGTCTTGAATGCACTAAACGTTTCCTTAAAGCCTAGCTTTTGCTGAAAACAGAATGCAGATTAATCACAAGGTGAACATATGTGTTGGTGTTTACAACAGCACGCGTTTCAAGCAAGTTTTGTTGTTTTCCTTGTAATAATAACAATAATAATAATCTTGTTGATCGCACTTCGTTCTTTTTAATTTGTCGGAATTAAAATTAAACGACATATTTCCAGTAGCGTAGCAGGCGAAAGGGGGGGTCACTCGAGGGAAAGGGGGCCTGCATGTACATTAGCCCAGGGCCCCCGTTTTTCTCAATCCGGCCCTGATGGTACCACCAGTATCATGTAGGCGATATCTTTTCTTTCGTTCGTCGTCGCTGCAGACGATGTGAATTTCGAATCATTCTGGCAGTATTGACCAAATATCTGGCTGAGAACGCCGTATAAATAACAAATTACTACCAAAGGGCGTTCTTCTGCGGATGCTAGGGTGCCTCGATGTCCTCCTCAGCCGCCGTTCCGTACAGAGTACAGACAACCGCGGCTTCTACAAAGGCGTTAGCCACGCCAGCGTATCCTCTATTTTTATTGCGATAGCAATTATATCGACACTCCACGCGTATTCCTGTCATCCAATCGCCGTCGCCGTGAGGTTCCGAATGAGTGAAGGCATGTGAGCGTGAGCCGGCGAGAGAGAGTGTGGTTATGAGGAGGAAGGCGCTATTTGCTGCAGCCTTTTGGGGAGCACGGCTCAGCTCCTTGGGGAAGGGGGACATAAAGAAAAAATGGCTGTGGCTTAGCTAAGGTTAAGCCCAGGATGCGAAGCATACTAGCCTTTATTTTAGTTGTTGAACCAGTGTTTAGCCTGGTGAACTGCTGTTGCTTGGCTATATTTGGTTCGTCTAGAGGAAGAAACAACTCATGCGTTACTCTGCTTCGCCTTCAAGAGTGGAACGCGACAGCGTTCCCGTCGACCCGCCAAGGGGTGTAAGACAATGGGCTACGGCGCAGCGACTACGCGCCCCGCATTGGACGCGGTGAGCGTCGAGCAACGCAGCGTTCGGCGCGGCAACGAAATGTGCGCCTGAGCAAGTGACGCATGCCTGAGCCTTAGAAACAGCTCGTTTCTAAGGCAACACCGCATTCACTAGAGGCGCTTTTGTACCGCTTTGAAGCATCGTACTCGTGGCTCAGTGGTAGCGTCTCCGTCTCACACTCCGGAGACCCTGGTTCGATTCCCACCCAGCCCATCTTGCAAGAGTTGAGCCAAAGCCACCTAGAAACAAGCGCAGCTGCTTATATGCCGCCGCGACGCCGCGAGCGACGGCGCGAGTTGGAGCCCCGTTTCTCCTCTGACGGGACGTCACGGTGTCACGTGGTCAGCCTTGAAGACGACGCCGCGAGCGACGGCGCGGGTTGGAGCCCCGTTTCTCCTCTGTCGTGACGTCACGGTGTCACGTGGTATGGCATGGGGTCAAAGGTCATTGAAGGCGACACCGCCGCGCCTGAGAAGCTGGGTTGAGCTCTAGTAATATGCTTCGCATAAAATGGAAGAGAGAGCAGGTCGAGGCGATTGCAAAGCCAAGTACTGTTAGGTACCGCTGTCAGCGGTAGCCATGCGGCGGATTCACAATTTACAGGAACGTAAGAAGGAACGTAGGAAGATGCGGGAAACAGCAGGTGTGATTCCGAGACCGCTGGGAGTCCGAGGCGTAGGAATGAGACGTGGAGGGAAGCCGTCTCTGGCGAACACCTTTCGATCTTGCGTGCTTGATCGAGGAACGCTGCCAGGAAGCAAGACCTCTCGTATGGCGTGCGTCACAAAGGGAGTCATGCGAGGGAGGAGGGACATTCTTGTCCGGCGGCTGCCAAGGTGTCTCGATGTCCTCCTCGCCCGCCGCTCCGTACAGAGTGAAGACATTGCGGCGTCTACTACAGCGTTGGCCACGTGAATCGCGGACGCCGTAGGGACGCGTTGCCGGCGCTCGTGTGTCTTTATTCCCAACCTTTCGCACTCCCTGTATGCAGATATTGCCTTGTGGACCACTACAGGCAGCATAGGCGACATGGAGGCGACCTTACAAGCAGGGGCCGATGTGGTGGTGAAGCGGGCTATGGTAATAGGTCTCGCGTGCTCCCCCACCAAGTCGAAAATTCTTGTTCTTCACCCCCCGAAGAGTCGCACAGACCCAACTCCGAACCCCAGCATTTGAATCCACATGAGGACGTACTCCATTCCAGAGGTCACACAGCTACGAGTGCTTGGCATGGTCATGCAGAACAACGGCAGACATACGGCGACCTTGAACAAACTCACCACCACAGTACAACACACTATGCGCCTGATTAAGTGGATAGCCAATAGACACCATGGGATGAGAGAGCATGACTTGAGAAAGTTAGTGCAGGCCTTTGTCATAAGCAGAGTACCATACTCGCTCCCATACCTACATCTCAACCGGGCGGAAACGGAAAAAGTGGATGCCTTATACGTCAAGCGTATAAGACAGCACTTAACCTCCCCAGGCACACGCCAAACGAGTGCCTCCTTCGCATGGGGGTACATAACACAATTGATGAGTTCACGGAAGCCAATCGCACAGCCCAAATTGAGAGGCTGTCCTCTACCACCACAGGTCGGCACATCCTGGACAAACTGTTTAGAAAAAGTTTATTTCGACAAGAGACGATACGAACACTGAGTCATAATCACGACACAATTCCACCGGGACGATAACATGTAAGAAACGAAACACAGCACGTTTTCAACGTAAGTAATGACTGTGTTTAGAAAAAGTTTATTTCGACAAGAGACGATACGAACACTGAGTCACAATCACGGCACAATTTCACCGGTACGATAACATGTAAGAAACGAAACACAGCACGTTTTCCACGTAAGTAATGTCCGAGTCCTCACGCACCAACACATAAACACGTATACCCACAGAAAAGCACAGTTACACATAAACTAAATGCCATATGTACAAAATGATTTTCAATATATACAGTGTACACAATGGTTATGTACAATGATGATGTGATAGAACACTTTACACAATTTTGAAGTGATGTGCACGAGATGTGTATATACGAAATGATCATGTACACTAGAGGACACACACACAGAAATCACGGGCACCTGCATTCTATGTGCATTAAACTAATACTTCTGATGGTCTGGCTACAAGAACCAGGCTGGACGAAAATTCAGCCATACGCGTCCATCAGCCACCGACAGGAAACGACATGACCACTGTCGAAGGAACTCTTCTTCTCCAAGGAAGAACAACTCCTCCGACAGAAACGATAGTAGCTCAGAGTAGAGCCTCCCCATAAGTGGAAACAGAGCGCGGTGACGACGTCCCATGGCAACTGCCTCGCACCGGTTACGCCATAGACAGAAGGCCCCCGCAGCAATTAAAAGTCGCGCGAAGCGGCCACGTGAGCAGCGACCAGATGTAATAAAGCGGTTAACTCCAAGGCCACGAAATCCAGTGTGCACGGCCCTCCAGAATATCCTGGCAACGACGCATTGCAGCAGTACATGTTTATTAGATTCTTGAAGGGGGCAATTGGGACACTGCGAAGATGGGACAACGCCCCACCGCTCAAGCCTGTCCCGAGTTGGAAGCACTTGCCACCCTAGACGCCACATGAAGTCGCGTAGGTGGCCAGGCAAAAATGACGCCGTTATCGCATCCCACGACACATTATTGGAACGTGCGAGGCGCGCTGGGGGAACTAGAGGAAGCAGTAAGGCTGACATAGTATCTACTACACGGTTTTGTAGAACGTCTACATCAGGACATACCTGTTGTATGTGGCGATAAAATGCCACGGCCGTACAGTAAAATGTAGGTGCGTTTAACACTTGTGGTCCGTGATATAAGTGTACGCCCCGTAACATGTAGCGAATTTTCGTGCCAAGGAAATAGCAAGCGAGTTCACGCGCTGGACACTGATCATGCTGTAATAGACGGAGCAGAAATCGCAGAGCAAGCAGCCGGCAGCGGACAGACACGGATGGGAAGGCGAACCCACCGCGAGAGCGTGGTTGGCCAAGCGCCGCGCGACAGACCAGTTCTGTACGGCCCGACCAGAAGAAGGCACCAAGAAGGGACTGCAAGGACCTAGTAACCCGCAATGGTGGCTGTACGACGTGACAAACGTACCACACTCGGCCGCAAAATACAGACTGCGCTAAGTACCTTCTTTCTGATAGGGGTAAATCATACCCTTGAACATCTTCAATATTTCGCCTTACATCTTCAAGAATTGAGAGCCACACAGAGTCTGATATGCCATTAGAGGTGTAGTCAAGGCCTAAAATGCGAAGAGAATTGCTCTTTTGAAGACGGAAAAGGGGACTTAGGCGTGTCTGTGGCGAACCAATGAACAAATAACGACATTTTGAAATATTTAGCGCAGCACCTGAAGTATTTCCGTACTCAGTGAAAATTCGAAGGCTACGGGTTAAGCTATCTTCATTCCTGAGATACAATGTGATGTCATCGGCGAAGGCTGTCACCTTCACAACACCGCTACCAGGCAGTGGGAGACCGCATACGTAAGGGTCTCTCACTATTGAGCGCAGAAATGGTTCAAGGCTGAGCACAAAGAGTACTGGGGATAGAGGGCACCCTTGACGAACGCCACGAGTAACGGGAAACGGTGCACTTTCTCGACCATCGAGGAACAATGTACTTCTGATATTAGAATAGGTATTCCTAATAAGTTCAACAAAATTTGACGAGAAGCCGAACGAGGTCAGTACATTAAAAATGTAGTTATGTTCAAGGCGATCGAATGCCTTTTGTTGATCTAGTGAAACTAAGAGACCACGTGCCGACCTGGTCAGCGTGTATGTCATTATGTCACGCGTAACGAACGAAAGACTGTGTATCTCTCTGCCAGGGACTGAGCATGCCTGATGGTGTCCTATTAGGGAAGTAAGTAATGACTAATCCCGCAAGCCGACAGCCAGCGCTTTGGAGCCGATGCTTCATGCATTTCAACGCAGAACTCTCTGATTTCAGCATCAACAGTAGCACAGGGTTTCTCTTTAAATTTTCTTGAACCGAGCTATCAACACTGCTAATATATCTTATTCTTATAAGGCATGATATTTTATCTTGTAAAGGTGCACTGAACTTTATTTCAAATATTTGAGAAACATTTAGCAAAGTCTGCTTGAAGCCTAATAATTACGCGTATATACGTAAGCATTCCTTCCAAGTTGCGCGAGTATTTGCAGTTATTACATGTTTCCGAAGCTCTTCGCATTCTTGCCTATTTAAATGGACATGAAAGGAAAATGTCGACCTAGATTGAAAGAATAGGCTCTGTAAAAACTAATTCGTAATTCGTAGTGAGAACAGACACTTTGTAAACTAGATAATGACGAAAATTGATATATCAGAGTTGCGCCATCTTTCGTGGATTATGTTACGTCTATTATGACCTTCGCACTGGCTGATTCACAATGAGCGCCAGCGAATGAGGTCCTATCCTAAAGTTGCCTATCGCTTTGAATACTTTGCCTTCGGGCGAAACTGTGAACGCCTATTTTCTAAAGCGAAGTTTTCTTTGCATGGCATGGCATGGCAAGAACTTTATTTTAGTCCAGAGAGACTAGGGTCCGAGGGCACAAGCCCCCAGGCTAAGTCGGTGGCTCCGCCCACGTAGGCACCGGTAGGCCAAAGGCTTTCCCGATGTCGTGAGCTCTCCGGACGGCCAGAAGTTGATCTTGGAGGACTTCGCTGGATATGCGCCGACTCCAGTCCTCCTCACTGTTGAGATCCGAAGCCCTTTGGTTGGGGCACAGCCAGAACATATGATCAAATAGGCACGAAGTGTGTCCACAACTTTTACATTCCGCGGGAAAATCCCGGTCAATTTTGTTAAGCACAAAAGGTGTGGGATAAGATTTAGTTTGAAGCATTCTTAATGTGACTGCCTGAGCTCGGTTGAGCTTCTGATGGGGGGGAGGGAAAAACCTCCTGCCTTCCCTATAGTGTGAGGTGATCTCGTGAAAAGTAGTAAGTGGGTCTTTGTAGGAGCCGCAGTCATCCTGGAGCAGTTCCTGATCTGATGCGCGGCATGTGAGATCTCGCACAGCAGAGTGAGCTTGCTCGTTAGCATTGCAGCCACTGGGGCTGACCGCGTGGCCCTGATGAGCCGGAAACCAGACTAGGTGTGAGCTACCCAGTTGGTCGTAATTACGAGTATTAATACTGTGTAAAAGTAACTTGTGTGCTTCCACTGAGATGAAGCCGGCTGAGTAATTCCTAATAGCTGTACGGGAATCAGAGAAAATCGTGGAGCCTCTCCTCATTGTAATTGCAAGTGCTATGCTTGCTTCTTCGGCGGCATGAATGGAGGTCGTTCTTAGTGACGCCGCGTTTATTAATTTACCGCTCTCATCGACCACGGCAAGAGCGTAGCGGTTGCCCGATCCATAACTAGTTGCATCGACAAAAAGAGCTGAGCTGTGTTGTTGGTGCAGTTTACCCAGAATGCATTTGGCCCTGGCGTCCCTTCTGCCCTTGTTGTACACAGGATGAATATTTCTAGGTATGGGGTCTACAACTAATTGTGTCTCCACCTCCTTGGGTATTTTGAACTTAGAGACGTCTCCTCCTCGAGGCAGTATTCCGACTTCATCTAGAATTTTACACCCTGGCTTAGTGTTGGAGAGTCTTGCAATTTGTGACATCGAATGTGCCTCAATGAGTTCATCTATAGTGTTATGAAGTCCTAACTTGTTGAGGAGTTCGGTACTCGTTCCGTGCGGGAGTCCCAGAGCCCTTTTGAGTCCGGAGCGTATAAGCGCGTTTAGCTTAGCCTTCTCTCCCTTCCCCCAGTTCAGGTATGATGCAATATACGTCACATGACTGATGAAAAATGCATGATATGCTCTGATGAGATTGTCCTCCTTGAGGCCTGCATTTCGGTTTGAGACCCTGCCCAGGAGCTTTAAAGTACTGTTGGCCTGACCTGTGAGACGGTTTAGCGCCGTAGCATTACAGCTCCTTGCGTCAATGAGAAGACCCAGAATTTTTATTTGCTCTACTCTGGGTATGACCCGTCCTGTGTTGTCTGTGATTTTTATTGGCAGAGTTTCTAAAGGCACAAGGTTTCTAACACCTTGTCTCCCCTGTCTGAAGAGCAGCAGCTCAGATTTACTAGGTGATAGCCTGAGTCCGGTGCCCTTAAGGAAGGATTCTGTGGTGTCTATCGCTGCCTGTAGTGTCTGCTCTAGTGCTGCGAGTGACCCCCTAGGGACCCACACTGTGATATCGTCAGCATATATGACGTGCCCCAAGCTCGGGATTTTGGACAATTCCTCCGAGAGCCTGTGCATGGCAATGTTAAAGAGGAGTGGAGACAGTACTGAACCTTGTGGTGTGCCGTTGTTGCCTAAATTGTATGGACCGCCTGTGACTATCCCGAGTTTGACCCGAGCTGTCCGATTAGCTAGAAAGGACCTCACATAATTGTAAAAATTGCTTCCCAGGTTCAAGGTTGAGATTTCATGTAGGATATGTTTATGTGCAACCGTATCAAATGCTTTGTTAAGATCCAGACCTAGGAGGCCCTTTACGTCCCTGCTAGGGTCGTCAATAATAGCCCGTTTGATCATTAGCATGGCGTCCTGTGTGGATAATGCCTTCCGAAAGCCTATGAGATTGTGTCTGAAAAGCTCCTGGTTTTCTATGTGTTCTATTATCCTATTATGAATAGCATGTTCGGCTACTTTGCCAATACAGGATGTAAGTGATATGGGCCTGAGGTTCTCCATTGTTAGTGGTTTGCCGGGTTTCGGTATAAACGTCACCTTGGCCTCCCTCCATTCCGGTGGGACAGTGCCGGATCTCCAGTGACTATTAATTTTGACCGTGATAATGTCTATGGCATCATCGTCCAGGTTTCGCAAAAGTTTATTTGTGATGCCATCCGGACCCGGGGCAGATCTCCCATTTAAATTAAAAAGTACATGCCTTATCTCAGCTGCAGTGAAGTCACTGTCCAAGTCCGGTTGCGATATTCCGGAGTAAGGTTCGCTTATTTCTTCTTCGTTTTCATATTCATTTTTAAGTGGCAGGTACATGTGTGCGAGGTCGTTTGCGACCTCTGTTGCTGTCCGCCCTATAGTTATCTGTTTATTGACGAGCCTGTTTATGGCGAGGTTTGTAGTACCTCTGGAGAGCTTGTCATTAAGTAGGCTCTTCAATAGGTTCCATTTGCCTCCTCTGCGCAATCTGCCGTCTGTTTCTAAGCAAGTTTCGTCCCATTGTTGACGTGAAAGTTGAGCCGCGTATGTTTCGATATCACGATTAACTTGGGCGACCTTGGCTCTAAGTCTTCTATTGAGTCTGTGACTCTTCCATCTGGTTAGAAGGGCATTTTTCGCTTCCAGCATGTGAGCTAGCTTGGAGTCCATTTTTGGGACTTCGATTTCTGTTGAGACTATTTTAGTAGCTTTCTTAACCGTTGCCTTTAGCTGATCTAAAAGCTCCTCATAAGATTCGTCATCTATGCTGGTTTCCTTACGCAGCTTACGGAAGAGATCCCAGTCCACGTATTCATATTTCCTTAGTGGTGGTGGTTGGGTCTGTAAGATGATTTCAATTATGTAGTGATCACTTCCTAAATTCTCCTGCAGATTGTCCCATGAGCCTTCAATTCCCCGAAGGAATGTAAGATCGGGGGTTGTATCTCTGGTAGTGGAGGTACCAATTCTCGTGGGGAAGTTAGCATCTGTAATAAGAGCAAATTTTAATTCACTTGCCGTGGTTGCTAAATTAGTACCCTTGACGCTCTGATGACCATAGCCCCATTCTTTGTTGGGAGCGTTGAAGTCCCCAGCCACTACGAGTGGGGCTGTATCTGCCTTACTGGAAATGCGGCCCAAGAGGGTCTTAAAATCCCTTTTCCTATCTTGCGGAGAGCTATAAACGTTAGCTATATACACGTTAGCTGCTTTTTTGTTCTTCAGAATGAGTTCGATCATTTGTGCTTCTAGACCAACCTTGTACTTGGGAAGCTCGTGAGTTTCATAGGAGGTACCCTTTCGAACCAAAGTCGCTATTCCCCGACCCCCTGGAATGGTCAAGGTTTCGGAGTTGTAACCCGGTAGAGAGATATCCTCCTTAGCTAGTGTTTCCTGTAAGAGAATAACGTGCGGCTTAACTTTGGCCGATCTAATGAGCTGCTGCAGGGGAGCCTTGCGCCTTCGGAAACTCGCACAATTCCACTGCCATATTTTAATGTTATTGTTGTCGTTTGAAGCCATTATGATACCACTGGTTGACTACCCGAACCCCTAGAGTCCGCGCTCGGGCTACCGTTTGTGCCTCCGTGGACTGCCGATGCAGCCGCTGCGCTTGCCTTTGCCTTAACTTTGGGCCTTTCTAGTTGACCCACTCGAGCATCTAGATTAGTGATGAGCTCCATGATTTTCGCCAGAGTCCTGTCTATTGTGGCTAACCTTGCGGCTATTCTGACTTTTTTGTGTTTGGGGGGTGCCTCACTCTCTCCCATCTCCTCTGCCTCAGAGGTTTCTAAATCTTCCTCCTCTGTTTCGCTAATGGGAACGGGGTGGGGGGCTTTACGTTTAGGTTTGCCGGCCAAGGGTTTTGGAGCCGTTGTCTCCATCTGACTACGGGGTGTTTCGGACCTTTCTTTAAAGGATTTGAAAGCCTCCCTGAGCTCAGACAGCTCTTGCCTTAATTTCCGATTTTCTGATTCTAATGCCAATATTCGGGGATTTGACTCACGTTCCGGCTGTGCCCTACCATTAGTACTCCTAGACCTTGCCCTTGTCGGTTGTCCTGGTTTCCCAAGGCCTCCGTTCTTGACTCGATCGGCCCAGGTTGCTCTTGGGGTCGACTGTGAACGGGACCTCGATCTTGCCCCAGGTCCTCGGGGTTGCTGGTCAACACTAGAAGATTCGCCAGAGTTGGGTTGTCCTCTGGATCGAGAACGCCCTCTGGAGCGGGAGCGCCCTCGTGAGCTGGAGCGTTCTCTCGTGCGAGAGCGCAAGTTGGGGTCAATTTCTTGCATGACCCCTTTGCGCTGGGGATTGTCGCTGTCTTCAATGTCGTCGGCCACCTGTGTACAGCGTGCTTGCTGTCGTTGGCGCCTTCGACGCCTTTGCCTCACAATATAAGGCATCTGGAATCTTCGACTGCATTTTCGGTCCCCAGTGTGGTGTGCGCCACCGCAAATAGCGCACTTGGGATCGCAATGATGATCTTCAGGTGGGGAAGTGATTCCACAGCCCCTACACTTTCGAACACTTGCCGGATTGGGACACACGTCGGATCTATGTCCGATTTCACCACAGCCGTAGCACACATCTATCTGTCGTCGGTAGAGGTAACAGGGCATGAGTACGTTACCACAAATAACGTGGTTTGGCACTCTTTGTCCTTCAAAAAGTACCACCACCGTTGTAGTTTGCTTGATCCGACGTACCTCGACGAGGCCCGGATTTCGGTGATTGACGAAAAGGGTTTTCAGTTCCGCGTCGCTAATGTCCAGGTCGATACCGCGAACAACACCCTTACATGTATCTTCTCCTGCTGCGGTGTAGGCCGCCACTTCGAAGGGTCCATCCCTCGTATGGATCTTGCGTACCTTGGCGTAAGCTCTTGCGTTTTCCTCCCGCGGAGTCGATACCACCAAGATGTTTTGACAGCCGTTCGGACAGTACGTGTCCTCCGTCGTGTCTTCCGGCGCTAAGGCTGCTGCCATGGCCAGCGCTCTGGAGAGATGTACCAGGCTGAACTTTTTAACGTCGAGGCCGCCACGGGGGCGGACAATTATCTTGATGTGATCCCTCGGTAGCATCGGGATCCTAGAGGCGGTAGCGACGCGCTTAAGCACGTTCTGCGAGGTGGTCGTGCGGCGACTACCTTTCCCGCCATGGTTGGTATTCTTTATAGCCACGGATTTCCCGCCAGCGGCTAATGCGCGTCTCCTTCGGCGAGTGATGGCTGTCATCCATCCGATATCTTCCTCCGAGGTGATCTCCATGCCTTCAACAGCTACGCCGGAGGCCATGCCTACACTCCGTCGTGCGCGTGAGGCCTAGGCCTACAGCGCGAGTCAGGGGCTGGCACCTTTTCTACGTGGCACGCAGAAAACAAGTTTTCAACGAGGCGAAAAATGGACCCACCGGCAAAAAATGGGCATCCACGTAATCCTTGTGACACGAGGCGTCGATCGCCACCAGGTTCTCAGGGGTGGCACAGAAATTCGGCGCAAAAACATTGATCGAAGCGGGAGCCGATGTTTGCACGACCGCACTAGTCGGCTTCTTCTTCAGTTTTCTTTGCCACTGGTGGTGTTCCAATAAAGCTAGCGGAGCGCGCGAGGAAGAACACTGCAGCAGCGGCGCGAAAAAATAGAAGTTTTCTTTGCCACTTCTATTTTTTCGCGCCGCTGCTGCAGTGTTCTTCCTCGCGCGCTCCGCTAGCTTTATTGGAACACCACCAGATGGTGTTGGCCTACTGGTCTTGCTGGGTACGTGGAAAGGTATGATGGTTCCAGGACTTACGTTTGGAAATGTGGTTGCTCTCTTTAAATCAGGGGTACAATCAGGACTCGATGGGAACCCGAGGTCAGTGGGACACCTCGCATTGGGCGCTCACGGGAAGACTGCAGATGAAACTGTGCAGGGTGGTATGGGCTGGACTAGTTGTCAAGTGAGGGAAGCTCGCAGTAAAATTGAGTATAAAGAACGACTGATGAATATAGAAGAAAGTAAATGGACTGGGAGAGTGTTGAAATATCTGTACAGGAAAAACATTGATTCACAGTGGAGGAAAAGAAATAGGAAGCCTACCAGCAAGCATGCCGCCTCTAGGGTGGGAAACACAGCAAGGAAGAACGCCAAACGGAAAGTCAGCGAGGCTGAAATAATCTCATGGGTGGGGGCGATGGAAAAGAAACCTGTCATGAGTAACTACTTAGGAGCAAAAGCCGAAATCAGGAAAGAAACAATCTATGATAACTCAAAGGGAAGCTCATTACTTTTCGAAGCGAGATCGGGATGCCTTAGGACATGCACCTATAAAGCGAGATATAAGAAAGAAGAAGAAGCATGTGCTTGGGGCTGCGGTAAAGCTTTGGAAACAATGGAGCATGTTTTATTAGAATCTGAAGACGTCTGCCCAGCAGTCGATTCAGGCACCACTGGCAGTTCTTGAAGCCCTTGGGTTCAGGGAGAGCAGTGGAAAAGAAAACATGTCCTTAGTAGAGATTATTAGGAGGCGATCGGATGTCGCATCTGCCTTTAGCAGCGATGGCGTGAGCTGACCCGCTGCGCGCTGTTTTGTCTAGCCCGCGTTGCGCCGTGCGCAATGCTAAGTTCTAGCGAGAGTGATGGCATGGACGGTGATTATGACTTCGATGAGCGGCCTACTGAACGACCGGCAACGACCGGAACGAACGACATTCTAGTGACACTCCATCACGGGTAGCAACTGGTACAGGAGGCGCGTGTTCACGTTCCGCAGAACTTTCAAAAAGAAGTTTATCAATCTAAACACAGAGCAAGAAGGTTTTATGCACGGGCAGGTAACATATACCTGAGCTCAGAGTATTGCTTCTGCGCTAGCTGACACGCCCGCTCCCCTGTTGTTTTATGGCAACAGGGTGTTCCTTCCCTTGCCGGTAGCGAGATGGTACCACCAGTATCATGTAGGCGATATGCTTTGTTTCGTTCGTTGTCGCTGCAGACGATGCGAATTTCGATTCATTCGGGCAGAATTGACCAAATATCTGGCTGAGAACGTCGAATAAATAACAAATTACTGCCAAAGGGCGTTCTTCTCGACATGTTCGAGCGACAACTATGAACGAGAAAACCAGAACGAGCAGACGGGCCCCGCGCCTAATGTAACAGCATGCGTTTAGCCTCATCATTTTAAGAGAGCTTGTCGAGCTGCAAAAACAGGAATCCCCCGTCACCCCGGCGGGGCCCTCTTTCTTACGAAGCGATGTGCGTTTGCTGGGAAGAGTTTTCGTGGTTTCCTCTCAGTGCGGCTGTCCAGTGCTGTCTGGAGAGGAGGGGCAAGGGGAAGCACCTAAAACATGTAGTGGTGGATGAGGACCTAAATCTCCCTTGCCCCTAGTCACCACCACGCCACCCTCCAACTCTCAAATAGCTCCACCGCTGTCCTTATATGAAGGATGTGCTGCAGTACCCAACAGTGCCTCCCATGCGGCTTTTCTTTACCGTGCTTTCAATCAATTAGTGTCGTTTATTGTCGCGCAATATCATTTAAGTAATGGATTACCAACTTGCCCGGAATGCTGCTCTCATCAAAATGGTGCGTATAAACGAAAGGCGCAGTTAGAAAGAGAAGAGCGTGAAAAGAAGCTACGAAAGATGACAAAGCACCTACTGAATGCAGCTTCCGCGGAGCAGTACGATCGCTCTACCCAGAGTCTATGTCGAACTCCCACTAGTACCGACTGTGCTTCTGTGGAGGACTTGCGAACTCCATCACCACGGTTTCCTGGCAAGAAGCAAGGTTTGACTCATCTTAGTTGTCTGGATCCTGTGAAAACGGTGCCGACCTCGGTCGTCCATATTTCTGAGCAACCGACGCTGACCGATCCCTGTCCTCTTCCTGAGTCAGCAACGTCTATGCTACTCGGCCGGGCCCCTTCCACAGATCTCCAGGTGTCCGGTCCGCCACGCCCGATTTCTATTACTGCTGATCAACGGGTGCCAAACCTCCCCGATGAGCCTCCTTCTTCTGACGAGCGCCAGGAAACAACACTCCAAGAACCGACTCACTTGTTTAATGTTAGTTTGGCTTCAAATAATCATGTTCCCACCCACAAAGTATGCCTCGAGAGGGCGAATGAGACGGCTTCTCGTTGCGGCGACAGAGAACTGCAGGCAACCTCGCAGCAAGTGGTACGTTGCGAGATTCTCCGAAGTGACCCTGCTAAGTGGTCGGACGTTATTACTGACTGCTTCCGGAGTGTATGCCTTTAGAAAGTTCCAGTGTATTTTCAAAATCAGGCAGAAAATTTTCCGTCTTCCGAAAGGCAATACAAAACTCAGAAACGCTATATGTCACCTCATCTTTTCGTGTGAAAGACTGTAAATGGGGAGGCATACGAACGAGACTGGTTAATGTACTCGGAGTCCAAAGGTTCCGTCTACTGTTTCATGTACAAACTATTTTCGATTTCAAGCAACCCCAGTGCTTTCAACTCGTACGGCTTTTCTGATGGAAATGAGCAGAAGAAAAGTTTTGCTCACATGAAAATAGCGTCGAGCACCAGAACTGCGTGGCAGCATGGCTCGCCGGCTCTAACTCGAGCAGCACAATTGACAAGGAGCTGGTTAAGCATCTTGTCATTGAGACCGCTTACTGGACAGAGGCGTCGAAGCGCGTAGTCGTTGTTGTTAAGCTTCGAGCTGAGTGCAACCTAGCGTTTAGGAGCAGTGAGGAGATTTTTGGTTCCCCGAGAAATGGAAATTATATGGGAGTGCTTGAGGCCATTGCCAAGTTTGATCCCTTTCTAGAAGAGCACATCAAACGCTACGGAAACAAAGGAAAAGGTCACCCATCGTACCTGTCAAAAACTATTTGTGATGAATTTATCGAGCACATGGCAAAGGCTGTCAAGGAACGTCTCGTTGACGAAGTGAAACGCGCAAAATACTTCTATTTAATTGTTGATTCGACTCAAGACCTTACACAAGTTGATCAGCCGTCAGTTGTTTTATGATACTATTGAAATGGGAAAGTGTACGAACGCTTTCTTGGATTTGTTTCAATGGAATCGCGTACCTGCTTGTATCTTTCCGATACCATGATGTCCCTCTTGACGACCAATGGCATCTCAATTGATGATTGTGAGGGCCAAGCTTATGATCATGCAAGTAATATGTCAGGAAAATACAAAGGTCGGCAAGCTCAAATCAAACACGTGAACGAATTGGCAGTCTACGTCCCGTGTGCTGGTCATTCACTGAACTTAGTTGGCGCGTGTAGCGTTGACAGTTGCCTTGAGGCAGTCAAATTTTTCACTAATTCAGAGACTGTATGCGTTCTTTGCTGCCTCAACTAAGCGATGGAGGTATCTTTTGGACAGAATGGGCGGAACTGGCCAGCAGCTTGTTTTGAAAAGCCCCTCTGAGACCAGGTGGTCAAGACACGCTGAACCATGTAAGGCCATTCTGAAAAAGCTCAATGTAGTCTTGTGTTGCCTTGAAGCTATATAAGAGAACGAGGAAGAAAACGTTGACACTAGGAACGAAGCGTACTCTCTCTTCAAGAAAATGACAAAACTAGAGACTGCATTCATGGCGATCTTCTGGAGTGAAATCTTGGAGCGCTTTGACAAAACGAGCGTAGCACTTCAGAAACCAGGCCTACACTTTTCAACTGCTGTAGACCTGCTAAGCTCTCTAGCAGGCTTTGTTAATTCTTCGCGAGCTCGCGTTGATATTTTCGAAGAGAGAGCACGCACGCTAAGGTACCAATCAATGTTATCAGGATGAGGGCAAACGCATCGTTTTGAGTAATCACCCGGACGGAAAAAGCGATAGTGCGCTACAAGGTAAAAAGGAGTTTATCGTAGAGACCTACAATGTTGTACTTGATAGTCTAGGCTCTTCTTTGCAAGTGCGAAAGGCTGCCTACACTGAACTCTGCGAAACGTTCGGATTCTTAAAATTTATGACAGAAGTTGGGAGCGAGGCCTCTCTGGCACAGCAGGCTCAGAAGTTGGTGAAAACCTACAAAAATGATTTGGAGCCAGCTTTTCCCGCTGAAATTGTTCAGCTTGCGAACTTTCTGCACAACTCATTGTGCCAGAACACGAGTCCCCTGGGATTGATGCAGTTGCTTATTGATGTATTTCCGAACCTTTCTATTGCTTTGCAAATGTACTTAAGCATACCCGTGGCAAACTGTGAGACCGAACGATCGTTTTCCAAGTTGTCGCTGATAAAAAATCGCCTTTGTTCGAACCTCTTTGACGACAAGGTGAACTCGCTTGCTATCATGTCCATCGAAGGTGACCTCCTCCGCGATCTATCCTTCGAACAGACTACATCTGATTTCGCCAAAGCGAAGGCGCGAAAGATGCCACTTTAAAAGAGAACTGTTGGTGCTATACATGAATAGTTCCAATAAGTTCGTTGTGTCGCCTTCCAGCCTCCACGTTGCCAATGAAACACTGAGCAGTGTAATTCAAGATATGCAAATCTTCGTTGTTCGTCTCTTGTTTGTTCTTCTTGCGATATTTAGCGTGCTTATAATAATAATAATAATAATGGGGTTTTACGTGCCAAAACCACTTTCTGATTATGAGGCACGCCGTAGTGAAGGACTACGGAAATTTAGACCACCTGGGGTTCTTTAACGTGCACCTAAATCTAAGTACACGGGTGCTTTCGCACTTAGCCCCCATCGAAATGCGGCCGCCGTGGCCGGGATTCGATCCCGCGACCTCGCGCTCAGCAGCCTAACACCATAGCCACTGAGCGTGCTTATAAGAAACTGTATCTTTGTTGTTTTTGATAGTGCCACGTTTATTTGGTGTCTTCTTTGTCTTACCTCTAACGAAAATATTTAAAAATTATGTTTTGTATTTACAGTTTGTAATTTTCACCTGTATCCTAGTGCATTATTATGGCGTTTGTATTGGTTTAAGTATTGCATATATCTATTGCATATTTATCGAGTAACGCGTGTAACGATTACTGCAGTATGATTCTCGAATTTTGATAAACAATGTTTTGGATACAACCATGCATGTCCTCACAGGATTAAACTTTGTTATGCAAACAAAGCCTAGCTTCAGAAGGAACGACATCTGAGCTGTGTTGTCTTTCCTACGTTTTTTTTTTTCTTGACTGCACTAAACTTTTCCTTAAAGCCTAGCTTTTGCTGAAAACAGAATGCAGATTAATCACAAAGGGAACATATGTGTTGATGTTTACAACAGCACGCGTTTCAAGCAAGTTTTGTTATTTTCCTTATAATAATAACAATAATAATAATCCCGTTGATCGCACTTCATTCTTTTTAATTTGGCGGAATTAAAATGAAACATGGCATATTTCCAGTAGCGTAGCAGGCGACAGGGCAGGGGGGGGGGGGGGGTCAGTATAGGGAAAGGGGGCCTGCATGTGCATTAGCCCAGGGCCCCCGTTTTTAAGCGAAGCATATTACTAGAGCCCAACCCAGCTCCTCAGGCGCGGCGGTGTCGCCTTCAATACCACGTGACACCGTGACGTCACGACAGAGGAGAAACGGGGCTCCAACTCGCGCCGTCGCTCGCGGCGTCGCGGCTGTATATAAGCTGCTGCGCTTTTTCTAGGTGGCTTTGGCTCAACTCTTGCAAGATGGGCTGGGTGGGAATCGAACCAGGGTCTCCGGAGTGTGAGACGGAGACGCTACCACTGAGCCACGAGTTTTTTTTCTTTATTTCTGAGCCACGAGTACAATGCTTCGAAGCGGTACAAAAGCGCCTCTAGTGAATGCGGTGTTGCCTTAGAAACGAGCTGTTTCTAAGGCTCAGGCGTGCGTCGCTTGCTCAGGCGCACATTTCGTTGCCGCGCCGGACGCTGCGTTGCTCGACGCTCACCGCGTCCAATGCGGGGCGCGTAGTGGCTGCGCCGTAGCCCATTGTCTTACACCCCTTGGCGGGTCGACGGGAACGCTGTCGCGTTCCACTCTTGAAGGCGAAGCAGAGTAACGCATGAGTTGTTTCTTCTACTAGCCGAACCGAATATAGCCAAGCAACCGCAGTTCACCAGGCTAAACAGTGGTTCAACAACTAAAATAAAGGCTAGTATGCTTCGCATCCTGGGCTTAGCCTTAGCTAAGCCACAGCCATTTTTCTCAAACCGGCCCTGATGGTACCACCAGTATCATGTAGGCGATATCTTTTCTTTCGTTAGTCGTCGCTGCAGACGATGTGAATTTCGAATCATTCTGGCAGTATTGGCCAAATATCTGGCTGAGAACGCCGTATAAATAACAAATTACTGCCAAAGGGCATTTTTCTCCGGCGGATGCTAGGGTGCCTCGATGTCCTCCTCAGCCGCCGTTTCGTACAGAGTACAGACAACCGCGGCGTCTACTACGGCGTTAGCCACGCCAGCGAATCCTCTATTTTTATTGCGATAGCAATTATATCGACACTCCCGGCGCATTTCTGTCATCGCATCGCCGTCGCCGTGAGGTTCCGAATGAGTTAAAGCATGTTAGGGTGAGCCGGCGAGAGAGAGGGTGTGGTTTTGAGGAGGAATAAGCGCTATTTTCTGCAGCCTTTTGGGGAGCACGAGTGAGAGCCTTGGGAAAGGGGAACGTAAAGAAGAAAGAAAAAATGGAAGAGACGGAAGGTCGAGGCAATTGCAAAGCCGGGTACTGTTAGGTACCGCTGTCAGCGGTAGCCATACGGCGCATTCACAATTTACAGCAATGTAAGAAGATGCCTGAAGGCGGAGCCGTGGTGCCGGCCGGGAAACAGCAGGTGGGATGCCGAGACCGCTGGGAGTCCGAGGCGTCGGAATGAGACGTGGAGGGAAGCCCTCTCTGGCGAACACGGTGCAATCTTGCGTGCTTGAGTGACGAACGCTGCCAGGATGCGTGCTCTCTCCAATGGCGCGTGAGGCAAGGAGTGTCATGCGAGGGAGGAGGGACATTCTTGTCCGGCGGCTGCCAAGGTGTCTCGATGTCCTCCTCACCAGTGGCTGTGTACAGAGTGGAGACATTGCGGCGTCTACTACGGCGTTGGTCACGCGAATCACGGACACCGTAGTAGATGTCGCTGGCGGACGCCGTAGGGACACATCGCCGGCGCTCGTGTGTGTTTAAAGCAATCTGTGACGTGGCTAAAGTGCGCGCATGCGCGGCCCTCATTTTCAAAGCAATCTACGGTGTTTGCAGAGTGCGCGTAGTGCCGGTAGCTTCGTATGCGCCTGACGTAGTAGTTCTGCGGAAACCCGCAAGGTGGAGAGAAGTAATTATTAAAGGGAAAATGAGACATCCACCCGTTCGTAGCAATTGCTACAAAGGAAACCCATACGGGTTCCTCGAAAGAAAAGCCTCAGAGTTGAAGAAAAATTCGTGCTGGTCTGGGACCGCTGAGTTTCCGCTGTGTTTTCGACGTTTCGTTCGCGTTGAAGCGAGATATGCATGAATGTCAATTCGCTTGCAGCTACTCGGATTCCTCCCTCCAGAATTTAGAGAGCGAGTTTCCGCACTCGTCGAGCGAGATGTGTTGATGTTTACCTGTGCGCGTGTGAAACCGTGCTCGTTAATTTAGTTAAAACATGTTGACGTGCTATTTGGTATGAATCCATCACTAAAGCGTGACTAAATGAGCACTTAGGAAGAAACACGACAAACAGAGACAGCACTGTCTTTGTGTGTCTGTTGGCGAATGTTTACAAGTTTATACGGCCGATAAAACTACTATCCTAACTTGCTATTGCAATCAGGGCTTCGCCTTTCGGGCGATGGATGGGTGGAAAACTTTATTCGGCCCCGCAAGTAGTGATAACTAACCATTGAGCGGGCCGCTCCCACGTCGGGGCCGGAAGGCCAAGCCTCACGGACTCGTGGTGAGCCTGCTGGACAGCCCAGAATTGTTCATCCAGGTCCGGCCTGCGAAGTGCAGCCACCCACCTGGACGCGTCCTTGATCACCGAGTATACAAATTATTTCGCAAGACCAGCGCATGTGTTCGATTGTGGCTAAAGCCCCACAATCCTGGCAATAAAGCTCTGGATAAAACATGTTCGGGTGAAACTGAGGTCATTTTTAACGAACATTACAGTTTTATCTTAGCAGTGTGTTTAGGAAAAGTTTATTTCGACAAGAGACGATACGAACACCGAGTCATAATAACGGCACAATTCCACCGGGACGATAACATGTAAGAAACGAAACACAGCATGTTTTCAACGTAAGTAATGTCCGAGTCCTCACGCACCAACATATAAACACGTATACCCACAGAAAGGCACAGTTACACATAAACTAAATGCCACATGTACAAAATGATTTTCAATATATACAGTGTACACAATGGTTATGTACAATGATGATGTGATAGAACACTTTACACAATTTTGAAGTGATGTGCACGAGATGTGTATATGCAAAAATAATCATGTATACGAGAGGACACACACACAGAAATCACGGGCACCTGCATCCTATGTGCATTCAATGAATACTTCTGATGGTCTGGCTACAAGAACCAGACTGGACGAAAATTCAGCCATACGCGTCCATCAGCCACCGACAGGAAACGACATGACCACTGTCGAAGGAACTCTTCTTCTCCAAGGAAGAACAACTCCTCCGACAGAAACGATAGTAGCTCAGAGTAGAGCCTCCCCATAAGTGGAAACAGAGCGCGGTGACGACGTCCCATGGCAACTGTCTCGCACCGGTTACGCAATAGACAGAAGGCCCCCGCAGCAATTAAAAGTCGCGCGAAGTGGCCACGTGAGCAGCGACCAGATGTAACAAAGCGGTTAACTCCAAGGCCACGAAATCCAGTATGTACGGCCCTCCAAAATATCCTGGCAACGACGCATTGCAGCAGTACATGTTTATTGGATTCTTGAAGGGGGCAATTGGGACACTGCGAAGATGGGACAACGCCCCACCGCTCAAGCCTGTCCTGAGTTGGAAGCACTTGCCACCCTAGACGCCACATGAAGTCGCGTAGGTGGCCAGGCAAAAATGACGCCGTTATCGCATCCCACGACACATTATTTGAACGTGCGAGGCGCGCTGGGGGGAACTAGAGGAAGCAGTAAGGCTGACATAGTATCTACTACACGGTTTTGGAGAACGTCTACATCGGGACATACCTGTTGTATGTGGCGATAAAATGCCACGGCCGTACAGTAAAATGTAGGTGCGTTTAACACTTGTGGTCCGTGATTTAAGTGTACGCCCGGTAACATGTAGCGAATTTTCGTGCCAAGAAAATAGCAAGCGAGTTCACGCGCTGGACACTGATCATGCTGTAACAGACGGAGCAGAAATCGCAGAGCAAGCAGCCGGCAGCGGACAGACACGGATGGGAAGGCGAACCCACCGCGAGAGCGTGGTTGCCCAAGCGCCGCGCGACAGACTAGTTCTGTACGGCCCGACCAGAAGAAGGCACCAAGAAGGGACTGCAAGGACCTAGCAACCCGTAATGGTGGCTGTACGACGTGACAAACGTACCACACTCGGCCGCAAAATACAGACTGCGCTAAGTACCTTCTTTCTGATAGGGGTAAATCATACCCTTGAACATCTTCAATATTTCGCCTTACATCTTCAAGAATTGAGAGCCACACAGAGTCTGATATGCCATTAGAGGTGTAGTCAAGGCCTAAAATGCGAAGAGAATTGCTCTTTTGAAGACGGAAAAGGGGACTTAGGCGTGTCTGTGGTGAACCAATGAACAAATAGCGACATTTTGAAAAATTTAGCGCAGCACCTGAAGTATTTCCGTACTCAGTGAAAATTCGAAGGCTACGGGTTAAGCTATCTTCATTCCTAAGATATAATGTGATGTCATCGGCGAAGGCTGTCACCTTCACAACACCGCTACCAGGCAGTGGGAGACCGCATACGCAAGGGTCTCTCACTATTGAGCGCAGAAATGGTTCAAGGCTGAGCACAAAGAGTACTGGGGATAGAGGGCACCCTTGACGAACGCCACGAGTAACGGGAAACGGTGCACTTTCTCGACCATCCAGGAACAATGTACTTCGGATATTAGAATAGGTATTCCTAATAAGTTCAACAAAATTTGGCGAGAAGCCGAACGAGGTCAGTACATTAAAGATGTAGTTATGTTTAAAGCGATCGAATGCCTTTTCTTGATCTAGTGAAACTAAGAGACCACGTGCCGACCTGGTCAGCGTGTATGTCATTATGTCACGCGTAACGAACGAAAGACTGTGTATCTCTCTGCCAGGGACTGAGCATGCCTGATGGTGTCCTATTAGGGAAGGCATCAGGCTTCTCAAGCGCCGGGTGAGAACAGCTGTGAAGGTTTTGTAGTCAACGTTGAGGAACGTGATTGGCCTCCATTCCTCTGGGCGAACTGATGACGGATCGTGCTTAGGTATTAGCACAATGCGACCGTCCCGAAAACTAAGCGGGAAATCAAAGTTCTCAAAGCATTGGCTGATGACAGATACGAAAGTGGCACCAATATCTTCCCAGAACGTTAGATAAAACTCAACGGGTAACCCGTCCGGCCCTGGGGCTGAGCCACGCTTCATGGAAGATAATGCTGCCTTCACTTCCTCGGCTGATGGTCGTGCACAAAGACGGTCAGCTACCTCAGGTGGAACCTGAGGCAGACCACTAAGCAATGTATGAAATCCTCGAGAGCCAGAATCTATTTGCATGGTCGTACGCGCCATGTTTTCAAAGTGCGTTACGAAGAGCGAATAATCACGCGTGGGAGGTGGTGTAACAGGAAGTGCTCTTGGGGCCGCAGAACCGAATGCATTCGGCTGTCTAAAAAGCGAGTTTCTTGAAATACGCAGAACTTCGGGGTGTGCACTCGGATTACGTCTGCATCGCCAAGCAGCAGCTGACAAAGACGACGCCACGATGAGGCGTTGGAAACGCCTCCGTAGCTCACGCTGCCAGGACCGCATCAACGGAGTCAGTTGATTGACCCGAAGGGCGATGCGGAGCTTCGTGGCAGTATCCGCCAGTTCTTCTGACATACGTCGTCTGAGTGCACGTCCTTCAACTGAACAGTGCAGACGCCACTGCACCTTGAGCGTATCCCATGACTCTCGGTCAGATCTAGAAACAGAGGCGCCCAAGACTCTTGACAAACAAGAGCGCGAGCGCGCGTCATGTAGAACGCGGATGTCTAGACGCCATGGTTTTACTGATGAGGAAGCAGGGAAACGAATTTCAAGTATTACTGGTTTGTGGTCGGAAATATAAACAGGGGATAAAGGAAACGTTATCACATCAGACCGGGTGCCATACTGAGCTAAACTGCTTGGCACATAGGCACGGTCTAACCTGCTTGACGACGCACCGCGTCGCCAGGTCCAGGCAAATAAAGAACCATGAAAAAGTTGATATGTATCCAGCAACGAAAAATGCTGGACGAGGCGACGCAACTCCCGTGCGTTCCAATCAGGGCGACCCCAGCCCGGGCCTTGCACATCTGCTCGCGTGTCTAAGACGCAGTTAAAATCCCCAACGAGCACCACGTGACGACCGTCAAGGAAATACACGTCCAGGTCACGGAAAAAATCATTGGACTTAATGGCCTGCGCGGGTCCATATATGCACAAAATCCGTAACCTAAATGAAGATAGTACACAATCAAATGCCAATATTCGCCCAGTCCCATCATAAAAGACATGATGATCTCGCAAGAGAGCTCTGTTGAAAATAATAATACCAACTCCGCTAGATCGTGATGTCGCGAAAGAGAAGAAACAGTCTAGGTTAAAAGTGCGTTTGAAAGTAAGGACATGTCCAATGGTGAAAAAATGTGTTTCTTGTAAACACAGTATGTCACAATTTTTTGCGCGGGCCACGCTGATAATTTCGGCTTGTTTTACAGGGCTTCGGAACCCTTGTGCATTTAATGAAATAATCTTCAGGGTGTCAGCCATAATTAATTAAATGTATCACCAAACTGACCTGGTCGAGTTGTTCAAGTCGGCGCCCTGAGAACAAGTCCAGGGGTTAAGCAGTGCCCGCGTCACTTCTTCGACCCTCTCGAAGAAGGCCGAGGTTTTTTGGGCCGTTGTAACTCGGCACGGCGATCGGGGCCGCCGTCCGAGCCAGAGGCTGACGCATGAGCGCGCTTTACGTCTCGTGGGGCCGCCATTTCTATGTCGAGTTCATCCAGGCTTGGCGAGAGTCCAACGCTGCTATCAACTCCGAGGCTGAAGCTGTTTTCTGATGAGGATGATGTCGGTAGCGGTAGGGCGGCGGGATTGATTTCATCGTCGCCAACAACTTCGGCAGCTGGGGGCTCGTTCAGATGTAATGGTTGCGCCGTTGTAGGAGATGTAATTGAGGCGGATGAAGCCACAGCAGATTTCGTGAGTATATCGACTGTAGTGATTGCAGGGTCAGGTGTTTTATCTGCATTTAAAACGTTGCTGCGATCAGGAGGACTGATGGTAGCAGCCGAAGTGGAGGCGCTTTCGGCCACAGCACGCGTGTCCTTCGCTGCTTGGAAGGCCAGCGAACATCGCGTGTTGCGATCCGCCACGTCATGGTCTTCTTTCTCAGTAGAGGAGGCCGGCGAAGATGGCGCGTTGTGACTTCCCGAGCTGCATGCCTCTTCTTTTTCATTTCTTGACGCTGCTTCTTGCGGTGTCAGTGCGATTTCTTTGGTTACGGCGTCACGCGCAGTCGCAACCGCAGTTGACGCCGGCGGTAAGGGGGGAAAGGCTCCAGCAGCAGCGTCTGAGTATGAACGCCACACAGGGCACGCGACCGTAGAGTGACTATCCCCGCAACGCCGACAAGGACGGTCACACCCGTCGCTTTCGTGGCCATGGACGCCACAACGGCCACAGAACGCGGCGGTGCACTGTGCACGGTAGTGGTCGCTGGAACCGCACCGACGACACACGCGTTGCAAGCCGCGGTAGTCGAACGTCACACGATGACCAGAGACTCGCAGATAATTTGGGACCGGGGTTGTGGTACTCATTTCCATACGCACGAAGCGTGTGCCCGTGAGCACGCCACGTCGTCCGCTCATAAGACCAGCGTTGACAGACAGAACCTTGCCGTATGGTGATAGTGCCTGGACGAGGACTTCGTTCGGGACGAAGGACGGCAAAAAGAGGCAGGTTACGTTGGTTACCTGCGGGCCGACGGGGACGACGGGACAACGCTCGCCACCGATGACGAGGCATCCAGCATCGACGATTAGAGTCATGGAAGCCATGCTCTTGACGGTGACTTGGAAGTTGAGGCCTCCCATGTGCTGAACGCAGTAGACCTCAGAGAGGCCAACTATTGAGGCCGTCGCATCGACGACGGTCTCGGGACCATTCCCCGTAGGGACAACAACATCGAAGACGTGGGCCTTCGAGGGAGTCCATGACGCTGTAGGCGCCATGGCGTGAGAGGTGGACGTCCCCGACGTGGAACACGCAGGGGCGTCGGTAGAAGCGCTTGTTCCGTGCTCTGTCTGTCTAAGTGGCCGCGGCCGCTGTGTGTTTAGAAAAAGTTTATTTCGACAAGAGACGATACGAACACCGAGTCATAATCACGGCACAATTCCACCGGGACGATAGGAGCTACAACTGCTGGCCATTGCTATCTTTGGAGCCTAAGCTTCATGCATTTCAATCCAGGACTCTGATTTCAGCATCAACAGTGGCACAGCGTTTCTCCGTAAATTATCTTAAATCGAGGTAACCACATTGCAAATATATCTTATTCTTAAAGCCATATTATATGATTTTGTAAAGATGCACTGAACTTTATTTCAAAGAATTCAATAACATTCAGTAAATTCTGCTTGAAGCCTAATAATTACCTCTATATACATATCGATTCCTTTCCAGTTGCGCGAGCGTTTTGCAGTTGAAACATGTTTCTGAAGCTCCTCGCATTCTTGCCTATTTAAACGGACACGAAAGGAAAATGTCGACCTAGATTGAAAGAATAAGCTCTGTAAAAACGAATTCGTAATTGGTAGTGAGAACTGAGACATTGTAAACTAGATAATGACGAAAATCAATATATCAGAGTTGGCCACCTGTTGTGGACTATGGTACCTCTCTTATGACATTCGCACTGGCTCATTCACAATGAGCGCCACAGAATGAGGTTACGCGGAGATCGCGTCAACTCGTCTGTTTCGGAGGGGGCGTTTCAAGTTAAGCAACAGCAGCGGGACTCTCCAAGGCAATTTTCTAAACAACCAAGGGACATAATGGCACACAGAAAACGGTGATGGACTTCTAGATGACTAATCTATCGATCTAGCTTGACTTAATATTTCCCTTTAATGTTCATTTAAACCCTCTAAGAGGACCTCCCTCCTGAGCAAGTGTCATACCGAAGTTAGGGAGAACTTCGTTAGATGCTAGTAGTATGAGAGCGATAACAGTTATATGGCCGCTTGAAGAGCATTTGCACAACATAGCCCTCGTGCGGTCCCGGATTAGACGGCGCATGCGCAGTCCGCGCCTGAAGGGTTAGAAGGCATCCAAGACGCATCGTGTGTTCGCCTGCAACGCCAGGGTTCTGAGACAACTTCCGCGGAACGCTAAAGTTTCCTATCGCTTTAATTGCTTTGCCTTCGCGCGAAACTGCGAATGTTTTTTCTTTTTCTTTTTGAAAAGCCACTTTTTCTTAGCCACTTCGCTCTATTTTTTGGCGCCGCTGCAGCTGTGGTCTTGCTCACGCGCTCTGCTAGCTTTATTGCAACTCCACCTGGTCTTGCCGTATGCGTACGAAGTAGGGTTGCCAGAGTGGGCTATTAATAGCCAAAGTGGGCTACTTTTTATGCGGGTTGGTGTAGAAAATTTCCAGTTGGCTACACGGCTATATTTGGGCTTTTCTTGTCTTAAACGGATGCAGAATAAAAATCCAAGAATATTGTGGAAGCACCACAATTGCATTCCTAGGACACGATTGCTCTTGAATATAGCCATTATTCGGGTTATTCTTGAACCGATGGCTTTATTTTCGACGCTCTGTGAGCGGCCACCGGGTCACACGACAACAAGCCGGCGGATCTGACGTCACATTTACCTTCAGCAGCGACGGGCCGAGCTGTCCCGCTGCGCGCTGTTTTGTCTTCCCCGCGCTGCGCCGTCCACAACGCTAAGTTGTAGAGAGAGTGATGGCATGAACCGTGATTATGACTTCGATGAGCGGCCTACTGAACGACCGGCAACGACCAGAACGAACGACATTCTAGTGACACTCCATCAGAGGGAGCAACTGGTACAGGAGGCACGTGTTCAGGTTCCTTGGCACTTTCACCAAGAATTTTATCAATCTAAACACAGAGGAAATAAGGTTTTATGCACAGCCTGCACAGCTGGCAGCGACAAGGAACACAAGTGGCGAGTAGGTAACATATACCTCAGCTCAGAGCATTCCTCCCGCGCTAGCTAACACGCCCGCTCCCCTGTTGTTTTATCGCAACAGGGTGTTCCTTCCCTTGCCGGTAGCGAGGTGGTGCCACCAGTATCATGTAGGCGATATCTTTTGTTTCGTTCGTCGTCGCTGCAGACGATGCGAATTTCGATTCATTCGGGCAGAAGTGGCCAAATATCTGGCTGAGGACGTCGTATAAATAACAAATAACTGCCAAACGGCGTTCTTCTCCGGCGGCAGCTAGGGTGCCTCGATGTCCTCCTCGCCCGCCGCTCCGTACAGAGTGGAGACAACCGCGGCGGCAACTACGGCGTTGGCCAGGCGAATCGCGGACGCCGTAGTAGGCGCCTTTGGCGGATCTCTTGTGTGCGGTTCGGCACTACTTTACTGACCATCCCCCAGCTCCGCTGGTCTCTGGTGCTTGCGATAGTAGAGCCACGCATATTCGCTTTCCCTTTTCAAACGCGCCTCTGACGTCTCGTTGCTTGCGCTTCCTCGAGAAAACAGACGGCACAGCGTCAGGCTTGAGGCGCTGCCTTTTCAATGACACCCGGGCGCTTAGCGATCGCTCGCAGTGGGCGGGAAGCAGTAGGGCAGGTAAGCGTGAGGCGGTATCCGGTTTTGTCGGAGCCTTCAGAGGACGCGGCTAGGGGCGGAAATTTGAGAAATAATCATAAAAATAATAACTGTTTACTCATTTCTGCTCACAAAGAGTGTTGTTTTGGTCACTCCCGGTGTGATAGCTGTCATTGGAGCCAGAAACTTCGGAGACAAATTTTTCATTCTGTATCCCTTTAAGGATTTCCAATTCCCGAAGGCCACGTCAACACTCACAAAATTCGGGAACGCCAGATTATGAAAAAGCAGAGCTCATTAATGTCTTCGCTGTGAGGATGGCGTTAAGTCATGGTTGCCATGTTAAACGTCATTCGAGCGCTAAGCTTTTTGTTTAGGGTTCGGCGTCATGTGTTGCCGGTTCACGCGTAATTTAATAAGGAAAACAGTGAGGCTGACAGCAGTCGAGTAGGTGTTCTCTGCCGTCTGCTATAAGCAAACTATTATGTGGACTTATACAACAACTCAAGTATTCGCACGCATGTCATGGCGTGCCATTTTCTCCCGTGCTCCTTCAAGGTTTATCAAGGGTTCCTCGAAGCCTATTGCTTCCCTTTCCCGCAACTCACCACGTTATTTATTTACCGAGTAGCTTTACGGCAAAGTCCGCAAGTCGCTTTAAACGAGAAACATGACGGTTCAAGTCTTTATGTAGTACTAGATCAGCGTAGCACAGTAGTCTCGACTGTCGATCAAAACAAAATGTTCTTCTTTAGCATCGCCAAGTTATGGACCAGCATCAAAAACGCAAAAAAAAAACAGTGCCGGAAATACGATGTTCCCTCTGCTGTCTGAGCATGTTTTGTCCCTACCTGCGCTGCCTCTTTCGAACGCTGCCGCCGAACGCGTGTTCAGCCAGGTTTTGTTGACAAAAAACGATTTGAGAAACCGTATATTAAATGATACGCTCTCCTTCACGTTAAGTATGGTCTGGCAGAGAGTAGGGACAGCTGCAAAGATATTCAGCCAGATGCAGTTTCTGTCACGTTTGAGCTCTGCAGTTCTATGTGACCCAAGTGGCAATGGAAGTCAACTCAAATGGGCTAGACTGTATATTTAATCCATTCGCGTAAATCCCCCGTGTGAAGTACCAACTGGGACTCTACGCAGTTTTTTTTTTTCGTACTTTATCTTAGTCAAGCAGCTTTGTATTAAGAGAAAATTGCGATGTTTTCATGCTATTTTTTGAACGGTTCATACTGTTACAATGATAAGCTCAGTAAATATACGAAAAACGATATTCGTCCACTGTGAAGACGACAAGGCAAAGGTCGATGAGTGATTGCCTCGCCGACGTCTGGATGATAACTCGTCGATTTTCATACCACACTCCTGCGACAAGTTTTCGCCTTTAATCTATGTACGTACGAGTAATTGCGATTGTGGCTTACTGTTTATATGGACGCACTTTATGATCATTGTAATTCCTCTTTATTCGCCTTACCATTCATGACATTGTACTGGAGTGTAGATTATGCCGATTGCATTAAAACGGAACGTATGTCTCACAGACACTAACATACCGTGGCATTAGGCTGCGTATCTTTTCTCAGCCATTTCAATGATAACGCCCAAGACGTCGCCATAATGCCCTCTGAGCTGTGGTAACTGCGCATGATCGTCCGCGCAAAAGCATTCTAGACTCTGCCACATGTGCGTTCGTACTCCCGTGACACAGTTCAGTGAGGAGGTTCTTGCTCTCCTCGATGAAGACGTCTATGAGTGCACAAAAAATCCCATTTCATGTCAAGGCACGTTTCACCACGTGTCCGCCACTTATAGCTAAAATTTCTTTTTTTTTTTTCAGTCTTTCCATGCAGATGTTCCTTTGTCAGTGGTTGAACGGGTACAATTGCGCACTGGGAAAATTTTGAACCGTCGCTGCTTTAAGTGTGTATCCATCGAAAATGATTAAGGGTGTGTGAGTAGCGATTTGGCGAGACCGAATCAAATACGAATCGAGTAGTGCCGGAAGTTAATGAAATCGAATCGAATAAGCGATACTTTTCGAATAGTGTTCGAATAGTGAATGGCCACACACATCCCGATATTCTTAAGGTTAGCAAGTTTCTGTCGTAGTACGTTAAAAAGTGATGTTTATCAAAAGCAGAAATGGAGCATTAGGAGCAAGCGAGTAGTTTCTACATACGCACAGGACTCTTCAAAGAGTGCGAATTGTCTCTGTACAGCCTGGAAAGTATGACTACCTAAGTGGTGTATAGTCTGCTACACTGTGCAACTTCTAATGTTTTGCGTCTATAGCATGCCCACAAATGTGAAAATTAGCGTTACTTTTGCTCCACTTTTATGTTTACTTAGGTGTAGTTGACAATTCGAAATATTCGAAAATTATTCGAAAGATATGTGCCTTTACGAATAGTGACTTTTCGATTCAATGACCGGATCGAACAGGGTACTATTCGATTCATTATTCAAAAGTTTTGAATACTTGCACGCAGTGGCGTAGCTAGGTCGTCTGGCACCCGGGGCCCATAGGTCTTCTGTCACCTCCCCCCTCCCCCGGATGTAGTCGAGGAAGACGAGGATATCAACAATTTCCGGGTGTCTTCAGACGTATATGACACCCCCCCCCCCCCCCTGGCCCCTCGCACTCGGGGCCCACGGCCCCCCGCCAGAGGGTTAACCAGAATAATTTTATTTATTTATTTACAATTACCCTCAGAGCTAAGGGCAGTAAAGGGTGGAGTGGGTTACTGGAAATGGGGAAAAAGAATAAAAGCCGTTAGAACGTTTAAGTACAAAGGCTTCTGACTACACAGCTTTAGCTAGGGTTTACAACGTCATGAAAAATTGATAGTAAACTAAGGTAGCAAAGCGGTAAATACAAATTTCACTTAGGTTACAAACACACAGTGACAAATGCTTGGATTACAAATATTAGCTAAAGCTCCTCGAAATCTTTGGTTATCATGAATTCCTATGAATTGACTAAATGTCCTACCATTCTGTGGATGACCGAAGGAAAAATTATTACGTAAAAGTGTCAGTGTGACATGACTCGACACCAATCTTATAAAGTTGGTCGATTCGAGGCTATACCTATTGTGGCTTGAAGATCACATTGTTGTGAGGTGTCGAATGATGGCATAGCTTGTGGAATTGAACTGAACGAGCGATTTTAGGAAGAAAAGAAAGTGGAGTAGGTACAAGATTGGTTGCCATGGCAGACACACTTGCGGTTCTATTGTAATTACAAGAGATGAAATGAGCTGAATTATTGTGACGGAATTACGATGAATTAATTAGTTTCTCAATGGCAGGATCCCAAACAGCACATGCATATTCTCGTTGCGGACGTATAAGGGTGGTATAAAGAAGCATTTTTAGGGATGAAGCGGTGCTTGGAATGTTGCGGCATAGGTAGCGGAGCATGCGCTTAGCATTGCTATTATACGTAGTCGGTATGAAGATTTCAAGATTAGTTAGCAGTAGCAGACATATGCGCACCTATACGTATTTAAAGAGTTAAGTCATTCCAAGGGAACATAATTTAGGTAATATGCATGCATGCTGGTATTTATTCGGGATACACGCATCACTTTACATTTGCCGACGTTTAGTTCCTTAAACAATGTTTGCTCGAGTTAGATACAGTAATTAGATCAGAGTGAAGGTGGCTAGGATCATCTGCATTAGTTACTTGACGAAAGATAACACAATCATCAGCAAATAAATGAATGCTGGATGATAGGAAGGAACGAAGATCGTTAACATAAATGAGAAAAAAAAAAGACGTCCGGGCACTGAACCGTCTGGTATACCGGAAGTTACGCTTCGAAGTGGTGAGTTGTGGCCTTTTGCGGTTGCACATTGAGTACAATTAAATAGGAAGCATTCAATCCACTTCAGGATGTCAATGTAAGGTTCAGCTGACTTAGCTTGTAAAGAAAAAGCTTATGACATACCTTTTCAAATGCTTTAGCCAATTCTAAAAAAAGATACAATCTGGAAATGATGGACGATCGAGAATACGACGGAAATTATGCGTGTAGATTGCAAGCTAGGTTTCGTATGAAAATGTTTTTCTAAATCAATGCTAAGCTGGTGAGAAAAAAATGATTTGTATTCAAGAAGTAAAACCAGAGGTTTGAAAATTATATGCTCAAGCAATTTATGGCAAGTAGTTGAGAGAGAGTTGGGGAGATAAGTAGCTTTTAAATTTTTGTTAGCTGACTTATGCAGTGGAAGCACCTTCCCGATTTTCCATTGGCTATGTTGAGTAGATGTGAACAGTGATTGCTGAAAAGTTTCGTTAGAATAACAGAACTAACGACGTTGCTATGTTTTAGAAATTTGAAATTTAAAGAGTAGTGAGCAGGCGATGAGCATTGATTTATGGAATCAATTAGTTTCGCAACGCCAGCCGTATCAACGATCACTGGAGGCATAACTACACAATCGTACTAGCCAATAGGAGGTAAGCGGTCATTGAAGGAGATGGAAAAAAATTGCACATATGTGTCATTAAGGGCGGAAGTGCGCCGTTCATTAGGTATATGGATGCCCAAGGGGTCTTCCAGAGTCATGTGCTCACCACGCAAGGGGTTAATCCCACTCCGAAACTTTTTAACGTTAGTTTCTTGCATAGATGGAAGCACGTTAGACAGAAAATTAGATTTAGCGTTCTTTAGTGCTGTTACGAACGTATCGACTTAGCACTCTAATGGGTGCGACGGCGGGGTTTTAACGTCTGACCTCCGAAGGAATGCCTGCAGGATTCTGTTTCATATGGCGTGGCGTACATTACGAGATATTAAGTTTTTTTTTTTTTTTCGGGCGTAAGCACTACCCCTGTATTTGGGAGAAAAACATCGACGTAACGTCTGAGTCCTTGTTGGATAACTTGGTGTTGTTCCCACACTGCGCACTTTGAGGCCCATAGCGTTAGATCGTCGGCATATGCATACTAAATTGTAGGTATTTGGCTTTGGCTATGCGACGCACTAGGTTCACCATTACGATATTGAATAACATTGGTGACAGAACTGACCCTTAAGGCACCCCGACGGCGATATTATGCCAGGGAGACGGGTAACTGCCGGGAACTCGTATTGTAAATGGCCGGTTGGACAAAAATTGAGAGTGGCATGCACCCCGTATGACGTTTCTGACTGCTTCCTGGCTGATTGAATCAAAAGATTTCTTCAGATCCGCCGCCATGAGGATTCTTGGCTGGTGACCCTTGAGTGGATGCGTAGGTGGGTGTGTGCTTCAGCAGTTGCAAACTATCGTATGTTCCCGGTCTGAAGCTGGTCCGGGCGGGATGAAAGTGTTCACGGTGGTCTACGATATGCGAGATTCTAGCAAGTGCCATCATTTTCGCCAGTTTGGAGATAGTTAGAGCGAGGGATATTGTACGGCACGTCGGTCACGTAACCGGTTGTTTTTCGCTGGTTTATGGATTATGGTCTTTATTGAGTGGCTGCATTCTTCCGGTAAACAAACAGCTTGATTGATGGCTCACTATGTACCATACAGTTTGCAAATAATAACCATAATCAACATGCGGACACGCTTCTTGGTCGCTCCCCAATTGTGAGTACGTGCCCATAGTATGGGTACCACCATTATAATCAACACGCCGCGATCATCTGAAAGAGCTAGTTGGTATCGGCGCACTTGAAGCATACGTGCGGATTTCGTAAATGGACACTCGTCCTTGCTCAATTTTTCAACTTTCACTGAACTGCGCAGAATTCGTACGTTCATTTTTTGTGTGTGCCTAAATGTAATGCAAATAATGTTCTCTCGACATTACCGATATTTCCGTGCAATAAATAAAAAGAAATTGTGGTTGTTGTCTAATGGTTAGAGCGTCAAGCTGCTGTCATAGGAGGCCGAGGTTCAAATCCCGCTGCGCTTTGTTCTTTCTTTAAGTACGAGGAGGAATCTACTCGGCGATAACCCGACCAGCAACTGACTGACAGACCACGATGAAACCGCAGGACAGCTGACCAAAAAAAAAAAAAAACTTCGCTTTAAAAATATGGGCCGACCACGAAGGCAGTAGCGTCTCAAGGCACAAGCTATCACGAGGCAAAAATGCAAGAAACTGCCAGGTGAAGTAGGCGCCAGAGGTTTCAAAGGATGAAATATGGCACGCAATAAGTATGCGTGCGATATTTGCATAATGGTTAGAGCAACGGGCTGCTGTGCTGGAAGACAGAACATTAATCCTAATTGCCCCGTCTAGACTGATTTATGTCTCGTAAAAGTGTTCACCACAATGTGCATCTTTATTACAGCGAAGCTGTTTATGGCTAGGGTTCCGTGCACGTTTCGTGTCCGTCTACAAAACTATGGGAGCAAAAAGCATCATTATCAGCAAAGGCTCGTGCCACTGCTCGCGCGTTCGTCGTCGTCTTCTTCCACAGCTGGCTCCCTCGGCGCTCGTCATGCCAGCGTTCCCACACTGCCCCTCCCTCTGCGAAGGCACTAACGGCAATGGCCCACTGCCAGTCGGTGCGGTGATTGCGGTCTGAAATTCTCGGCCTCACCATATCGCGATATGAAAAAAAAAACGAATGTATATAACGAATGTGTAACACGAATTAACGCCGATGTATAAAAATAAATGTGTGCGCGCACCTTTCGTCACGATGACCACCGACCAAGGCAATAAATGTACTCGTACCTTTGTTAAAAATACTGTGTCACCACTTCGTCGCGCGCGACACAGCTTCGCTGGCCATCCACCTTCACGGAGTGGAACGGCTCATGATTTCCTGATTTAATCTAGTTTCTTAACACCAGCGCGAAGATCGAGTTCGAGCCTGGTTCTTGTAGACTCGCTGTCGGTGGCGTCACTTTCGGTGGGTTACCGGTTAGCCAACATGTCAGGAAGCCGATGCGACGAAATGAGCCTGCAGCCAAGCACAGAAAGCCGCGAGTGTCCCTCTGACGCCACGTCGCCTTTGTTGACGCCAACTGCCCTCCCCGATGACCTTGGCTTCAGCGACGCATCGGTGCTAAACGGGAGGCAAGAAATTACAAAAAAAAAAACATAGAAAACAGCTCCGTAAGTGGTTGCTTCTGAATGCTAGCTGAGAAGAGAACAGAACACTGTTTCGAAAACAAAAGTGCATTGACGCTTGACGCGTGGCCCTAATTGGGAGACGAGCTTCGCCGTCGCCAGTGACGCGCTTTCGCTGTCGCAGCGACGGTGACGCATTGCCCCCCCCCCCCCCCCGGGATGACGTTCGCCGCCGTGTAAACGATCTGGGCCGTGCAGGTGGCTTGACGGCCAAGGCATTCGTACCGCCTCCGAGTAGAAAAGTGGGTTTCATTAGGAGCAAATGGCTGAGATTAGATTACAGATAAGGTTCTGCGTGTTAGATTAGATTGCTTTAAATGCGGACGTCGCAGCCGCGAATGTATGCGGCTGCAGGGCATCCGTATTTATTTTGGGGAGTTGTAAGCAGTGTTGCGCAATGCCGAAAACAAGAGCGAGTGTGATTCGAGAGAACT
Source organism: Dermacentor andersoni (assembly GCF_023375885.2). NCBI lineage: Eukaryota > Metazoa > Arthropoda > Arachnida > Ixodida > Ixodidae > Dermacentor > Dermacentor andersoni. The sequence continues at coordinate 56,008,327 of NC_092822.1, forward strand.
TATACATGCTTCTTTCTTTTCTTCTTTTTTTTTTGTCACGATAACAGCCGTTGGCGCATTGCCACCTCGCCAGTCTTTCTGTCTATATTGTTTTCAAGCGGAGGTTTCTATGCCCGTATCCCCACTTTGAGAATACTGGGGGCTGACTGTTGGCTCGTGGTTGTTGTCTTGCAGGTTTAAAAGTTAGGTCAAGTGGTTTGTGTGATTGCATATGTGGCGCTGAGTGTACCCAGTGCCTTATATATGACTGAGCAGACAACAACTTGGTCCACTGGATATGTCCCACTGGGCGAGGGGACTCCAATAGACAAGTAGAAAAGGCAACTAGTGAAGGTATCAGAAATTTGAAGTCGGCCGAGAAGTTAGCATCGGAAGCAGCCCAATGTGGAGAAAAAAGAGGATGGTACAAAATGTAACCAGAGCGAAAATTTAATGAGGAGCTTTGAAGCACACAAAAGTGAAAGAGAGAGAGAAGTGAAGTGCGGACATTTAAGCAAACACCCAAAGAAAGCTATGATTATCCCCCACCGATCCACACAGATGCGTGGGGTTCACCGGTTTTCGATCTTGTTATATTTCTATGTGTATACATTGTTACATTTGTTATATTTGTTTATATTTGTTACTTGTTATATTTGTTCTATTGTTATATTTCTATGTGTATATTCCCATGTGTTCACGCACACATCATTCTGCATATATTATGGTCTTCTAGGGGCCCTGCAATAAATCATTTGTCAATGTAGCACCCGTGGTGTCTGGTCTTCAGTTCTTTGTGTTTGTTTTGTCTGCGCTACAATGGCCCAAAATAAAAATAAGGGAAAAAGAAACCAGTCAGAAGTTTTTACCTCTATTGAATTTTACAGTTTGAAAGCGCGTACTGCATTCGAGAAGTGGTCCAACACATGTTTGTCCTACCTCGCGGGACAAACTTCGAGAACATCCGGAGCTTTTGAACTTCTAAGCGAGTTCTCTCTTGACCAAAGGCGGACTGAAATGTCTACCAGTGCGCAGAGATACGGGAATGTATCTTATGAGTTGTTTTGGTATTGCCAGCTGCAGCCAAAACAGATTTATCACAGGTTTTCAGCTGTGTGCGCTCCTTTTTCCTTTATTTTTTTTGTAATCAGCGTATTGAGTTGGGCTTCTGTAGGTCGTTTATCATCGCCAAGGAGCAGCGCACGAATACAACGAAGACAAAGTGAGGCAAGAGGACCATCCTTGACACCCGAATGGAGAACATCCAAAGAACGCGGTCGTCCTCGACATTCACCCATGTGCATTTCTTTTACACGTTACACGATACTGCACTGCTCTCCAATATTAATTTGAACCAGCGTGTCGAACACTTCGTTTTTCGCATTTGTCCCATCGTTTCACTTCAAGTTCCTCGTCTTATATAATGCCTCGCTGTCACCACGCGTGTCAAGCTGGGCCTTTATTAGCGATAGAGACGTTAGCCACAGCAGGAAACACTCTATCGGCTGTCTCGTTTTGTGGCTAAGCGTCAAGCTACAGGTCGGAACCACCTCACCGTCAACTTGGTTTCGCGCTGATGAATTGCTGAGTTTGCTATTTGAGCTAAGGAAACTCAAGTGATCGAGGGAGATACATGTATTTCTTTAGAAATGGGAGACATTGTACACGGAGACGCGTGCCGAAATTGGGAGTATTGCAGGCACAGGATCTATACTCAGCTTGCGCAAGAAATCGTTAATTGGAGATCGCTGGGAGGGAACTTCGTCCTGCAACCGTAATATTATAGGATGGTGGTGGTGGGGATGATGATGAAGATGATGATGATAACGACGATGACGACGTTAACTTCTCCAACGAGATACGGATACTTCAAAATTTTGAGATAAACATTCCCATGCAAAGTTGCAATCTGTTAAAACAATATAGAGAAGTAGACGACGACTCCCCTCCCTATGTTCACTCATTCATTCAATTGGACCGCCGGTAGGTCAGTCGCTCAACGAAATCATACGCGAAGCAGTGATTACCACTTCCGACTAAGGCGCCAGCCCCTTCGTGGAACGCGAAATCAACCAAAATGGCGGGCGTTCTGTGCCCTTTTCCGACTTTTGCTGCTTGCTTTTCCGTTCGGCACGAAGACAGATCGAACGGGGGTCGGGAGGGTGGCGCGCGCGTGGGAAGGTCGATACATATTTCGTCCTTCTCGGTAACACGAGCTCGGGAAAGCGGCGGGCAGAGCGCGAACAAAGAAACGCCGTCCCCCTCCCCCCCCCCTCTTCTTACTTCGACGAGCCCCCTTTCCACCCTACGCGTGAGCGGACACGTCGTCTGCTCGACCCGTTTTGATGGAGAACATGCGCAACCAAGGGGACGTCGGAGGGCGATGTTCGCGCGGCATTCCCTAATTAATCGACGAGGCCCGTTTCGTTATGCTGGCCGTGGTAGCTACGCGCTCGGCATTACGGGGCGGCGGCGGCAGCGCGCTGTAAGCGCTCGCATGCGGCGGCTGCTGTCAAGCGTGACCGGGTGCCGCCCTTTCCACTCGCTTATAGTATTTGCTCGCCACCTTTCTCTTCCCTCGTTTTGTCTTTTAACGTCTTCCCGAATGAGCGAGCGTGGGCGAACAGGCCACGCCACGCTGTCAGGAATCGAAGGATATTGAGAATAGGTTCGAAATGCGACACGCGATTCGTCTTTCGTAGGTGACTAATCAGAGTAATTAAATGGGTGTGTTGACGCTTGTTAGCCAAGCACGCGCAGACTCCAGTCGTCCGAGACGTAGACTGTAACACAGTGTTCTACGGCGAGACTACGTGCATATATGCATAGTTGCGGGTTACAGGATTGCGAGAAATATAATGGAATTATGACCACATTTCTGTCCCTTCTTTCAACGTCTCCATGCTATTTTCCGCATTACTGAGGCGTTGTGCGGTTCGTCGACGAGTTCTTATTGTTGTTGTTTTCGACTTTGAGGTTCAATATTTCAAGTAAACCCAAACGTTATGAGAGGCCACGTAGTGTTGTGCTCCAAATTGATCTCTCACCAAGTGCGGCTCTTGAGTGCACCCGAACACGTTATATAGATGAACTGTTCGCATTTCGCTCCCACCGAAATGTGGCCATAGCAGCCGGTAATCGAATGCGAAACCTCGCGCACAACAGAAGAGAACCATAGCCAACTGAGCTACCTCGGAGGGTTTAAAATAATCTGACTCCCGAGCGGTTTAAGCAATCATGTCGTAGAACTTGCTGCTTCAAGTTTGCGTAGCGTTTTTCTGCCCGCGGCAATAGCAACACAGGTTTTGTCTGCAGAAGGAAAAGAAAAGCGTATAAGTAAGTACTCAACTCCATCGCTTATGCGAATATACCATGTGTTATTGAAGTAAAATACTATTAGAAGGATAAAAAACACAAGTCAGTTGGAAACTGCTCATTTTTTTGAGCAGCGCGCAAACTGACGAGGGCGACAGAAAGAGGACCGGATGAGCACAGGACTGACGAGCGAAATTTTCGTTTAAGACCGATGGGTAAAAGCGATCTTGTCGTTCGGTAAAGAAACGGAAAGTTGGCTTACACACGTGTCTTTATTGTTCACGATATTGTACGCCTCTGAGGGTTCACGTGTGCGCACGCAGACGTGAGTCAATGTGTGACGAGTATCATGACGTGACCCACGCGTGACACGTGACCCACGCCCTTCCTTTACAACGATTGACTCAATGCTTCAGTCTTGGAGGTTTTTACGCGCCGAAACCATGATCTGATTATGGGGCACGCCGCAGTCGGGAACTCTGAATCAATTGCGACTACCTGTTCGTTTTTTAACGTTCACATAAATCTAAGTACAGAGTCGTTTGTTTTTGCATTTCGTCCCTATCGAAATCAGTCCGCAACAGTCGGGATCGAACCCACGACCTCGGTCTCAGCAGCGCACCGCCACAGCCACTGCGCTTGCTCCAAGCGTCCCCTTTCAGTTAGTGTACGCTCTCTTGCTTCCAAATTAAAACTTCAGTGGTTGGACTTGCACGTCTCCCGTGCTCGTTTTATCGTCGCTGTCAGTTAGTGTGCTGCTCGAAAATGGATAGAATGCCTGTAATTTTCGGTATAGAATCTAGAAAGAAAGACTTTTCACTTATTATTTGTTTAAACAGCCCACAGCCGAACTATGGAGCGTTGTATGAGGCCATCGGGGACGCACCGCTCTGGGTTACTTTGACCCCCCGAGGTTCTTTAAAATGCAACTAAATCCAGTGAAATCAACCATTCTACGAAATTGTGTCTCGTCTGCGAAAGTCACAGTAAGTGAAAAAAAAAACGCGTCCATCACGTTAAATTTTTTTTTTTAGAGGCAGACGTTTCTGCTCCACTTATTGCAAACGGCTGTTTGCTAAATTATTACCTTGTTCGGTGCGAAACTCGAACACACGTTTCGTTTTTCGTCTGTTTCTAATTTTTTCTCGGCTTCAGGCTGCTGCGGCCGGGATTCGATCGTGTGACCTCGTGCTCAGCAAGAGTACACCCTTACAAACATCGTCTAGAGATGCTGTGATGCTAGAGACCACCACCGCTGCTGTCTTTCTCTCTTGCTTTTGTCAAGCCCATACGCGATCACGCGACGCGTTCAACAGCAGCAAAAAGATCTTGGCGACCGCAGCTGCTTAGGCTCCAGCGCCAAGATACACGCCGCAAGCCCGGCACGGCGACGGTGCCTGAATTTTTTAAAGCCGCCCATTTTTGTTTTGTTGTTTTCACTCCCGCGTTGTCTGGCGACGAGGGGTCGAACCAAGCCCGTCCGGTGAACGTCAACATCGTTACTGCTGGCCGTAACTATTACTCGGGGTGCCATAAAAGCCCATTTTACGGCTTGGCTGACACGCAACTTTCTGCGCGCGATCTGCAAAAACCGGGTTATTGTGAAGCTCTGCAGTTTAGCGAGTGACAGAGGGTTAATTTGGACCCCACTACGATGCAAGAATGCTGTCTCCCAAAAAGAGCGTATAGCCGCTGTTCGGTGAAATTGCGCCTGCAAGTTCGGCGTATATGCGGTTGGTCGCGAGTTTACGGCCTTGACCCAAATTACCCAGCTCTGACGCGTGCGAAAGCACTAGCGTAGCTTACAAAAAATAAGAATAATAAGACAAAAAGAATCGACAACGCAATCTTTAAAGAGTCGCAGAAGTTTCCGAGCAATCAAGCTCAAAGAGGGGCCAAGGTTGCGTACGCAGTCTTCGTCAAAAGAATATGGGACGTATGCCTCGTGCGAAACGGGAATTTCCAAGTAGTTTGTGCCCGCGCCTACTAAAACTGTGAAAATATGGTATTCGCAATTACCATGTGCCGAACAAAGCTGGGGCTGAAAATTCGTATACCAAATCTGCATGCCCAAGGATCCGAAATTTCCATCTTATCGAATTTCGCGGTCCAAGATAGCTTGCCGACGCAGTGAAAAGAAAGGAGTATTACCCACCGACAAGTGGCGACTAAAATAAAAAAAAAAGGAAGATCCACCGTTCTGTGTACCTGTGGACTGACAGCACAGTCGCAACAACGCGTGCGGTGCCTTTTCAGTCCCTGACGTATTCTCTAGGGTTTCTTTGCAAACCTGAGACGACAATAATTGCATTGACCTTGGGATGACCTTGGGATATTACCCTGAGCGAAAACTGCGACAGAACTGACGTGGACGTTTTTTTTTTTTTTCTCGCGAATTTCATGATTGATTGATTGATGTAAGGGGTTTTTTGGCGCAAGGGCCAGATATGACCAAAGAGCGCCATACACATTGTGATGGGTTTTCCATGGATTGTTCGTGAAGTGAAGAAATGTACTTCGAATGGTGGATGTGGCATGGCTGTAAATAGGCCTAAAATCAGTCGCTCTGGATTGCGTAAAATAAATAAGTGTTAAAACAATGACGATGACCAGAGATGTGAACTATGGAACTGTCATGTTACACGCGGATGATGAAACAAAACATGTAGTGAACGCAGCACTGATGCCTCACCAGGGCCCTTGAACGCAAGGGCTTGGAGACACGTGCTATGCTAATGTAACAAACGCAGCAGGAGCCTCTGCTAAGAGGCCGTACTACGTAACACTTGGTCTGATAATGTGCAATGTTTGAATGTCATTTAAATAATTTAGAACTGATGTGGTGTTGAATAACGGGTTCGAGCCGAGAAATTGTGCAGGATGTAATGGGATATGGTGTTGATACACCAAGGGAAAGTGCTTTTTTCTCTCGCATTCTGTTTCCCTACATTCCACGAGGACGTGGATGACCGTTAGTCTCTTACCACATCTACCACATGTAGGAGGTTCCTCACCAGTCAGCAAGAAGTTGTGTGTACTGTATGTGTGCCCTATTCTTAGTCGACAGAACGCGACATCAGTCTCTCGTAATTTTGCTATATATGGGGCGGTGCCTAAATGTGGCCTGATTAAATGAAGTTTATTCGAGGTTTGCGAGTCCCACAAGTGTTGCCAATAATCTCTTAATTTTTTGCGAATAAAAGGTCTTAAGTCTATGGCGGGGACACCTATTGAACAGTTAAAACCTTTTCTTGCTGTGGATGTGGCGATTTCGTCAGCGAGCACATTACCCTCAATACCTCTGTGCCCTGGCAGCCAGCATATAATGAGACGTTGATTACACCCATAGACAGCACACAAGAGCGTATAAAGGTCATTAATTACAGGGTTCTTGTGCTTTTTAAGCGATACTAACGCCTTAACAACGCTCAGAGAGTCGGTATATATAATTGACTTTCCTAGTTTTAGTTGTTTTATGTGTTTTACAGCTGATAATAATGCATAGGCCTCCGCCGTAAAGATACTTGTCTGCGCATGCAAGATGCCAGAGTCGGAGAAGGACGGACCAACTGCTGCATAAGAGACGCCGGCTTGTGACTTAGATGCATCGCTGTAATACTCCGGGCAGCAATACTTCGACCGAAGTTCACGGAAGTGCATTCGAATGTGCATCTCAGAAGCATGCTTACTGACTTCAATAAAGGACATGTCACATTCCGGGAGCTGCCACTGCCACGGCGGTGACAGCTTCGCTGGATGCATTAGATGGTGTTCTACAAGTGGGACAGACATTTCTTCACTAAAATTCCTTATACGGAGCGAGAAGGGCTGCCTGACTGTACGCCGATTATTAAAAAGTGTGGCACAGGAAACATCATTTACAATTGTGTAACAAGGGTGTTCAGGATTCGAGTTTACTTTGAGAAAATATGTAAAGCTGGAATATGACCTCTGTAGACGAAGTGACCACTCGTTTGATTCTACATAGAGACTTTCTACAGGGCTTGTCCTGAAAGCACCGGTCGCTAGGCGGATACCTAGGTGGTGCACAGGGTCTAGGATTTTTAGGGCGCTCGGTGTTGCAGAATGATAGATTATAGCACCATAGTCAAGACGAGAACGGACAAGGCTCCTGTACAAGTTTAGGAGACATTTTCGATCACTTCCCCAGGTTGCGCGAGACAGAATTTTTAAAATATTCATCGTTTTCAAACATCTTGCCTTCAAATATTTGAGATGGGGGATGAAAGTAAGTTTGGAATCTAGAATTACTCCCAGGAATTTGTGTTCAGTGCTAACAGATAGTTGCTCTTGATTGATGGTGAGTTTTGGCACTAGTGTTATGCCTCTTCTGCTTGAAAAGAGTATACACGTACTTTTGCGGCAGTTTATTTTAAAGCCATTTGCATCCGCCCATTTAGATAATTTGTTTAATGTGAGCTGTATCTGTCGCTCGCAGATCGCAATGTTACATGATTTAAAACCTATCTGTATGTCATCGACATATACAGAATAAAACATTGTGCGTGGTATGACTGTATACAGGGAGTTCATCTTTACAATAAACAGTGTGCAACTAAGCACACCCCCTTGCGGCACCCCAGTCTCCTGAGTGAATGTTCTAGATAAAGCGTTGCCCACTCTCACACGAAACGTGCGGTTGGATAAGTAGCTTTTGACTGTGTTTAACATATTTCCTCGGACCCCCATCGCGGAAAGATCTCGCAATATACCGAAGCGCCATGTCGTATCGTATGCTTTCTCTAAGTCTAAGAATACCGAGAGTAAGAACTGCTTATGTATAAACGCATCTCTGATGTTCGCCTCGATGCGGACGAGGTGGTCTGTTGTCGATCTACCTTCTCGGAACCCACACTGGAAGGGGTCTAGTGTCTTGTTATTTTCTAGGAAAGAGATTAAGCGCCGATTAATAATTTTTTCATACAGCTTGCACAGACAGCTTGTTAGCGCTATTGGCCTGTAGCTGCTGGCTAAGGACGGGTCTTTGCCTTGTTTAAGGATAGGGATGACTATGGCTTCTTTCCATGAGGACGGAATACACCCAGCCGCCCACATGGCATTGAAAAGAGATAGGAGTGTTTTCAGTGCTTCTGGGTGGAGGTATTTAATCATTTCATACATAATACGGTCGCCGCCTGGCGCCGAGTTTTTGCAACAAGCGAGAGACGCCTTTAGTTCCGCTAAGTTAAATGGACGATTGTAAGCTTCATTCGAGGAGTCTTTGTGATTAAGAGGCTGTCTCTCTGCACATTCTTTTAACCTCAGGAAAGATTCTGTGTAGTGCGATGCACTTGAAACATATTCAAAGTGTTCACCTAGACAATCCGCCTGAGCCTCCAGGCTATCACCCTGGGTGCTAACCAAGGGTAGAGGATGCGCCTGCCGGCCTATTAATTTATTCACTCTTGTCCAGACTTTCGCCTCGTCCGTGTAGGAATTTATGCCAGAGATGTATTTCTCCCAGCTCTCCCTTTAAGCACGTCGACGTGTTCTTCTACCCTGAGCCTTTATTTGTTTAAAATTAATCAAGTTTTCGGCGGTTGGAAAGTCGCGAAGTCGTCCCCAAGCTTTGTTCTGGTTTTTCCGTGCTTTTTTACATTCTTCGTTCCACCATGGAATACGACGCTTATTCGACATTCCATTAGTTTCGCGAATGCATTTTCTCGCAGCCTCAATTATAAGGCATGTGATATACACCACAGCATCGTCTATATTGAAAGAATCGATTTCATCCCGGATGGTATATGTTAGTTCGCGGAAAAGTTCCCAGTTAGCCGACTCGATCTTCCACCGGGGAGCATGTGGCAAGGATTCATCTTGTTTGGTCAAGTTTAATATAACTGGAAAGTGGTCGCTTCCAAAGGGGTTCTTCAAAACAGACCACTCAAGGTACGGCATTAGTGTACTCGACACTATGCTTAAATCTATCGAGGAGTATGTATTATGTGCCACACTGTGGTACGTCGGCTCCTTTTTATTAAGTATACATGCTCCTGAGGAAAAAACAAAGTTTTCAATTAGACGACCTCTCGCATCGCAACGAGAGTCTCCCCACAAACTGTTGTGTGCGTTTAAATCTCCGACAATTATGTACGGCTCTGGAAGTTCATCTATGTAGTTTTGAAATTCGCTTTTATTAAGTTGATAATTTGGAGGAATGTATACGGAGCTGATAGTGACCAGCTTATCAAACAACACCCCTCGGATAGCAACTGCCTCTAGGGGCGTACGAAGTTCTACTTCCCGGCAAGCAACACCTCTGTCTACAATGATTGCAACACCGCCGGATGAGACGAGGGTGTCATCGCGGTCTTTACGAAATATAGCATATTGTCGAAGGAAATTTGTTTGCGTATGTTTGAGGTGTGTTTCCTGAACACACAGCACTTTTGGAGTATACTTGTATAGGAGTTCTTTGATATCATCAAGATTGTGCAGCAGACCTCTGACATTCCAGTGTATTATTTGCGTATCCATATTGAATGTGGTTTATGTGCTGTGTGTTTAAGAAAGACGAGTTACCTCACGGAGCCCTTTGAGGGCGCCAAGATACGGTGCTTTTCTTTTTGGGAGCTATTGCGAGAATCTCGCCGCTCCTTAGGCGCTGGCGGCGCCGTCTGGCTGGTTGTGTCCATCACCTCGGAAGAGGTGCTGGACAGGCGCTCTTGCGAGCGTTGCGTTCGAGAAGGCCTCGTCCCTGTGGAAGAGACCTTTGAGGCCACCTGCTCGAAGGTAGATGGCCCCTTCTGCTGGGTTGGCGTAGCAGCGCTAGCTGCAGCCGCCGGGGGGGCGGGAGGCGTCACTGCCGCCTCACTGGGTGTGGGTCGGACAGTCTCCGGAGGCCGTTGTGGCGCTGCCCCCTGACGCGCCACATCGGCAAAGCTGCTCTTGGGCAGGTAGGAAACCCGCCTGCGCGCTTCTTTAAATGAAATATTCTCTTTAACTTTTATCGTCACGATTTCTTTTTCTTTTTTCCATGACGGGCACGAGCGTGAGTATGCGGCGTGCTCGCCATCACAGTTGACACAGTGTAGAGCGCTTTCGCAATTTTCAGAAGTATGGTCTCCGCCACTACATTTAGCACATGTCTGCCGGCCTCGGCAGTTCTGGGAACTGTGTCCGAAACGCTGGCATTTAAAGCATCGAAGAGGATTTGGGACATAGGGTCTGACACGTAGCTTTACATAGCCTGCCTCGATTGTCTCGGGCAGGATGCTTGAGCCAAAAGTGAGTATGAGATGCTTTGTCTTGATTTCCTTACCGTCACGCCTTAGCATAATTCGCTTGACATTGATAACATTCTGTTCGGTCCAGCCTTCCATCAATTCGGCTTCTGTCAGCTCCATTAGATCATCATCAGAGACAACACCACGGCTCGTATTCATAGTTCGGTGCGGGGATATAGTGACTGGAATTTCTCCAAATTTAACTAGATTAGGAAGGCTTTCATGTTGCTTCGCATCGCGGAGTTCCAGAAGGAGATCTCCACTAGCCATCTTTGATGCCTTGTAACCTGCACCAAGTGCTTCGGTAAGACATTTTGACACAAGGAAAGGTGAAATCATTCTCATCGTCTTTTCAGGTTTGTCGGAATGGATGACGTGGAATCGGGGAAAGCTTTGTAGTCTGTTGCCAAAAAACTTAAAGGCATCTTCGGTGCGCCCTCGTTTCTGAGGGCGATCAGGCAGTTTAGGGAAAGGAGTTTCCATGAGAATATACAAAAATTCGGCAACAGCGCCGACCACCCACCACGGAGCCCAACGAGGGGACGCGGCAGAGCTTGCATGCAAGTCTGCACGACGCCAGTCGTACGCCGCCACTATAACCAAATATGGTGTACCCAAGGTTGGATAGCCACACAGGGTTAACCCTTGCCGCCAAGAAGCAGGAAGTAAATAGAAAAGAGAAGAAGACAGGAAAGGTGGAAGGAGGAAGGAAGGAAGGAAGGAAAAAGTGGAGAAGGAAGGCAGGGAGGTTAACCAGTTTTGCCTAACCGGTTTGCTACCCTACACATGGGAGGGGGATGGGGGGGATGAAAGATGGGGAGAAGAGATAGAGGGCACATAACACGGCACACACATCGTTGGTTACAGTCTGTCACTCTTGTGTGGTACGTGACATCACTGTCACAGTCGCTTGTCCAAGCCCGTATCCTTCATAAACCGAAGTAGTCCCTTCGTCGCCTTCAGCTGCGATGTCTTCAGTCGGCGATATGTGAAAATGGTTGCAACTGACAATGGTCTACTGTCAAGGTGCGCTAGAACGGACGCCATGGACTGTCTCTGAACATTATATTCAGGACAGTCGCACAGAATGTGTTCCAGCGTCTCCTCGCAAAGACAGGCATTGCAGAGAGCGTTGTCGGCCATTCCAATGCGAAACGAGTAAGATTTCGTGAAGGCCACCCCTAGCCATAAGCGATAAAGCAGGGTGGCCTCACTTCGGCGGAGTCCGGTTGGCATACAGAGATGCATCAAGGAGGGCAGGTCGTGTTGATGATCGCTGCGGTTGGTCTGGCTGCTTGGTGTGCACCATAGAGAGAGCGTGATCTCCTGTGCAAGCACTTGAAGTCTGCTGGCTGCGTCGGAACGTGAAAGTGGTATGGCCTCTTCCTGTGTGTCTTCAAGAGCTGTCCGAGCGGCTTTATCGGCGTCTTCATTTCCGATGACGCCGCAGTGACTTGGCAGCCACTGAAACGTCACGTGATGTCCTTTCTCATGTGATGTATGAAGTAGGCATCTAATATCGAATACGAGCTGTTCAGATGGCCCGCGACGCAGAGCTGATAGTACAGATTGTAGGGCTGCCTTTGAGTCGCTGAAAATTGACCATTGTCGAGGTGGTTCCCGATTGATAAAACAAAGTGCAGCTCGAAGAGCAGCTAGTTCCGCAGATGTAGATGTCGTTGGGTGGTCAGTCCTAAAGCTGATGGTAATACCTCTTTCTGGGACGACTGCAGCACCGGACGAACACTGGATGTTTGTGGAACCGTCAGTATAAATATGTGCACTGTCTGCGTACCTCTCGTGCAGAAGAAGCAGAGACAGTTGTTTCAGCACAGGCGACGACAGCTCAGACTTTTTCCCGATTCCTGGCACGTTGAGATGGACTGTGGGGCTGACAAGGCACCAAGGGGGCATCGATGGTTTAGATGCAGCGGTGAAGCCCGAGGGAAGTTTGTCGTTGTACTTGACGATAGTTTTTGAGAATGATGCTTGGTGCCTGTCTGAAGGTAGTGTTGCAAGGTGGTGATAGGGGGCCCGTGCCAAATGTCTGATATGCGTTCTCAGGGTTTCCACCGTGATGTGAGTCTGCATTGGATGGTCCCGAGCAATCGCAATAGTTGCCTCAGTTGACGTGCATCTCGGCAAACCAAGACAAACTCTGAGTGCTTGAGCTTGCGCTGCTTGCAGAACACGAATATTTGTCTTGCAGGTGTTGTTCAGTACAGGTAGACTGTATCTTAAAAAACCGAGAAAGAGAGCTCTGTAGAGTCTCAGCATTGCGTCTACTGACATCCCCCACGTCTTTCCTGTCAGGTATTTAAACAACTGGGAGGTTGCTGTTAGGCGTCGTTTCATGTAAGCCACGTGCGGGCTCCAACAGAGGTCTCGGTCGATAATTACGCCTAGAAATCTGTAGGTTCTGACATAGGAAATGGTCCGCCCGTTGATTGAGATGACATAAGGCGTCATTGGTTTGCGAGTAAACGCCACTAGGGCGCATTTTTCTGGCGATATGCTGAGACCTTGTTCACACAAGTAGCTCGCTGTCAAAGTAGCCGCTCTCTGAAGCCGTGCACGTATCTGAGGACGTGTGACTGCCGAAGTCCAGAGACAGATGTCGTCTGCGTATACTGAAATTTTGGTGGTAGTTGGCAAGTGTTCAGCAAGCCCAATAAGAGCGAGGTTGAATAGCGTCGGGCTGAGAGCACCGCCTTGAGGAACGCCCTTGCTGGTATAGCGTCGCGTAGTTGGGCCATCGTCAGTTAATACATAGAATGATCTTGCAGATAGGTAACTTGCAATCCATAAAAATACTCGGCCACCTAGGCCAACCGTCACAAGAGCGTCGAGAATAGCCTCATGCAATACGTTATCGTATGCCCCTTTCACATCTAAGAATAAAGCTGCAGATAAACGTTTACGGGACCTTTCGTGCTGGACATATGAAACGAGATCAACTACATTGTCGATGGAAGAGCGGTCACGTCGGAAACCAGCCATGGAACTCGGATAAATCTTGTAGTGTTCAAGGTACCATTCCAGGCGGCCAAGGATCATCCGTTCCATTATCTTTCCTACACAGCTGGCCAACGCTATCGGGCGGTAAGAGCTGAGCTCTAGTGGGGATTTGCCCTGCTTCAATATTGGCACCAGGCGGCTCACTTTCCATTCGTCAGGAACATTTCCCTCCTGCCATGAGGTGTTGTAGAGACTCAATAGTGCTGTCCGTGCGGATTCTCCGAGATAGCACAAGGCTCGGTATGATATACCATCTGGACCCGGAGATGATGAGCGCCTGCAGAGAGCTAGTGCCGCCTCGAGCTCCTCCATTGTAAAAGGAAGGTCCATGCGGCAATCTCGGGAATGGGGGACATCATCTCGGGCTGGAGGATCTGGGCGTGTCGCTTGGTCTGCCATTCGCACACAAAAGTCTTCTGCGACATCGATGTCTTGCCGCCCTTGGAAAAGCGCGAGTGCCTTGAATGGAAAACGCTGTTCCGGAAGGCAACGCAGACCTTGCACCGTTTTCCAAATTTGAGACAGCGGCTTGCGGGGGTCGAGTGTTTGGCAAAACGTTGCCCAACGTTCCGACGCTAATCTATTCATTCGACGCTGAATCTTCTTTTGTATCCTCCTGGCTGCCCTAAGGTCATGGATTGATCTTGTACGCCGATATCGACGTTCCGCCCGGCGACGAAGTGCGCGAAGTCGCTCTAATTCTATGTCGAAGTCGTTTCGCGTGTGAGAGATCGTCAGTATGCGAGTGGCGTTCCGCATCGTATTTTTAATTGTTTGTTCTAACCCAGAGGGCAGGCCCTCGCTGCAGGCATCTTCCATATCAGATTTGAAGTTGGCCCATTGAATCGTCCGAATGGTATTCCGTGGGCCAGATCTAGACATCAAGCCTTTGATGTTCAGATAGGTGGGAATGTGATCACTCCCATGGGTCTCAATATCTGGAAACCACTTCACATATCTGGCGAGAGAGTTGGAGACAAAAGCAAGGTCGAGGCAGCTGCCGTATGTCACGCCTCGAAGAAAGGTGGGGCTACCATCGTTCAAGAGAGTAAGGCCATAGTTGTAGGCGATGCTTGATAATCTTCGTCCTCTTGCATTTGTCTTTGTACTTCCCCATGCTGGATGGTGTGCATTGAAATCTCCTATGATGACCCATGGAGCGGGGCAAACACTCAAGATATCCGCTAATCTTTTAGTGTCGAAATTGTTGGAAGGCGATATATACACGCCTATGAGAGTAAACAAGAGTTTGTTCTTTTTAACTGTGACGCATATATACTGATTGTCGTCGTGGGGCGCAATCGGTTGCAAAACATAGGTGAGTTCCCGACGAACAAAAATGATGATTTTGCTGCATGCACTATTTGTTGATGACATGAAACATTCGTACCCTGACAGTCTGATTGGTTTCGACAAGTTGGGCTCACAAATGACGATGAGTGGAAACACATTGGTGTACACATACTGACGGAAATCTGAAATTCGTGATTTTAGCCCTCTGGCGTTCCACTGCATGACGGACGCTGCCTTGACTTCTTTTCGGAAGGATGGGGTATGGGTAGCCATCTTTCTAGTTGAGGGATTCAAGCACTGGGTTTAAGGCGTCCAGCACTTTAAGTGCGCTTCGAGCAGACGGTGTCCCCATCTCAACTAAAATCGTTCGGATGGCCTCCATGAGGGAACGTAGCACCGAGATGACTTGATCTGTTTTAGGTGAATCATCAATGGCCGGAGAAGGCTCCGGTGGCGCCGTGACCTTCTGAGGTTCCTTAGCAAGGGAGCGGCTCGGTAGCGTAGGCCATTCCTCTAAAGAAAGAGTCTTATCTGATGCCCTCGTGGAAGTGGTGGGCCCTATCGCGTCGCGACTAAGTGGTACCGTAGTGGAGCGGGTACTATCGCTTCGCTCATGCGCCTTCTTTGAAGACTTACGACGGTGCCGACGTCGACGCCGACGCCGGACTACTTCGGCTGCCTCCCTGTGGGCCGAATTGTCTCTGGCCATTTGCTTCAGAACCGCGCGCTCCCTCTTGATGCGGGGGCAGTCTTTCGACGAGGCTGCGTGAGGGCCGCTACAGTTGGCGCACTTCAGAACTGTGGCACCGCAGGTCACTTCTGCATGAGGTTCAGCGCAACGGGGACACAGAAGCGAGTTCGGACACACGCCCTTTACGTGTCCTAGCCTGAAGCACTGATGGCATTGAAGCGGCTTCTGGATGAATGGTCGAACTGGATGTCGAAAATGTCCGACTTTAACGTGGGAGGGTATGCAATCCCCCTTGAAGATTACTTTTACGCAGCGCGTATTCCCAAGACGGCGCACTTCCGTAATGATCGTGCCCTCGTTTGCCGGCTTGATGAGGCTAGGTAAATCTTCATTGGGAATGGCAATGTCAATGTCGTAAATTACACCGGCTATCGATGTGTCGTCGATCGGGATGAAGGGATGAAGGTTGTGGGAAGAAAGAAACAGGAAAAGGCGACTGCCGATTTCCTCCAGGTGGGTCAGTCTGGAGGTGCCGTCTATGTGAAGCCGAGGCCGAAGAGGGGTGTTGCCTCCGCCGGGGGGCCTTAAAGGTCCAAACACCCAGCATCGGCTCAACCTCCAGGATCCCCCTTTCCCCAGACACGGCTAAGCCATGCACGGCTACACGCGGGAGGGTCCAACCCTCGTGTGCTCGGGTCCGTGGTGTCGCAACACACCAAACGCCTGCTGATGCAGACGCCCCTGCGGGGGCGAATTTCATGATATCGACTACAGACGCGAACAGCGTCATCTCGAGTAGTTAAATATGTCATGACATGTAGTACTGTAAAAATGAGAGAGAGAGAGAGAGAGAGAGAGAGAGAGAGAGAGAGAGAGAGAGAGAGAGAGAGAGAGAGAGAGAGAGAGACCAGCATGGACCTTTTTTCCCCTTTTTTGCTGTTTGTTTGCTAGTAAATATTCCTGCCGCCGCAGGTTGTTCTTGCTTAAAGGTGGACGAGTTTCGGGTCTATAAGTGGGCGTGCGGTATACGCGGGGATACCACGTTGTACGCGTTTACGTGATTGCGTGTAGAGGTCGCTCTGTATCGTTAAAACGTTCAGCGAGGAAGAACAAAGCTTAAACATGGACATAAATGTGTTTCGTCCTAATTATTCTGTGCGAGAAAGCCTTAAGCTTTCTGGAGGAACACCGATTAGCCCGAAGTAATTCTAGAGCGTCGTTCCTCGAGTTGGCGTTTTATTGCAGCTTGGTAGCAGATCGTGAACCCGCCACACTAGCTCGAGGGTTTTTGCGTGTACTCATGGGCTTGATTCCCTGTGTCAACGGCCGCATTCCCACTCGAGCGGAATGCAAAGACCCCCGTGCACTTAGATTGAGGTGCAAGTTAGAACCGAAGGTAGTGAACATTCATCAGGTACCACATTCCACAGTCACAATCAGAGCGTCGAACCGAATCTTTTTTTTTTCTTTCCTTGAGTTTTCCTTTTGGTTCACCGAAACCATATCAGTTTTGGTGCAACTATGGAGCGAAAAACAAAATGAACGCTTCGAACCGGTTCGAACTGGTTCATTTGCATAATCAAATAATAATTGCAGAAAAAGCAGCACAAATTGATTTCGTATAAAAAAACTCGACGCTGCTTCTAAGCTGCACTGAAAGATTACGTCGGTTAGTCGTTCTTCAGGCCGGATGCGGTTACAGAAGAGTTAAGTGAATTCAACACCAATGCTGGAATCAATGTGAGGCGGAGCTTTATTGAGGGAGAGAGACAGAGGAGAATATATGAAGGAAACGTGGTGAGTCATCCAGTGTGCTACTCTGCTCAGGAGGAAAGGGAAGAGAAGCAAAACGGGGGAGTACGTGAGGAGCAATTATGAGGACATGCAGTAGTATGCTATTATGTACACATTCATGTTCGAAAGGCCTGTTCAAAGCGTTGAATCGTGTTAACTAAATATTCTATGAGAATCTTGATAGCTCGTTTCGTTGATAATATGAATGCCCAAGGGTCCAGTTACACTGAACAGCCTGCTGTTATTTGATGATAACGAATCGATCAATGCCTGCAGTTCACAGTCATTTGATGCTAACTAATCGATCAATGCGTGCAGCTCACAGTCATACCGTAGACAAGAAGCAAGTATATGTGCTGCACCTATTGTCGCAGGTACTTTTGCACGCATCACAGTCTGGAAAATAATCGAACTTAATTAACTAGCACATCTGTGCAAATGGTGTTCGAGTTAGACAGCGTACATTGTAATTCCTAAGGTGTCACCGACGATATGAGGATGCAGCTTCTTCGAAAAAAGACGGTGATGGTTGCCGCATTGTGCTCAGGCCGACGGTGCTGTGCGCTGTCTAATGGCCATGTTTAATTCACTGCTTTAATGAAAGATGTATGCGAGGACTTCCACTATCCTTCTTTCTCTTGTTGTTCTTTCTACAGCATTCTAAGTCGCAAATCATGGCCACTTAAGGGGTTTTATCATGGGAAACTATTAAACCTCGCGCTGCAAATTTCTTGACACCGCCGTCTATGATTACAAAGTGAATACGCCACGAAATGCGCAAATAAAGGGGGGGGGGGGTGGTACGTTAAGCAACCTAGAAAGGCCAACACACATAGAGAGAGAGAGAGAAGGAGATTCTTGATGATGGGAAGATAGAGATAGAGAACGCATTAAACACGCAGAAAAGGAGGGAGAGAGAGAGAGAGACAGAGAGACAGATGCCGAAAGAAAAGTGAGAGATGGAGAATTTCGGCAACGCTGCAAGGGCACGCCCGCTGCATTCAAAGGTATGATGGAAGACTGATCGGCAGAACCAGTGTCGTAGGGAAGCAAAATGACGAGACAAATAAAGATAGGATGAAACGAGCTCATTTGAGCGCAGCCTGCATATATCGGGGAGGAAGTCACTGCGACCAGACTGCGAGGAGGGGAAGGTGGATGTAAGCCACAGGAGGACCTAGCTTGCCAATGAATGGCGGAGTCATTGCGAGGCTGTTTGGAAGTTGGCATGATTGCACCTTGCACAATCTTTCTAATTGGACGGACGCGTCCGATCCACATAATCAAGCAGGCTTTTGTAGATAATATATGATGATACCCATTACCCAACCTCGCCAGTTCTATAATTACAACTACTGCATGTTTCCATGAGCTGAAGTGAGTCAAGTCGTATATCTTTAGATTGCTTTCGAGAAATAGTCTGGTTTCATTGTCCAGTTTGTCTTATATTCCACGCCCACCTTGTTAGTTTTTGGAGTTGCATTTACGGCCTGCTCTGATAAACAGTAACTATACTGTATTATTTACATTACATTTCAAACAGTTGTCTATTTGCGGAATCTTATCTGTGTTTGTGTTTCGCCCTTTTCTCGTTTGCCTTTCTTGCAATAAACCAGGCCGGGACTGGCAGTATATCTAAATAAATTAAAAGGGATAAATATGTCCCAGCGCTAAACATATAGCGTGAGCGGGGTCCATATCATTTATGATACCTAGACAGATGGACGAAGTGATTAGACAAAGCAGAGGTAGAATGCCTCCACTACAACTTAAACACGTACACACTGAACGGACCCACACTACCTCAAATGCCTTCGGAATCAACGGCTCTGCCGAAATCCGCATGTTAGAGGGAGATTCAAGAAAGGGGAAAAAACGTAATCCATCTGAGAGATAGCGCGAAGCTACAAGGAAACCCGTGTTTCTTGGGAATAAATCGTCGAAGCTGGCGTGAAGTTCTTCTAGCCTCATGGCTAGTTAAGAAAGGATAGCAATACATTTGAAAGGTGATTGGTCTCGGGTATTATTAGATCACTGGACCTGTAAGTTTCTTTTTTTGCAGACAAAATGCTAAGCTTGCTTCCTGGGAAGCCCAAAGAGGTTTCCTTAGAAGATTAGCGTAACTCTGGAGTGTATGACAGTTGTTTTCTGACTTTCGGAGACCTTCTTGTTTTAAAGTTAGTTTTACAAAACGTGTAGGGTTTTGCTTGATATGCTACATCAGACAATCGGCGACGTTTAGCAAGTTACGTTCAAACAACACTAAATGAAACTGTGGAGCTTTACGCTGAAAACCTCGATTTAATTATGAGGCATGCCGTAGTAGGGGACTCCCGATAAACTTTGACCAACCTGGGGTTCTTTAACGTTCAGCTAAATTTAACCACACGAGTGTTTTTTTTTTTTTTTTTTTGCATTTCGACCCCATGAAAATGCGTCCGCCGTGGTAGGGCTCGAACCCGCGAGCTCGAACCCAACAGCGCAACGCCATGTAGCAGAGTCCTCGGGCCAAAGCCACTAAGCTATCACCGGCGGGTAAGAAGTAACGCTAAACGTCAACTCGTTGAATAAATCTTTAACACTGTTCGTGAGGAGCGGAAGCTCTTCAAAATTATTTCTTGAAACTTGAAACATCAAGCGGAGACAAAGCCATAAGGCATTTGCCTGACGGAGGTCTCTGTTCCCGCATTTGCGATAAATCGGCCTCTTAGAACAAATCTCTCGCAACAGAACAAAGCACAAGTACTTATACAGTGTGCCAAGTCCATTATCGCATACGTAAATCACTGCTCAGAACCGCGAGTGCGACGCCAACGCCACCTCATAGACGAGCAACACACTATTTCTTTTCTTTCGCCCGTCAGCTCGCTCGATTATCCTTTCGCTGACGTTTTGTGAGGGAAACAGACCGAGTACCTAACTAAACGAGAACCTTTCCCGAGTATCCTTGTATTCACGACCGTAGGTTATACCAAAAGCTGCGCAACGAACGCTTAGAAAGCGGCTTGGCATAGCCAACCGGTATAGCGGCACGAATGTAATTCCGAGGCAGATAAGCCGTATGCAGGTATAAAACAGCGAAGAGAAAAGCTGTTTGCGATGCGAACGAAATCATGCAGACAGAAACGAACGCGAAACCTGACAAACTCGGGGCACACGTGCCGGATGCGGAAGAGCTAGCACCTGCCGTGCGAGCACATCTCGCGGGGTATTGTTATTCTTTTTTTATGAAAGAACACAGCGTGACAAACATTCATACATTCGTCAGTGAACGCAGAGAATGCGGGCTCCATTCCTATCCTGTCGCGTCCTGTAGCGCCGGCTTTCTGTGAACGTCGCAAAGCACACGTGTGATTTGTGTTGCCTGAAGAGTTTGCGCGAAGCTGAAAGTGTGTGGTCAGACGTGCGCCGTCGATTGGGGGGGGGGGGGGGGGTATATAGTCGGGAGCTTTGTTTTTTTCCCGCGCGCCTGCAAAATAGGGATTAACTTGAGAGAGATTACGAATGCCGACATTTCTCGGCGCCGCATAGCAACAGGGTTCAGTAATTCTACCGACGATATACGGCACACTGGTTTTTTTAGAGGAAGCAGCGGAGTTCGCACTTGCGTTCGGTGAGAAATTTTCAACCAGGAACACACGTCTAACAGAGGCGGAGCGACTGTTGTGGCGGGCGCCGGTGCAGTGTCGATATATCTGTTGTTTTGGCATTGCAACATCAGCGTGCCCTCAAAATCAATTCGCAGTGGCTGTATGCAAGCCGTGAGCTTTGCCTCTTTGCGTATAAAACTTGTGCGTGCGTGTGTGCGTGCGTATGTATGTATGTATGTATGTATGTATGTATGTATGTATGTATGTATGTATGTATGTATGCATGTATGCATGTATGCATGTATGCATGTATGCATGTATGTATGTATGTCCATTGGAACTTCGTTCAACTAACAACATTGTCTAGTTAGTGTTGTCCTTTCATCGATCCAGGAGCGTGGCGTGCCAACGTTATAGTGGCTTCGCTTCGACCATCGGCCAATAACAAGTGCCTTGCCGTCAACATTGTTTACGTAGAGCGGCTGCGCTGCTGTAAGCGTAAATCAAGCGTTAGCAACACCCCGCTTCTTCCCTTATTTTCCTGTCCCGCAGAATCGAGACTGTGGAAATGACTGTCGAAATGACCGTGTCGCGTAGACACTTTCGTTATTGCCTATTCAGTCTGTATACGTTCGTTGATAAGCAAGAAAAAAGAATATGTCGGTTGGCAGGAGCTGCTTTAATGACCGTAGAGCCATTTTGCCTCGGCTTATCCTCGGATTTACACGGTAGCGGTCTTCTGCTGCT